>NC_060079.1:29060606-29363636 GCF_922984935.1 Meles meles
AATGAAAACTTTTCAAACAGGGGTGCCTGGGTGGCTCAGTGGGTTAAAGCCTCTGCCTTCGGCTCAAGTCATGATCTCAGGGTCCCGGGATCGAGACCTGAATCGGACTCTCTGCTCAGCGGGGAGCCTGCTTCCCTTCCTCTCTCTCTCTGTCTGCCTCTCTGCCTACTTGTGATCTCTGCCAAATAAATAAAATCTTAAAAAAAACAACAACTTTTCAAACAAAGGTGAGAGAATTCATCACTAGAAGTTCTTCATTGTAAGAAATCTTAATAGAAGTTTTTTAGGTAGGACACCAGAAGAGAAAAGGATTTACTTAAACAACTAAAGAGGGGCACCTGGGGGGCTCAGTTGATTAAGTGTCTGCTTGTTGGTTAAGTCTCAGTTGGTTAAGTGACTCAGGTCATGATCCTGGGGTCCTGGGATTGAGCCCCTCATTGGGCTCCCTGCTCAGCATGAAGCCTGCTTCTCCGTCTCACACTCCCCCTGCTTGTGTTCACTCTCTCACTGTGTCTCACTCTGTCAAATAAATAAATAAAACCTTTAAATAAGTAAGGAAATGAAGAGTGCCAGAAATGGTAAATATGTGCATAATTTATTTTTTTAAAGATTTTATTTGTTTTTTTGACAAAGAAAGAGAGAGAGAGAGAGACGACAAGTAGGTAGAGAGGCAGGCAGAGAGAGAGGGGGAAGCAGGCTCCCCACCAAGCAGAGAGCCCCATGCAAGGCTCAATCCCAGGACCCTGAGATCACGACCCAAGCTGAAGGCAGAAACTCAACCCACTGAGCCACCCAGGATGATTGACTCTTTAGAGCAAAACTGATCACAGCGTATTGTGCGATTCATAACACATGTTGAAGCCAAATGTATGAAAATAGCACAAAGCAGGAAGAAATCAAAACGTTCTAAGATTCTTTTACTATACTTAAAGTGGAATAATATTATTTGAAGTTACACTGTTGTACATTAAAACGCATAATATGTAACTTATAGGGGACCAAAATATGCTACACAAATCAAGCCCTTGTAAACAAAAACAAAAACAAAACCTCCAAAGAGCTGTTTCAATAATTTTATCATATTCTCAAATTTGTGTCTTTCATTCTGGTTTTAATTAGTTATAATGACATTTGTAATTTCAAAGCGTAACCTGTCTCTGTGGTTCAACATCTGCTCCTCTTTTATTAAACATTGCCAAGTAACAGCAAAGGAAGTATTTTCAGCATCACGCTGGTCTCAGCAAGCTAAATTTGGTACTGTGGAATTTGTTGGTGAGGATAAACTATGTGAGAATTCCTATGCTTGAAGTAATGCTGGCATTGAGCCATTTCTATTTAAATGATGGGTTTGGAAAAAATTGTGTTTACAAACTGACTCTGCCACTTGCAAACTGTACTACCTTCTGTTGGGGGAAATATGTAAAGTCCCAATGACTTGGAGGTCCCATACGTTGCACATAGCACACTTCTCTGGCGCCCTTCCTTATTGAGCGTAGAATGAGCAAGACTTTTGGAAACTGTGACGGAAAACTTGCTTACTTAATAACTAACCATTCTTGTCAGAGCAGTAGAAAATAATACCAACTGACGTCATTGGTTTTTCCACCAATGTGTCTCCCTGTGCAGGACTGCACGTGGGTCATATTTGAAACTGTGAGCTTAAATGAGGTCTGTTACTTAGTGGCTGGATAATCTGATAGCAGTACAACGTGTTAAGTGGCAGTGGATAGCTTAGCTTAAAGAAGGAAGGTAGATAGTTAATCCGTACATCTAAGTGGAGACCCAGGCAGTCTGACTTGGTAATAAACAAGTAGGGGATTCAGGAGATCCAAACAATGTCCCAGTTCTGCCATTTGCTAGACCTAAAGCAAGGCCATGTGCCCTCCCTGGGCCTTAGTTTCTATTTGGACTAGAATAATGCATCCCTAAATGGAGTGTGTACCAGTGGTGGTACACCAGATTTTTTTTTTCTTTTTAATATATATTAATGTGTTTTAGAAGATGTAACTATTTTAGAGACTATAACTATGTCCAACCATAATTTTATGAATATTATTGATTAAGATGAGTTAAATATAAAAATCAAGCCAATATAAAAACAAAGATTATGTAAACAAGAGTCAAAACAGTATCAAGTTGGGGAAAAAAACTGAAAACATTATCAGTCTCAAATGCTGAGTTTAGAAATATTTGTTTTAAAGCATTTAAAATAGCACATAGTTTGCACATAATAGTATAATTAAATAAGAGAAAGATCCTGGCCACAAAACTGTGAAAGTAGCCATCGGATGGACACAGGGTAACTGGTGAGCTGAGTCTTAAGTCAGCAGCATTGGGTGAAGCTGAAGGACAACCTGATTTGCATCCCAGAACCTAGAGAGGCCTAGGAATTTGTAGCATTCAATACTTCTGAAAGCAGAGGCGGGGAGATAACATTAAAAATGGAACAACTGCGCTTGACTGTTTGTTGAGGAAGAAGTAGGACACCCTCCCTCATGCCACACAGCCAGGAGCTGATGACCTTCTCACTCAGATGGTCAGAAGACTCCACAAGAGAATGCTTCAAGAAGATGGAACTGTTGGAATACCATGGTTTAAGTTCTAGTGAATTATCTTGGGGACAGTGGTCCAGAGGATTATGACATGGAGACATTACAGGGTTTTATCCTCCATGGCTGGAAGTACTGTGACTCTTGAAAAACTTCAAGTACTCATTTATAAAGGCCTATGTTTGCCTAGTAAATACTACTCCCCACTCCCCCCACCTTTTTTTAAAGTTACAGATGATTCTGGAATGGCTGGGAGCAGGATGCATATACCATGGCTGGAAGGCTTGATGGATTCCATTTCATGACATTTGTTAAACTGGAAATATGAGTTGTGGGGAGGCATCTATGGTGAAATGAGATAAAGCATATAAAATACCAGGCACCGAACAAACATTTGCTACTGTCACTCTCACCCAGCCCCACGGGGAAGGAGATGAACAGGCAGTCACTCAAATTGTGACTGATCATTTCTTGGGTCCCTAGATCCTGGAACCAGAATGATGGTTGAGGTGTGAGGAACACCCTTTTTTTTTTTTTTTTTTAAATCAGATCCTAGAATTCTATCATAAGAAAGGAAAAATTAATGGGAAATGACTTGATTTTTCACCCGATCTTTTGCAACATTCCAAAGCCAGGAGAAGCCTTTCTTGTCACGTGTGATTTTGTGATAATTAGGGCCAGCTGTGCCTGGGCAATTCATGCCAGATGCCAAACCCAACCCAAACTCTTACAGCAAGATCTTCATCGTCAAGAGCCTCCAAACATCCTGTAGAAAATCAAAAGAAGGTAACTTATCTTTCCTGTTCTTCCAAAATGTTTTTCTCCTGAGTACTGACAGTCTCTATGGTTTTCACTTGTGCCTCATCTCTGAAGATGCTGCTCCTGTTATATTTAGTGCATATGTGGAAGCATCCTTAAGGGGGCGGGGGGGTGCCATTAACAACTTTTCCATTCTGCTGGGATTTGTTCTTGGATTCTTGCCCTTACCCATAAGCCAGACCAACTCACCCATAAGTCACATAGTTCTAGCCAATAAAGATGGACTGTCTCAGCAGCTCTCTGAACTGGAGGGAATTGAGTGGCCGGGGGATGGTTTGGAAGGAGGGAGACTTTTACCATCCACTCTGTTGTAACTTTTGAACTTAAATGAAAAGAGGGATGAGAATTTCCTATTCTAAGAAGTACTATTAAAAAAAAAAAAAAAAGCTTTTCTTTCCAGTGGAGGGATATATTTGTTTGCTAACTGGCTTATCTCAGCTGAAGACATTCCAGTTGACACGAACCCCACTTTAAAGGCTGGAAACTTCTTTTCTTCCAGGTCATTTCAATTACATTCCTTCTGTTGACTTGTGGATTTCTTGAAGTATTTTAAACTGCAGGTCCTTTCCTCTCATGTTCCTTTTACTTCTACTTCAGGACATCTTTCTTTCTTTCTATCTTTCTTTCTTTCTTTCTTTTTAACAGCTACAGCTGAGAGAGATCCCCACCAAAGCCATTTAGTATTTTGCTTCATTAGGATGAAACCCCCAGTGTTAGGGTTTGCTGGATCCCAGGGCTCCCTGCTGAACTCGAGCTGGCCTGTCCCTTCTCTTAGGCCCCTGTTTTCACTGGCCAGTTTTTTTGCAGTGAGAAAGGAGGTGTAGCAAGAGCCAAGACTCTCCTGCTCTTTTTCATGGTGACTGACTTGGGGCTGAATGGAGAATTCACCGCATTCCTGAAGTTGACTCACTTCCACCCAAAACCCTTGGGTTGGAGTTGGAACTCAGCTCAGGCTTTCCAAGGGACTGTTCCTGTGAGCTGGCCTTGGATGATCTTATCTGGGCCAGCCCAGGGTTGTTCTTCATCTTGGGGACCTCAGTCCAGCTTGTTCTGTAGCAAGTTGATTTTTAAACATGACTCAGCTATCTAGAGATGGGAAAGAGAATTCTGAGAAGAATATTCAGCATGCATTGAGACTCATCTGGGTTCCAGCACCAGTAGAAGCTCCAACAGAGTAACCTCCTCCAGATGTCCTAGATCTGAGCTCTTGTCAAAGTACAGCAGGAACAGGCTGTTTCCAGAAGTGCAGGGAGCACCCACTTAATTGGATTTCCTGCTTTGGTTGCTGGAGGCCACACTCCTAGATTCTCTCTTGTGCAGCAAGATGAGCACAGAGATGCAACAATATTTTTCTTGAAGGCATGTTAACCTTGTTATTGAATAGTTCAACAATGTATAATATAACCCATACCATTGACCCGTAGGTTTCCCCATTTGGGTGAAACATATACTCATTTTATAGGTCAGGGGTCCCTCAAATGAATTATTTGTACATAGTGGACATGTGAGACAATCTTGTGGGGAACAATAAAATAATATTTGAACTTAGACTTATTTTTATCTAAAATAAAACAAATTAAGCTTTACTGACATTTAATAAATGGGTTGACACTGGTCTCCTCTCTTAGCCCACATGTCAGAAGATCAAGTGTTCTGGATGACAGAGGAGAAAACTTAAAATAATCTTATAATTTGGAGAGATTAATAGCATCACCATAATTTGTTTGTTTTTAATGTACTGAGACACATTGCAGTTTATGGGCGACAGGCTGCATGGATTCTCAGGTTTTATAATCTTTATAATCTAGTTTTGATAAAGCTGAACCTTATTAAAGTAGGCTAATGGCATAAAAGCATTTCTCTAATGGAATCAGAGAGTAAAGATGTTATCAAAACACAAACAAGTAAACAACAAGAATACAGTAGAGCAGGGATGCCTGGGTGGCTCAGGTGGTTAAGTGTCTGCCTTCACCTTAGGTCATGATCCCAGGGTCCTGGCATTGAGTCCTGCCTAGGGCTCCCTGATCAGTGGGAAATCGGCTTCTCCCTCTGCCTGCTGCTCCCTCTGCTTGTGCTCTCTCTCTGACAAATAAGTAAATAAAATCTTAAAACAAACAAACAAAAGAATATGGTAGAGCAGACACCTCTCTTATTCATGAGGTAAAAATAAGGATAATTTATGTCATCACATGTTCCCAACTAAAAATACTAGCGAGAGCAGAAATATGATTATTTTATCTTTATCTCATCCTTTTGAAATGTCTATTTTTGTGATTTTTTAAAAAACATACGTAATATGTTAATGGCATCCTACATGTCTATGATTTTAAAAGTAGACAACCATTTCATGAGTGAGTATGCTCATTTTCTTACCAATGAGATATGCAATCAAAACAGTTTGCAGGCCACTGTTAAAGAGAGGCAAACTAAAGCAAAATAGTATTCAATGATTTCTTTGTATTCAGAAACAGATGAGTGAGAGACAGAAAAAACTTCTTGAATCCAATCACCGCGGACTCCAGCCTTTCTGGGTCTCTGTGATTCTCGAAAATTCCACCTTCTTAAAACATTATTTCTAATATTGTGTGTGAATTAAACCCACAAGGCAATGAAACAATGCTGTAGGAAGAGCGAAGATTTTGGAGTCAGACAGCCCTGGGACGTAGCCCAAGCCCTATAATTTCCTTGCTCTGTAACCCACAGAGTCTCCGTTTCCTTATCTGACCCATGGGGGTAAATGAGCTCACAGAGTTGGGAGGATTACTTGGATTAATAAATACAGAGTCTCTGGTACATCACAGTCTTCCCTCCCTCTGCATTACAGTCTAACTATAATTCATGAAATTGAACTCTAGACTAGAGTGAGGTTGGTCCAAATACGTCCATAAGTATCAGAAATCCTGTGGAAATAAAATCATTCTCCTTATCTCCAAAATACTCACGCAGATTCCACCCTACACTACTTGAGACTCCGGCACTGAAAGGCTCCAACTCTCTACACTGAGCCCTTCTGGCATCTTTATGCTGCCAAAGAGCATGTTCAGTTTCCAGAACTCTCTTGGAAATACTAATGAGCCATGTCATTAGGAGACTGAACACTGAAACCATATCCCCTAGGGAGTCATATCAGAATCTCAGGGGTGGTGATTGGCAAAGTAGATCAAATGAAAGTAAAATTTTATATTTGTAAAAATGCTTGCATTACACATACTATGAAAAGTAGAACTCAACAAGTCATGTTGACTGGGAGCAACACCCAGAGGAATTTGTGATTACACTGCAGGGAGGGGCCGAGCCAGGGAAGCCTCCATAAGCCAGCATTTCAGAAACAGGAGAGAGTGTGAGAGTTTCATGTCCATAAATGGGGGATATTTTAAAAAATAATGAGCAAAAAAATAGACAAACAGTTTGAATGGGCACTTGACCAAAAATGACATTTAGGTGGCAAAGAATCACATAGAAGATCCTCAACGTCGTTAGTCACTGGAGACATATAAGCTAAAATCACAGTGCCTATCACTACATGCTTCGAGAATGATGTAAAAGAGAAGAAGAATAAACTGGAAACCCCAAGTGCTGATAAGGATGAACACTTAGACTTTATTGGAGGGAATTCACCATGGTACAGCCACTTTGGGAGCATTTGCTAGTCTCTTACAAAGTTAAATATATACTTACTATACAACCAACAACCCACATGTAGATATGTACCCAAGCGGCCTGAAAACTTATGCTTTCCCACAACCTATACCTGGAAGTTTACAGCAGCCTTACTCATAAACTGGTATGTCCTTCAACTGATGAATAGATAAACGGTGATACATCCATATAACGGAATACCACTCAGTAATAACAAGGAACAAGCTATTGACCCATACTAGATGGGTAGATCTCAAGTACCTTTTGTGGAGTGAAAGAAGTCAGAACCGAAAGGCAACCTGTTGCATGATTCCATTGACATGACAGTCCCAGAAAAGCAAAACTATAAGGACAGTTGCTAGGGGTTGGAATAGGAGAGGGATTGATTATGAAGGGGGAGCACAAAGGAATTTTGAGGGTGATGGAACGGTCCTATATGTTACTATGGTAGAGGAGACATGACGCTGCATTTGTCAAAATCCATAGAATTGTATAGTCCAAGAATGAATTTTATTCTACTCAAGTAAAAGAAAATAATTAGCCGGATTGTCAGAGGCCCCAGATGGAATGTAGACTGTGGCAGATGAACAGAACAGTATTATGAGTGAATGCTTTAACCATGCTTAAGGGGGTGGGGAAGAAAGGAGACAACTTAAATAACTTTGGAAATAGTGTTTTGAGTGGATACCACAAGGCTAACGACAAAAATTGACTTGTATGCAAAATTAGAGTATACTCTAGTGAGTCAATTCGTCTCCACAGGTCGTGGGTTAGCAATATTGAAACTACTTTACCTGCATGGCAGAGTGGAACAGAGTAAATGTAGTGGAGAGAATGAGAGCCAGGTTTCTTCTGGTCACGAATACCACTGCCCAAGGAATAGCTAAAAAACACTTTACTGTCCCATTCACAGCCTTCGACCATCCGAGTGCAAGCGTCTTGCCAGTCTCATACTAGATCCCTCTGTGGTCTCTGGTTCCCAGACAGAGGGCATCACAGCTCCTTACGTGGTTATCTGCATTCACGCCTGGTTCCTTATTCCTGAACCTGCAACTTCTTTCTACACCTCACCCCACCATCCACGTTCTGCTCCAGGCCTTGTTCAAACCCACTTTCCTGTGACTTCTCTTTTGAATGCAGACCTTCCCAGTGCCCTACACATGCTCTTTGCTCATTCTTCAATGGCATGCTTAATGCGTTTTGCATGTGTTGGCTGGTGTTTGGGGTCTATCTCTTCTACCATGGACAAGATTTTGAAGGGCAGTGACTGTGTCATATTCTTTTTTGTTAAGCCTTCAGGGCATTGTACAAAGTGGGTGATCCATGGAGGTCTGATGAACGTGAGTTCTCTGGGGAGTTCAGCTCAGTCTCTGTGGTTGGTTTAGTATTCATAGAGTCCACAGTGAGACAGGTATGGGACAGAGCTTGGCAGTGTCTGCTCTGCCACTTCCATTTCCTATGAGATGTGCAATGAAACTCATCACATGAACTTGCTTTTAATTTTTTTTTTAAAGATCTTATTTATTTACTTGACAGCACAAGCAAGGAGAGCATCAGGCGGAGGCAGAGGGAGAAGAAGACTCCCCACTGAGCAGGGAGCCTGACGTGGAGCTCGATCCATGACTTGAACCCAAGGAAGATGCTTAACGGACTGAACCACCCAGGTGCCCCAGTTTTTTTTTTTTTATGTTAATTTTTTAAAAATAAAAATATAGGTGAAATGTAACAGCTATCTGGGGGGAGAAAATGGGCCAAAGCATCAGACCAGCCCACAGATAACAAATGGTGATATTAATCCTTTACTGTCTTTCAATTTTTATGACATTCTAAGGCTCATATTCATCTCCTCATTTGGCACAGCATTTACTTAACTAGCGCACAATGGAAGTGTCATAGTTGATAATAGGATTGGGATATGGTGGTACATTTATATAACTGAGCTTAGAGCAGTGGGGTGGGAGAGGAGAATTTAAGAAGTTACTTAATTTTTTTTAAAGATTTTATTTATTTATTTGAGAGAAAGAGAGTGAGAGAGAGCATGAGAGAGCAGAAGGTCAGAGACAGAAGCAGACTCCCCATGGAGCTGGGAGCCCGAAGCAGGACTCGATCCCAGGACTCCAGGATCATAACCTGAGCCAAAGGCAGTCACTTAACCGACTGAGCCACCCAGGCGACCTAGAAATTACCTAATGTTAACTGGAGGTTACTTTTTAAAGAATCGGAAACTACTTAAATGTTTATCAGTTGAGTCCTCATTAAATAAACTGGAGCATACACATATCTTGTGACACATGGTACCAGCGTGGGAAAATATGCATAATATGTAGGTTAGGGAATAGGGCAAGTTGCAGAACAATACATATGATATGGTACAATTTATGTTGGGCAAAACTTTTTATGTAAGTGCACATAAATGTAAATAAGGACATAAATCGTGTATATACACACATTTATATATATAATGTATTTTTTTCTGGAAGGGTGTGTACATTAAACTGTTAGCAGCAGTTACCTGTAAGAAAAGGAACTGGAGGGGAAGCACAAAGTGGGGGAAAGGGAAGGGGAATATTCAGTTCTTTTTTTTTTTTTTTTTAAGATTTTATTTATTTGACAGAGACAGACACAGCGAGAGGGGGAACACAAGCAGAGAGAGAAAGAGGAAGAAGCGGGCTTCCCGCAGAGCAGGGAGCCCAACACAGGGCTGGATCCCAGGGCCCTGAGATCATGACCTGAGCCGAAGGCAGCCACTTAACTGACTGAGCCACGCAGGCGACTCTCTTATTCTTTTTATTTCTGGGTTATTTGAATTTGTTATAGTAAGTGCATGTTTGTTTGCAATTAACAGCAACAGCAGTGGCGGGGGATCCTTTAAAGAAAGAGGAGAGTCCCTGGGCAGAAGGGTGTTGGAATGGCAGTAAACACACAGAAGACATCAGAAACCTAGAGAAAGGGGTGCTCAGTGGGTCTCGCGCAAGACAAAGCCACTGTGCTCTGTTAGGATCCGTCCCGCCGCTGCAGGATGTGCGCTGGTCACTTACCAAGCCCACAGTGACACAACCCTAGCAAGAGACCTGAGCACTCACTCACCTGCCTAATCACCATTACTCCTCAATCGGGGTCAAATGGGCTTCTCTTCTGGTGGAAATCTTTCGAGGGAGGATTCGAGCTCAGGAGCGCAGCCTGGAGTTCACTCCCCCGTTCTTCCCCACATCGACGCCCGCCTACACTGACAGTATTTTGTGTGTTCAATTCAATTCATATTTGAGCCTCCAGAAGGGACCCCCCAATCAACACCCTTGTTTTTATAAGCATCCATCAACAATTGTGAAGGGTGTCCTTAAGTTGCTTTTTTGGTAAAGCTGTTTAAATTCATCTTTTCTCCTAATACATAGTTATGGACTCTCACAGAGTTTCTGCTCAAAGCAAGATTTAGTTGGTTGTTTCTGTGCAAAGCTGGTGTGAGAGACAGAGAGCCCTGGAGGGCAGGCTTTGCCCTGAACCTTCTATACAACTTCGAAGAGAGCTATTTCCTTCTCTGCGCTTCAGTGTCCTCGTCTGTTAAATGAGAGGGTTGTACCAGGTGATGTCCAGGGTCTTTATGAGCACTAACATTTGTGTTCTGGTCTATGAACCTTTGTGTTATCATTTACCCTCTCTCCAGGGCCGTGTGGGGCCTGGGGAGGCCCACAGATTGACAGGAAAAATGACTTGTTGAAATCATTTCTTTTTTGACTGCTCCTCTGTCCTTCTGTCCCTAGCAAAAAGCTCTGTCCTTCTGTCCCTAGCAAAAACTAACACCTCCTGGTGCTCTAATCTGATATGGAATCTGACCGAGGGGCAAGCACAGAAAGCAGCAAAAAGCTACGTAGGGACAGACGCCCATTCTGTCACATTCAGAGACGAAGGTCCACCGCCCAACACCACGTCTGGTACCAAGAAGGTGCTCGATATGAGTTCTTTGAACAAAAACATTAGTGAATAAATGATGTCATTGGCTGGGAGAAGGGGCAATCCGATTAGAGAAAGGCTGGAACTTCCTGAGATGGAACTTGAGGGCAGCCGGAAGGTTCTGCTGGAGCCCACCGCACGCCGATAGCCTTGAATTCTCTTCTCTCCCACGGAGGTGTAAGGGATTGACGGAGAGTTCCCTTGGGGAGTAGCAAGTGAGACTGGCTATTCCCTCCCTACAGAATGTTCTACAAGGAGGGATTTTAATCCCTCACCAAATAGAGCCCTTTATTTCTCATTGACAATTGGGAAGTGAACTGGCATCATGGAACAGACGCAAATAAAGGTTTTTCTGGGTCTGGGGCTTATTTAAGTAGATGGGGCTTATTTAAAGGTAGGGCAGGGCATTAAATAATTAAAGTTCGAACAATGCTCGAAAGTTATTTTGTTATCTTAAGTAGGTTAAATTAATTTGTTTATACTTTTGCTTATCCTTTAGTTGGTTTAATAAGTTCTTTCTTCAAAGACAATGCAGCGATAGATTTCAGCCAACTTTAGTTATCACAAAGGCCTAAATTCAGTCATTCAAATTAATTTCCTGGGAAAATTATGTATTAACTTTCACAGCTGACCCTTCCAGCGGCTGCTGCCGACTTACTTGTGGGTCCATCCTCCTTGTCTGCTCATATTTTACTGTAATCTCTCTGATTTTGAATTCTTTTCATTTTTCTGCTTCTTCCTTTGTTCCTGCTAGATTTTCTACTTTTAATTCCTCATAACATATCACTGCCAAACAGCACCAAGCTTCACTGCTCCTGGTATTTCTGAAATGTTGAGTTTCCCCCCAAAAGAGTGTGCTCCCAGAGAATCAACACCCATGAAGAAGGATCCAAATGTGGTTTGGTCTCTTTTTAATGCCTCTTTGAGTCCTGGTCAAAGTGAGACAGACAGTGTGGTCTGGGACGTGAAAAAAATCTTGGCTAGTGGTCAGAGACTGGGCCTGTGATTTAAAGGACTTGGGTTCACCTTTCTGGGCCTCAGTTTCTCCTTGCAAAAAGAGGCTATTGAAGCTGACTGGCCTCTGTGTTTTCAGTTTTGACTTCTCACTGTGTTGTGAGAGGCAGCATTTGGAAGTAGTTGGTATGATTTATAAGCCATTTTAGGTCAACCAGAAAGGGATAATGTAAATCTTGAAAAATACAACTAACAGGATGCCCATGAGACTCATGTAATCACCTCTCTTCCTGGAAAGATTAGGAAATTGTGGTTTAAACACAAAAGGCCCTAAGTTGCAGTCCTGTACTCATTGATTAAAAAAAAAAAAAAAAAAAAAGAGCTAAGTAGGGTATTTTCCTTAAGAAAGAAAGAAAGAAAAAAAGAACTACAAACAGTATGTTTTGAGGCGAAAGGAAAGTAAACAAGCATGAAAAAATGTTTATTACAATTTTTAAACTTTCAGTCACATGATTGTTCTGGAACACAAAAGCCTCCCCTGTTTTTGTTACTAAGTGGCCTATGATTTAAAGCTCCTGACAACACCAGCCACTCACAATGACACTGTCCCCCTTTCTTCCCCGCACGGTCCCAGCAGACGCTCATTTGTATGTATGGTTTCAGCCTGTCTGCAGCGTCTGGCCGGAGGGACAGATACCAATGGCATATGTTAATTACTATCCAACAACTTCCTTTCATTAGAGTGTTTATTAACATTTTCACTTCTGCCCATTGAACCAGCTGGCACGAGGGTATGCTGGCAGCCCGGTTTCACGTGCTGTTTTCACTTTGGGCTCCCACGAAAGAATAGATTTTTTCCTTTTGGGAAATGAAACCTTTTCTGTCTCTATGTCAGCCGAGAGCTTTCTGGGATGCCCAGAAGAGGACACCAAAATGGCTACTGGGAAACTAATGCCTGGCTCTGGTGGCCCACATTCAGAGTTGCTCTGGATGTATTTTGCTGCCATACCATGGTAGGTGTCCGTCCATCTGTTTCGATATCTCTTCTGCATCCTTAGTGGGCACCAGATAACCCTTCTTCTAACTATACGCACCCAGAAGCTATGAAATAATTTGTGTATTAGCGAGACTACAAACTACCTTGGGAGGCACAGCAGTCTTCTCTAAAAACAGCTCTAGACTGGATTTCTCAATAGCAAGACAAGATAGAGTTCACTGAAATTTGGTAGCATGGGCATTGAGGAGTGGGGGTGGGGAGCCGGCTAGCAGAGGAGGCTAGCCAGGGGAAAGGTCTGAAAGCCCCAAACTTTGGATAGCATGATGAACTATGAACAGACACATTTTCATATTTTACAACAATAGCACAATTAACCAAAAAGAGGTCTTTAGATCTTCCCACATCATTGATCGCGCATGTCCCTTTAAGGTGCCCGGAGGAGGGAAATGGACAAGTCACCACCAGAATGACAAAGCCAGAATGACACGGTAAACAAGTGTTTTCCAGTGTTCTCACCCAGAGACATGTCCCAGCAATCACTTGTTGCAGAACATCCATTGTAGGAGAGAGAGCAGAATCCCGGAGCAGCCTTTCTTAGACAGTCACTTCGTCGGGAAATCACAGTGGATTCCAATTTCAAGGGGATCGGAAGTTTTGTTCTCATCTGCGCAGGCTGTCTTGCCATAAATATTAGACTAATAGTTGTTTTTTTTTTTGGTTTCATATTAGAGCCCAGCTTTTGAATACCATGCAAAGAGCGGTGATTTTGCCAAGGGAGTTTCACGGTTGCAAAGGCCTTAGGGCTTCTTTTTAAATTAAAGCTAAAGCAAGCCTGGGCCTTGTGTATTAATCCTGTGAGGAGGCTACACTCTTTTCTCTTCTCACCCCTGTGTCCCAGGCACCAGACCCAGCTGGCTCCCAAGGTTATGTGATTGAAAGCCAAGGCCACACTCAGTCACTCTCTGCATGGGTCTGGTGTCAGGGAGCTCTGGGAAGGAAGGTCTCTGGCACTGCTGGGGGTGGGCGGGTATTGGAGTACCACCAACCATGGGGGGGAGGCTTTCGTGAGAGGTATTTATCTAATCCACAAATATTTGTTACCTACAAACAAAGTTGATATTCAGCCGTTAGGCACCAGTATGACTGTATCTGCTAGTTTTTGTTTTTTTTTTAAGATTTTTTAAATTTATTTAACAGAGAAGGAGAGAGAGAGAGAGAGAGAGAGATCACAAGAAGGCAGAGAGACAGGCAGAGGGGGAGGGGGAAGCAAGCTCCCTGCTGAGCAGAGAGCCTGATGCAGGGCTTGATCCCAGGACACTGAGGTCATGACCTGAGCCAAGGCAGAGGCTTAACACGCTGAGCCACCCAGGTGCCCCTCTATCTGCTAATTTTTAAAACATCAAAGTACTTCCCAGCTGATGGTAAAATGTCACTACCCTGAGCCTTCCCAGTAGCCCCATCTGCCCCAGAAATAGTCCCCTTGCACCTCCTGAATTCCTTAAGACCAAGCACCCTCTGAATTCCCAAAAGCATGTACCTACGAGATTTGCACTTTGCCCCACAAGGGCCTCTAGGACTCTGCTCCAGCACCAGCCAAAAGAGTACTCACGTTGTGTGAAAAGGGCAGTCACCACTGATATGGGTGTAAAGAGCTAGACTCTCACCATTGCCTCTAATGTCCAGGCACTAAGCTGGGTATCAGTGATACACAGAATAATAAAACATGGACCCCTGTCTTCCAGGATCTCCCAACCCAGTGGAGACTATCACAAAAAGAGCTCTGCTAAAGCCCAGGAATCCCGAGAGGATGCCACTTTGGTGAAACTACTTTGCAAACTTAACACTGGACTGTATCAACGTGCTAGATACATCAAGTTCTCCGGGACGGATTCACATCAGCCAAGCTCTCGAGAGGCGGCCATATAAACCCATATCACAATTTATTAATCTGTGATGAGAAATGAGAGCCTCTCAGCAGAGTGGACATTTGTATCACCTTGACTAACACGTTCTCTCTCAACAGGAAACGAAATAGGAAGGCAAATGGTAATGAGAACACAGCTTGAGTACACAGCCTGAGCAGGGGATTTTAGAGGGATGGTTTTAATGTCAAAGGGTGTCACATTTTCTTAAGCTCATGTGTTCATTTCCTCTTGGAAGATGGACCTGCCAAACAAATAGGACTGGATGTTCCTATCAGCTCACCCATGCACTCTCTCTCCGTGCGAGCCCTTCCCCTCTGACTCCCATTTTCTCTTTCCATGCAGACCTCGCTTGGTTCACTCATTCTATCTTTAGATCTGTTAATACCTCCAGCTAAGTTCCAGCCAACCCTGGCTTGGAAGCCTCTCTCTTTCAAGTGCCCGCACAGATCCTGCTCTTCGGGTTGGGTGGTTGTCTTTTAACCCTTTGCTTCTCCGATTTGGCTAAACTTCAGAGGCATCTAAGAAATTTTAAAAAATACTGATGCCCTGTTCCCACTCCCAGAATTCTGATTTAATTGATACAGGGTGCAGTTTGGGCATTGAGGTTTTTTTTTTTTTCTTCAGACCTCCCCAAAATATACAACGAGAATCTGGGGCTCCAGAAGAGTTGAAATTCAGAGAAAAGAGCTTTGAATTTGAACCAAGTTTGAGAATCGCTAATGTAACTCTCAGAGTTGGAGGGCATCTTGACCTGCACCAGCTTTTAACGTGTGCCGGTGATCTGGTCCCAGCCTGAGCTGCCAATTTACTTGGTCTGGAGTAGGAGCCAGGCATGGGCATTCTTACAGAGCTCCCCAGATGATACCAATATGCAGCCAGGCTTGAGATTCAATGGTCTAAACATTAATTTTTGGTATCAATTCCTCCCTGGACTTGGCATTGCACAGAGGGGAAAATAAGAGATACATGATGGGGAAGGTCTATAGAGGTAAGTTTTTTCAGAGGAACAGTAGGGGCCTGCGTGGGTAAGCCCAGTGGCTTCAGTAGGATGAACACATGCGAGAGTGGGGTAGAGGAGCTCAAAGTAGTTTCTTTACATCTCCACCTTTCCCTGCCACAGACATGGATTGGGATATATACTCTTTTTTTTTTTTTTTTATGTATTATTTGTTTCAGGGGTACAGGTCTGTGATCCAACAGTCTTACATAGTTCATAGCGCTCACCATAGCACACCCTCCCCATTGTCTCTTAAGGAGTATCTTCCAGTAACTTCAACAGAAGTCAATGGAGTCACTGGGTGTACCTGAGGCAAGTTTTGTCGGCTGTATACTTTTCTATGGGAAACTGACTTCTTGCCTCCTCTGAGTACCCTCTTGGCTGGTCCTCTGTGCCTTCCACCTGAGCCCCTTACTGTCGGAAGATCGCCATCTTGAAAGAAGCTTAGCCAAGTTTCGGTCCATATTCTCTTCAGCAGTAGCTCTGTTTAGCAGAGAAGCAGGACGCTGGGGACTCCCAGCATACCATCTTCTTAAATAACCTAAGGATTTTCCACTTTTCCTCACAATTCCCTAATTTCCTGTCATTTTTAACTTTTCCAAAGAGCATTACAATTCATTTGGGCTTTCTGGATGTTTGCAGCCTTGTCCAATCGCAGGGCATCTGGGAAAGCCATTAACTCCACTTTGTAAGCAACTTAAAAAAAAAAAAAATGCATTCCAAGGAGAGGAAAAGGCAATGGGCAGGGCTCAGGCCTATTCCAGCGCCCCCACCCTTCCTTCTCCTGGGACAGCCAGTCGCAGGCTTTGGAACTCAACGATTTTGATTTTGCGTAGGGCCAAGGGGGCAGAGCAGGGCCGCTGTACAGATGGCACAGCACGTTCTAAGGGAGTCTATGATCACGGGGCCTCCAGCCTCTTTCCCCCACTGCCCTGTTCAGCAGCCCCAGCAGAAGTACTATTCTTTGAAATTCATCTGTTCTGGGACCCCAAGATTCCAGGACCCCAGATTCTGGGGCACATTTGTGTTTCCAGTACATGCAAGCACAAGGAAAGTCCCTTGTTTTCTTTGGGCTTCATCTGCTCATCTAGGAACTGATAGGTGTTTGCCAGGTCCCAGCACTATTCCGAAAGTCACTTTCTCAAGGCTGGTGGGAGCCCGGCTATTTGCACAATAGAAACAATTTGCATCTAATCTCTTGGAGAGACTGAAGAGAACATTAATTTGAAGACTTGGAGAGCCAGATCTGAGGCTGACTCCTTCTCTCCGGCCCTCTGGAGTTTTACCCATTTCAGACTAGGGTCTCTTGAAGGTCTTCCCTAGCTTCTTCACATGACGATCCGGTATCTCTGAGCAAGCAACCACGGCGGAAAGCCCCCCGGAAAAGGCGTCTCTCTCTAGCATTCAAAGAGGAGCCACCCTCAGCGTTTTATAATCTTGTAACTAACTATCATAATTAGATGTGGTCACATAAAATAGCCCTCTCTCTCACTGTAACTGATGAGCTACAAATCTAGATTTTCTGTGTTTTCAGAACCCACAGTGTAGACGCACACGGTGTTGTTTTCCTGCATTTGCAAGGTCACGTATGCATCGCTGCCTCATTGGTCTCATCTTTGACGCTTCTCCAGACTTCCAGACGCTGTAATGAACGGTAAGCCCAGATGAAAGAGAATCGGATCCTTAGGAGACTGATAGGTATTTGGTGTGGTGTGTAGGTGTTTGTGTGTGTGTGTGTGTGCGCGCGCATGCCTGTATCCTGAGAGGCAGTTCGACTTCTTCTTTCCATGGCATTTATTCCCTCATTGTTCAAAGTAACAAAAACTTCCAGGAGGCAACTGTGCTAGGAACACGTTGTTCTTCTCTTGTTGCCTGCCCTCTGTTCTAAAAAGAATTTCTCGTAATCGCTTGATGTTACCCGGGGAGACCCGTAAAGATTTTCGGTTGGAACAGTAGAATGTTCAAGCTAGCAGACACCACGGAGATGATCCGTCTGACGCCGGCACCAAGCTTCTACACATGAGGAAGCAGAGGTGTAAAGTCACACAGCAGGTTTGTGGCAGGGAACATCCAGGTCCCCTTGACTATGTTCCTCCCGAGAACCTCAACCCCCCACTGTCATTACAGACATAACCCTGTTTTCCCCCACGCCTCCCCTACCTGAAGCTGGACTGCATTGTTAATAATGAACCAAATTTCACTACTTTATGCCCATTCCAGCTCAGCCAGGATACCCTCAATCCTCTGTAAGATGGCTCCCCAGTTTTCTGGAACTTTCCATATACTCATGGACAAATTTATTCTTGCTGGGTCCACCAGGCCATTCTTCCCCACCAGACACCTGTGGGCACTGCTGTCTCATGCCACAGCATTAGAAAGCGGTGGCGTTCCCAAAATGCTAGCGTTGCCTTGACTCTGGTCCCACTTCCTTTTAGAAAGGGTCTCCTTCACCTTATAGTCACATAGTGGCCTCAGGAAAGCTGCTTCCCCTGGCTCCAGTCTTTTCTGTAAAGGACTCACGCAGGAGTCTTGTGTGAGTGCTAAGTGACTCAGTGTGGATGTATGCGTGTCCACGAAACAAAAGCGAGTAACAAACACTCTACTGAGAACTCTTCACTGAGAACAAGCTGCCCAAACGAGGCTCCTGCTCCCCTAGAATGAGACCTCTCCCAGAAGACTCCTCTGTTGTCTAGTACAAATAAATGTCGTCTAGGCCTACCCCAATGGTTTAGGATTTATGCCCATAGCTGAACTCCGGCTTAGATGCAAGGTGGATCCTTACTATACTAGTAGTTTTCGTCTTCGAAGTCCATAGTGTTCATTGAATGTTAAAGGATCCAGTTGGCTTCAGGGGCGGGGTGTGATCTGACCTTTGCTATGAACATGGTCTAAATAAGACTGTAAATAAGGCGGCAGAGCCTACCTGCTCTTGCTGGTAGAGAGCAATGGATCCAGGCTTTGTGGGGCCTGAAGCTTGTATGATTTTGAGCACCATCTTTAATAAAAGGAGTACAAAATGCTAAATACAAAGTGTCAAAATGAATCTTGGTCTAGAATGAGTAACAAAATCACAACCAATTTTAAAATTTAAAAAGCTGACCTATAACAAGAACTATAAAACCTACAAAAATATAGTATCTATTACTGTTTAACTGCCTGGTACACATCTCAAATTTCTTTTTCACTACTTTTTTTTTTCCTGCATACTTATTGCTTCTTTTTTTCTTTTTTGGCCAGGATTTTGTAGTACCATTTTTTAAAAAATTATTTTTATGTATTTGCCCCAGGGGTACAGGTCTGTGAACCATTAGTCTTACACACTTCACAGCACTCGGCATAGCACATACCCTTCCCAATGTCCATAACCCAGCCACCCCATCCCTGCCTCCCTCCCCCCACCCCCTCAACCCTCAGTTTGTTTTGAGAGATCAAGAGTCTCTTATGGTTTGTCTCCCTCCCCATCCCATCTCGTTTCATTTTTTCCTTCCCTACACCCCAAACCCCCTCTCTGCCTCTCACATTCCTCATATCAGGGAGTTCACATGATGATTGTCTTTCTCTGATTGACTTATTTTGCTCTGTAGTACCATTTTTTATAGTGATAATACATAACTTAATCTTTACCCTAGCATGGTTGATGGTAAATTGTATTTTATTACTGTTAGAAGAGTTTCTTTCAGCTTTACAATATGTTATTGGTCATCTTATGTAAACTTCTAGGATTGGGAGAACTTCTATTAAATTTCTTTGATATACTAGCTATAAGATTTCAGTTTGTACAGTAATCTTCAAGTTTGTATAGTAATCTTCAATGGTCTTTGGCTTGGTGACACTCATTGCCTGGTGTCATAAGGGATCCACACAAGTGAAGTGACCAGAAGCTTAAGCCTCCTTACCTCCTGCCCTGGCTCCTCTGGGAAATGAGTAGAGAAATGCTCACCAAATCCACTTCTCCCTGTTCATCCCCCCACTGGCCACTATGCCGGGGCCAACTCTGCAACTGTTGCTCAGAAAGGGTCTGAGCCTAGAACACAAGTGTCTATGACAGCTGGGGCAGAAAGGAAGAAACTGGTCTTGAGCTGACTTTTTTCTGATGCTTAAAGCACTTCCAGCTAGTAAGTGGATTCATTTATGTTGGATCAAGTCACTAAGGAAATGAATGAATTAAAGTTCTCAGGGTGTCACCGTAGGGCATCAGGCTCACTGTGTCTTTCTTCTTGAATCCAACAGTTTTCAATTAGTGCTACACAGAGGCTGGGTCTCCAGAGGTTCCTCGGGGGCTGCCCAGAGAGAGGATGGGGGAAGGTGGTGGAGTGCTCAGGGCAAGGGGGAGGCTCAGTGGGCAGGGCCCTGGGTACCCCACTCACCTACTCCCATCCACCAGATCCCATCAGATTCAACTGTTTTATATCCTGAAAGATTTCCATTAAATTAAAGTGTTTTGCTTAAAAGAAAAGTCTGAAGCTTTTTTTCCAATCAGTTCATTTTCATCAAGAACAAGCATTAGGCCCCCGGAGATGTGTACTCTTGGCCATTTAGAAATATTGTCCATTCATTTGCGAATGATTACTAGTCAGAAACACTTGCAATTAAATGAATTTCTTCTCTGTTCTGTGTTTCACGACTACATGTTCATCTGATATGTAGGTCAGCTTGTTTCAGGGTTGGATTATTTTTGCTTTCAATTTTTTTGCTGTTCAAAATGCAATTATTTGAATAAAAACCATTTTGTTTCAATTACTTAACACAGATACTCTGGGAACACCAATAGTTTCTTGGTACAGCAGGGACACATCCACTGTTGGCATTTAATAAGGTTGTTGTGTGTGTATTTTTTTTTTTTAACTTTCCTTTTTAGCTCTCAGAGTTATTCCTGTATTCACTTGAGGTTTGCCCTAGTATTTTTCTCTGGCTTTCTTTATCAAGCTCTACATTTTGCCAACTCTTCCATTTAGGTGTTTGCTTTTGTAAGATGATTTGCAAATGAGAAATGATTAACATTCTTCAGATGTTGTCTGTTACTTTGTTCTATATCTTCTTCTCTTTTTTATAAAGGTCACAGGACATGGATTACCTTTCCCTCTTTATTCTTCCTTATCTTCAAGAATTGGTCAGGAATTACATACCTGAGGCAATTAGTGAGTTAATTTATACTTCAACAAGTTGATACTTGAACAACTTGGTATTTCTGATTCCAAGTTTGCCTTCTTGACTTCTTTTTTTCCTCTTCCCTGGGTTCCTTAGGAGCTGATTTCAGTTCCTTCTACTATTCCACACCTTCTGCCTGAAACATCCCACCCACAATCCCTGCTCCAGAATCATACATGCAGCGAACCATATCTGTTTACCTCTCACTTTGTGTCTACTTTCCTGAGCTCGAGACCCATATTTTGTTTCCAAGAAATGCACTTTGTTTTTTCCAAAAGTTTTTATTACTGAAATCTAGTTGAGATACAATGTTGTCATTACTTTCAGGTGCAGAACATGGTAAATTGGACAATTCTACACATTCCACATGCTCAACGCTATTTAAGGTAATCACCATCTCTCACCAGCAATATTGTTACAACATTCTTGACCATATTCCCTGGACTGTACGCTCCATGTCCAAGACTTATGTATTTTATAACTAGAAGTTTGTACCTCTTAATCCCCTTTATCTATTTCGCCCATCTCCCCACCCGCCTCCCCTCTGGCAACCACCAGTTTGTTCTCTGTATTTCAGGTCTGTTTTTGTCTTTTGTTTGTTCTTTTGCTTGTCTTTCAGATTCCACATCTAAGTGAAATCATATGGTACTTGTCTTTCTCTATTTGACTTACTTCTGTTAGCATAATATCCCCTAGGTCCATCCATGTGGTGGCAAGAGTAAAGTAGAAAGCCAGTAGGCAAGAATAAACTAAAAAGTCCTCTTTTTTCCCCCTATGGCTGAGTAATATCAAGACTCATATTTTTAATAGCTAATGAGTTATCACCAGGAAGTCCCTCAAGGCCTCAATATTAAACTACTCCCTGCAATAAAGAATTAAGTTGCCTCCATATAATGAGATAAACCATTATGATTGCTCTGTAATGTTATTGTCTTTGAGTCAAGAATAATGCCAACTCAACGATATTCCCTTCTCAGGATCAGCCCAATACAAAATGCTAAGAGCAAGTTTAAAAGAAAACTTTATTTAAAAAAAAAAGTTTATTAGAAGGAATTTGCTATACTTAATTGAAGTAGTCAAACCAAGCTATGGCTCCTTGCAGTACAGGTTTGCCAGCCTTCTGGTGGCTGAACAGCCAATCCTCTGGTAGGGAAGCAGGCACGTGCCCACGCTGTGTCAGGAACCATATTTAAAAGACTACAAAACATGGAATATAGTTCCCCTATTGGAAATCCCATTTTTGAAAAAAAAAATATGAAAACCTGTCCCTTTTTATTGGAATTAGAACAAGCTATCTCTTCCTTTCATGTGTCTGAAAGTCTAAATCATATTCATCCCTTACAGCCATTTATTCATCCCACAGATAACTGCTACATGCTTTCTTGTAGCAGGCCCATTCTAGATGCTGGAGACCTTGGAGACCAAGACTGGGAGCCAGTCAACAGGTACACCAGCACATAAGCAATATGACTTTGAAGGTGATAAGGAAGGTTGGGAAATGAAGCAGAACAAGGGGAAGGAATGTGATTGGGTGGGGGGTGCTAAGGGTGCTGTTTCAGGTAGGGACTGAGGGAAGGAAGGATCCTCTGGGAAAGCAGGCTTTGCACAGAAGTTTGAGTGAGGTGCGAGGGAGCTTTGCATAGATCCAGAGCGAGAGCATTCCAGGTGAGGCAATAGCGAGTACACAGGTCTGGAGATGGGAATGAGCTTGATGTATTGAAGAGGAGTTATTAACTTTGTGTCCATGGACAGAATCAGAGGCCCCTGAAGTAGAATGGGAAAAAAAAATTGCATCCCTCTTTTCACTAACTTCTAGCTGAAATTTAGCGTTTCTTCCACTAATAAATATGGGCAAACAAGCTGCTGCGCAGTAGCAAATTTAGGGTGACTCTGTCACCCAAAGAATCACAGATGCTTTCCTACCACATTTAAGTTGTTGCAGATATCTGCAAATGTCATTTATGCTCACCATCACTTTAAAATTATGATGGATGTTAGAGCAGCTAGATCCTATCATTCAACATGTTGACAAAGAAGCACATGTATTACTCTATCACAGATTTGATTTTTAATATTCTGGTGATTCAGAATACAGGGCGGCTGTATCCTTTGTAATCTCGGGCATTTTACTTTATGAATTTAAAAACTTGCTTCAGAGAGGCAATCCGTGGGGTTTCCCAGATTGCCGAAGGGATCCACGGCATGGAAAAGGTTGAGAAGTCACGTGTTAGAGGAGAGCCAGGAGGCAAGAGTGAAGTAACAGTTTGGTAGTGGAGTTTGACAGGGTAGGAGGAGCCAGATCATCGGGGCTGGAGATGCCCCAGTCAAGAGTTGAGTGCTTACGTTACGGGCAGTGGGAAGTTAGTAGAGGCTTTCGACTGAGGGGTTTTTTTTTGTTTTCTTTTGGTTTGGTTTGTTTTAAGTAAGCTCTAAGCCCAGTGCTGGGCTTGAACTCACCACCCCAAGATCAAGGGCCACCTGCTCTACTGATAGCCATTTTGAGTAGGCAGGCAACATGATCTGATTTAAGCCTGAGGTCCCTGCAGCTGCTATATGGGGAAAAGATTGTTAAGGTTAAGAGTGGCATCCCAGAGATGGTGAAAAGGTCAGCCGGAGAGGTCCCGATCGGTGATGTATTTTGGAGGTCGAATGGACGCTTCGATGACAGACTAGACGCACATGTGCAAGAAGAAAAAAGACAAAAGACTTTAGGTTTATAGCAAGTGGGTGAAGAGCGGTGCTGCTTGTCAGTATAGCAAGGGTCTGGGAGGAGTAGGTCTGGGAGTGCGGGGTGAGGTGGCTGTGGAACCAAGAGTTCTCTTTTAAGCAGGTTCCGCTTGAAATGCCTCCCCGCCATCCACATGGAGCTAACTGGGTATGAGTTGGGTATGACTGTGGAGCCTGGAAAGGGCACAAGGACTTAAATGCTGGGTCCTGGTTATACAGTTGACATGTGAAGTCATGGGGCTGGAGGAGATCACCAGGGGAGAGAACACGGCCAGCATTTAGAGGTCTGGGAGAAAAGGAAGAAGTTGGCAAAGTTGAATGAAGAGCACAGCAAGGGAGACGGGAAGGTGGTAGGGATGTTTAAAGAAATACTGGGAAAGAAAGAAGTCCTTAGAATCATAAAACATGCCTTAGGGCAGATGTCACAGAGTACTTTAAAAACCGAATTTTGTAATACAAATAACACTGGGGAAACAGTATGGGCTCCACCTGAAACTGCAGTGTAGCCATGACCGGGTCCTAGATTTAAGGACTTGATGTTTGTGATGTGCAGACTGTGGTTGGCCTGTAAGCATGTCATGTTCTTGGGCATGCTGTTTGACCACTTTGCTCTTTTTTCCCTTTTCTTCTGTCTATAAATTGAGATCCATCCATACTACTGACCTGTTTCACAGGAAGAGTGTGAAAAATCTCACATACCCGCATGAGAAAATGGATCACAGTTGGCTTTGCAGTATCAAGGTGTTAGACATCAGGGTGGGACTGCACTCAATTTTGTGTCCATTATGGCTTTTTTTTGGGTCCCGAGTTCACCGGCCCACATCTTTACCATATGACTCTTCTAGGCCCTATTCTAGACAAAAATGTGGAAGAAAAATTCACCTGTAGCTCTTTCATATCTTTTTTTTTTTTTTTAAGGTACTTCTAGACTTACTTTGTCAAGCCCTCCTGAGTCTGGATCTCCCGAGTCTGACTTCTCCAAGGGTTTCACACGTTGACCACCTTTCCCAAATCTCTTTCCCCGATGTGTAGTAAA
The DNA here is from genome assembly GCF_922984935.1 of Meles meles. Lineage (NCBI taxonomy): Eukaryota > Metazoa > Chordata > Mammalia > Carnivora > Mustelidae > Meles > Meles meles. Next base: position 29,085,346 of record NC_060079.1, read on the forward strand.
GCTTTTCATTCCCTCAGGGCTGTGCCTAGAGATTCATGCTACCAACTTCTCAGCCCTACATCCTTCACCACTAGACACAGAGCGTGTGGGAGTTGAGGGAACAATCCAGTCCTTATTAGGTACCAGTGGGAGTTCCTGCTTCATCCCCTACTCTTCCCATTACCTGTAATGGAGCATGTCCTTGTGCTGTCCCTTCCTTGTCACGTGGCTAATACCACATTCTGGTCTCTTGCAGCTGTGCCCAACTTTCCCAAGTCATAAGATACAGATATGGGAAGGACTTCAGGACAGGGTGTAGAAGGCCTGGGTTCTGATTCTATGCCACCACAGGTCTTGAGTGTGTCAGTTAAATGCCGAGTCTCACCTTACACCTTTGGAAAACTCATGGTCTAGATGAGCTCCTGAGTCACTCTCACTCAACCACACCACAGCCTGATAGAGAGGACCAAACCCTGGTAAAATGTTGGTGGGCAGTAACAGTGCTAATATGTTTCTTCTTTCTGGTCAAGCATTTGAACTTTACCTTGGGTGCCTTGAGGAATTTTGTCCCTCCTTATTCCCAAGCATTATTTCAAGCATGTAAGTATTGGGGCAGGCCTACAAGAGGAAATGTACTTCAGATAACTGAGCCTTTTAGTAGACCTCAAACCACCTTCTCCACTTCTATCTATGGACAGTCTTGACTATGAGGACCAGTTACTTAAACAAAAGGGATATGGGGGCAGGTCAGTGGAGAACCAGATAATAAAAAATCGTTGGGTTTCAGGCTTGTAGAGTACATCTGATTCCAGAGATAGACTAATGGAAAAACAGAAGACTGCAGATAACTGCTTGGGAGCCCGCTCCCCATCCTCAGCTGGCCTAGGAATGGCCTGACAAGGGCCCTTTCCCACTGACAAGAGTGGAGAGTCAAGATAACAGGAAAGTCATCACCAGACCTCATAGTCTGGCTCTCAGAGGATAGAAAGAGTCCTCGGGTCTCTGTTCAATCCAGAGGGATATCCTAGCTTTTAGAGTCTGCCTGCCTCGGTGTTGCAGTGGTTCAGAGAGGAAACCTACTAAAAGCAAGAATTCACAAATCATACCATTCTCCTCTCCACATCTCTGGAATCATCCAGGTTCCAGTGGTGCCCACGTTGACTCCTGTGGCCTTTTTAAAGCTGGATCCTGGGGCCATTCCCAGATGTGCCAAAGGTCTAGGGAGAAGCCCCACTGAGGAGAATGGGGAGGAAACCATCTCCCCACACACACACTCCTCAAGACCTGGAAGAGGAATAGCAAGTGAGACTAGAAAATACTGAATAGTCTCCCTGGGGAGAAAAACGACATCCACTCTCAGGCTGGCTTTGGCCTTTGTGGGGAGAGTCCAAGATCAGACAAAGGGTGTCTGAGAAATAAGATCACTTAAATATTCAGTTCTCCAAAATGTCTACAATTTAATTAAACAACAGAGTTGATCTTCTAGCTCTTGAGGAGCTCTTTTTAATTAAACTTTGCATTTCTTCTCTCTGCTCTGCTGAGGCATTCCAGGGTGGCATTTGGCTTTGAATGAGCAGTCATTCTGGCCACCCACAATGGTTTGGAAAAGCCCCACTGCCGAGTTAACAAAATTCTTCAATGAGAATATCATCGACTTTTCATTTTCACCGATATCCAGAAACTTTCACTAATGTTAATGAAGCGTGTGTGTTATTTTATTCCTTTTGTGGCTGTCTGCAAAATATCTCTGTGTAGAACTCAGATGTTGACAAAGTTTCAGGCCAGATTTCAGTTCTTCCATCTGCAAAATGGCGTCACAACGTTGACTCTTCATGCAAAATGGTTTCACACTTTGAGCAAGGAATAAAAAGCGCACGATAGCATGTGTGGCATGACATCTAAAACATGGCATCATGAGCAGCCTGGATACCCATCGCTCTACATTACAGTGGGAAAGGTGCCACTGCAGAAATTGCTCAACTCTAAGTAGCAACTTTGATGCTCAGAGTGCAGAGAATCGATCTAGGGCAAAAAAGACATTAAATGATGATGTAAACATTATTCTCACGAGCTCTTCTAGTTCGACCTGAGACAGCGTTCTGCGTACTTTGAAGAAAGCTGATTAACACGTAGGACTGAGCAAACAAATGGACAGGCAAGCAAGAGAGGGATGAGATGAGAAAAGGTGGGTGAATGAGGGTGAACGACGTGGTCGTTGCCTTCCTATGACACTGATTATAAGAATTTGAACTGTGCGGCCATTTCCTGCTCTGTAGAAACATACTTCACAAAATACTCTGTTTCCTCCCGATTCTCTACCATGGATAGACACAATCCGAGTGTCTCTATCTAAATTCTTAGAAAAAATGGGTCAGAGTGGCATAAATTTCAGATTAGAAACAAAATACACCCAAATAAGGCAGATTTCTAAAATCCAAGATCAACCTTGATGGATCTGTGTTCAAAATATTAGTGTAACCTTCCCAGCAAGTTTTGTTACACGATGTTATTTTAGAGCATGGCAAAACAACTCCTAGAACTGATCATTGGAATTTTTCTTAACAATTTGCAATACAGAAAGCCTGGCAAAACTCTTTGTTGCTCTATCATAACCATTAATATGTTGTGCTTTGGGATAGCCAATTAATCTTACAGCCAATGCTAATTAAGTCAGAATTAATTGCATTATAATTGTATATAAGAAACGGGAAATGTTAAGTTGAAAGGGAACCAAGAAGTTTTTCCGAGTTTGACTCTCTTCTTTTTGAATACAACCATATGATACATTCCTCTTTTTTCTTCTCTGTACAAAGGCAGAGTAATTCTGGTGGTTCTGTTTTGCTGTCTTTGAGGGTTTGTTTCTAAAACTAGCATAAGCAATTTGAAAACGTTTCTTTTTTTTATTCCTAAGGGAAAGCAAGGGTCTCTGGAAAGCATGCTCTCCTTCAAAACTGACGAATGTTAAGATTATCTACATCATTAATGAACACAAGTGGCTTGAAATATTATACAGGGCAATCTGTTCTTCTTAAGGGCAGGACCAGGAACATAGCAACGGGGAAAATAAATCCATTCCTAATAACAAATGAACAACCATGGAAGAAAAGTGCTGAGATCTCTTCCTAGCACAAAACAAGAAACTAAACTATTGAAGGAAAACAACTATTGCTAGTTCTAAAACTCAACATGTAAACAGGATTCTGAACCTCACTTTCACTGTGATTTTCCAAACCTTTGGGAAACTGACTTTCTCAGCTGGGCCTGCTAAAGCACAAATAAAATGGACTTTATGAAGTAGTTAAAATTGAGGTTATGACTACTCATGAACAACTTTAGCTAGTGGAGGTTTTGGATAGCATTGTTTTATATAGGTCAAGGCCATTAAAAAGTAAACTCTGAAATCTCATAACAAAATACACGTGGAGATCTTTTTGAATGTTTAATATGCACGGCCAATGTAAGAAAGTATCGTTCCGTGTCAACATAGGCTGAACGTATGACAAGGGGCTTGGGACTGCAATTTGGATGCAACTCTCAGTGATAGTTATTCTAAATGAAAATAATCAGTACATGTATCCCTTGCCACTGAATTTGAAGAAGGAGAAGAGGGAGAAAAGAAATAAAATTTGTATTAGTTAAGATTTGATTTTCAGATAACAGGAACCCAAGTCTCCCTAAATAAAGGACATTTATTGGCTCATGTAAAACTTCAAGTCCAGATAGGGAGCCCAGAGACCTGAGTATCATTTGATATCTCTCCCTCTCTCATTCTCTTTCTCTGTTGGCCTCATCTTTTGCTACTACCAATGTTCCTTCTTCAACACATAGGAAAGATGATGGTGTATTTTTCTTTACAGAAAAAGAACATGTATATGTTCATGTATATGTGTATCTTTACACCTGTCAGAATGGCTAAAATTAATGACACAAGAAGGAACAGGTGTTGGAGAAGATGTCGAGAAAGGGGACCCCTCTTGCACTGGTGCAGCCACACTCTGGAGAACAGCATGGAGGTTCCTTAAAAGTTAAAAAATGGAACTACCCTATGGCCCAGCAATTGCACTACTAGGTATTTATCCAAAGAATATAAAAATACAAATTTGAAGGGGTACATGCCTCCCAATGTGTCATAGCCAAACTATGGAGAGAGCCCAAATGTCCATCCACTGATGAGTGGATAAAAAAGATATGGGGCACCTGGGTGGCTCAGTCAGTTAAGTGTCCAACTCTTGGTTTATGTCTCAGGTTGTGATCTCAGGGTCTTGAGATCAAACCCTGTGCCAGGTTCCACACTCAGCACTGAGTCTGCTTGAGATTCTGTCTCCCTCTCCCTCTGCCCTTCCCACTTGTGCATGTTCTCTCTAAAATAAGTAAATAAATCTTCAAAAAAAAAAAAGAAGAAAGAAAATGTGGTGTATATATATACAATGGAATATTACTCAGCCATTAAAAAATGAATACTTGCCATTGGCAACAACATGGATGGAGCTAGTGTGTTTTAGAAGTCAGTCAGAGAAAGAGAAATACCATATGATCTCACTCGAATGTGGAATTTAAGAAAGAAAACAGATGAATGTATAGGAAGAGGGAAAGGAAAAAAAGGAGAGCAGGAAGCAAGCCATAAGAGACTCTCGATGTTAAAAAAACATTTTAACAATGATAATAATAATGAGGAGTGATGGAGGGAGGAGGGTGGGGGATGGGCTTGATGGTTGATGAGTATTAAGGAGGGTACTTGTTGCGATGAGCATTGGGTGTTGTATATAAGTGATGAATCACTGAATTCTATTCCAGAAACCAATATTGCAATATGTTCACTAAGTAAAATTTAAATTTAAAAAAAAGGAAAAAAAAATTTTTAAAGGAATTGACTCATACAATTGTGGATGCTGGTATGTCCAAACTCTGCAGGATAGGAAGACAGGGTAGAGAACCAGGGAAGAGCCAATGTTACAGTTCAAGTCCAAAGGCCATCAGGCTGCAGAATTTCCTCTTTTGGGGAGTACATCAGTATTTTAACTATTCAGACCTTCAAATAATTAGATGAGTCCCACCCACATCATGGAGGTCAATCTGCTTTACTGAAGTCCACTTATTTAAATGTTAATATCATCTAAATCTTCCTCACAGAAACTTCCAGAATATTTGAACAAAAATCTGGGTACCGTGGTTCAATCAAGTTGACACATAAAATTAACCTTTATAGATGATTTCCAACAATCCGAGGCATCAGCATTCCAAATTAACAACTGAAACAAAGAAAGTAAGTTTTTTTCTCCTAGTATCCATATACCAAGCCCAAAGAAAGACCTTGATTAGACATGCTATTATCCCACGGCCATCCCGGAAATGCCACAAGTATGGTTGACAGACCCATTAAAACCTCATGAAATGGCAAAGGGGCATTTGGAAACCCTTTGTAACTGTTCTGCCATATTGTTCACTAAGCGTATGACTACATGGGACATACGAAGCCATCTTGTAGATGGGTTGGTGCTATGTAAATTCCCATCCTCTGTGGTGTGGGATAAGAGATATGTGGTAGGGTAGACAGAGAAAAGCCCATCTTTAAGTATGGGGGAAGAAAGTGTGTTTCAATTTGTATAATCTATGACCCTTTCATTGATCACCACCTAAATTCATTCCAGTAGGAACACACTTGACAACAATGATTGCCCTGGCCAAATTAATTGTTTGGAATCTTCTTCAGGTAATGATAGGGCTCCCCAGGTTTCAGTGTGTGGATATAAGTTGGGATGTGGTATAATTATTTTCTAGTTTTTTGTATTTGATCCCCAAAATATGTTTATGCCTAAGTCAACAGCATAGGAAAATATACACCTACAGACTCCCATGGGGAAAATTATCCCTCCCAATTTCATAAATACTTAGGCCTCTGTTGAACAACTGATTTATTTCTGTCCTTATAACTCATTGTTTCTCCCTTTCCTGTTGTGACCCACCCCCTTCATTCATTAATTCAAGAGCTCCAGAGTTCCAGGCTCTGTGAAACAGGCTCAGTGTATGTGGATGAATAGGGCTGGCGTGGTTCATAGGTATCCTATGGAGAACACTGGATCGAAACAAGTCATTCTCGGTGTGACACTGGGACCTCAGAGCTTGCGTGGGTGCACTAACCTCCCTCAGGCTCTCTCCGGCTCTCACACCCTTGTCCTCCTTTGATTTACTTCTCTCACCCACGGGACTTTTCTTTTATTTCTTTTATCTTGCAATGTTTTATTTACATTTGAAAACTACCTAAATTCTTTGGGGAAGGAGACAGAATATAAATGAACTAACAGTTCTTATTTGGCAGTGTGAGTTCAGCTATTTTAGCTGATGCATTTTGTTACCTTAGTAAAATGCCCCATCAAAGAACCCTCTGAAGGCCCATTCCAGGTGGATATATAGACCAGATGGAAAGTGTAGACCTGTTCAGTCTAGATTCTAGTCCCCAGTGTGGGCAGGATCAGATAAATAGCCCTCTTATGAGGATGTTTCTCAGATTTAAATAATGAAAACTTCCCTATTAAAAGAAACGAGTTATCATAAACCTCCATTATTGACTTATTTGTATTATGTTACTTATATACATAAAGTCATAAAATAAGACATAAGCTCCTTAAATATATAGTTATTATACAACTACAAAGCCAAAACAAATTTGCTTATTAAATACAAGCAAGCCTACAAAACTGAAATACACAAATCAACCATTTTAATATGATGAAGAATGCTGGTTGCTGGTAAACTTCAAGCACAGCCTCATAATTGATTTTATATATTTTTTGGTTTCCTTTTTGTGATTTTTAATACTGTTGTGACTTCGATAATATTACCTCTTATCCATATTCACCTAAGTATACTTTTCAAGACAGCATTAACATTTTCAAGGTGTTGTTCTTTCGGTTCAAAAAAATCTTATTCATAAACAAAACTGTCAGTGAGAAAGTCAGGAATTTAAATCCAAATTTAAAAATAGGTCTGCAAAACTGTCTTGTTCTCTTTAAGATAAAGTTAACACCACAGTGTAATTGGAACGTACATAGAATGAATAACAAATCCAATTACTGCTTGAATGAAGAACAGAAAAATGCTTCCCTGTATATTTGCTATTATGCTTGCTGCTAATAAATTTTTGCAAGTTGGTACATAGACTGATGGGATCTGCTTACAAGAGGGATACATCCTGACTGCAATAGAGCAGATTCTTTTGAATGTAAAACTTTGGCCGTGGGATTAGTGAATCAACTCTCTCAGCACTTTCCTCTTTTCAAACTCCGGCAAAACTTTTGTCCACATCGCATCCTCATTGGGAGTACAAGTATTGCATGGATATACTCAGAGTTCTATGTGATTCCAATCATCCTAATTCTTTTTTTTAAGATTACCGTTGAAATTAAAATGTAATATTAAAAAAAAAATCCCTGACCCTAAGAAAATATATGCAGCCCATATCTTAAGAAATGTTGCCTTGCAGAATGCTTTTCTATCAGGTTGACCTTTACGAGATGGAATAACAGCCTCACAGAGTTCAGATGGAAAGGTCATCCCCAAGCCCCAAAGCTAGGCTTCATGCTCTTCTTTTCCTCTTTACGTGTCACCATTTGCCCCCATCTGTGGAAGGACTGACCCATGGCCCATTGGCTCTTGCCCTAGATGCCGAGGGGCCTTGTCTACCTTTCCCAGATGGTCTGACAAAAAGAGGGCTGAGGAGCTCTGCAACCATGCTTTTCACACTTTAAAGGGCACATACATCCCTGTAGATTTGCTCAGTCCAAATTCTGACTTAGTAGATTTGAAGTGGGGCTTGAAATTGCCTGCCTTTCACCTTCCTTCCTTCCTTTCCTCCCTCCTTCCTTCTTTCTTTCTTTCATGATTTATTTATTTATTTGACAGTGAGAGAGAGAATAAGCAGGAGGGATAGAAGGGAGAGAGAATCCCAAGGCAACTCCACGCTGAGCAGGGAGCCCAAAACTGGACTTGATTTCACAACCCTGAGATCACGACCACAGTGGAAACCAAGAGCCGCCTGCTGAACCGACTGCTCTGCTCAGGAGCCCCTGAAACTGCATTTCTCACAAGCTTCCAGGATCTGTGCACCATGTTGGCTTCTGGTCCACCCTGGAGAAGACTGAGTCTAAGGCCTGTTGACTTTCTTCTAGGATGCACCTTTGGGAAGGCAAACTTTGCATCTTTTGCCCTATCTTAGGGAGAGTTGCCTTAATCCTGTGTTTTGCTTGGAACTATGGCATTTTTGACTTCTACAAAATGGAGCAAAGACTTATTAAAAGATAAACAGATTACAAGAGTCTTATTTCAATCTGAAAGAAAGCAAAGTTTTGTCAGACTCAAAAATTATAGGAATTTTTCATACCAAGAGTTGGTATGAAGCTTCTATATGATTAATAGCCAAAGAATCAATAAATCAAACTCTAGAAACCCTGAATTACTTATAATTCTTAGTGGTAAATCAATAAAGTTAGAAGTGAATTGAGTGATTTTATTTTCCTTTTGGGTTGGATTTCATTGACTGCCAGATCGCTTTAATGTGCCATTATATAAGCCTGTTCACAGATTGATATTTATGGTTAGGAAGTATTTTGATTTTTAATTAAATGCTGTATATTATTGGAAGAAACTCAGGACAAAACTATCTTCCTTCTGTGAAACATATGAAAATCATCCTGTATCAGTTATAAATGCAGATGGCTGTGAGTGACTGAGAATCCAATTCACTATGGTTTTAGCAGATGGTGGGTTACTTTCATCACACAGCAAGACTCTTGGAGGTGGATGGCCTAGTAGGTCCACCAGCTTAGTGATATCAGGGTCACTATCTTGGCTATTCTCCTGGTCTTTTTTTTTTCATCATCACAAGATGGCTGCCTCTTTATAGGTGTCAGATCTGCATTTAAGGGAAGAAGAAGGAGGGTAAGGGTGTCATCCTCCTTATCCATCAATTCAACCAAGAGAGCCAAACATTTTTCAGAAACCCCCAGCAGACTCCTACTGATGTGTCATTGGCCAAAATCACATCGTGTGACCTCTCCTTCCCCAGCCCCCAGTAATGTAAACAAGGGAGAAGTTTGGGAATAGACAATGCATTACCCAACCAATTATTATTATTATTTTTAATCTCCAAACTTCCCTTTAACTGAAAAACAGAATATTGTTCATTTTTTTAAATGCTATCTCTCTGTTGGCAGCAATTGTGGTGGCGTAAGAAATATGAGAGATACATGAAATTTCTGAAAGGAACCTTGGTCCAACAATTTCTGATTAATATGAAAAGTAGAACATAAAAGAACCCCACTACCTAAAGTTCATTCTAAGAATACATGAAACTGTCCTTAGGTAAAAAAGTCATAGTGTCGTCAACAAAGTCTCAGAGGCACTCTTGTGGGTCCATCCCCCTGAGTCCATGAGGACTGCAGAATTTAGCAGGAAAGATTCTCTTTCTCTTACTTAGAGCATGTTTGGAGCTTTTAAAAGGAGAGCTTCCAGAAACATGATAATGCGACAGAGCTCCTGTCTCCTGTCTCCTTTGTCTTTCCCTCATTTTATCACAGCAGGCTGCTGTTCCCAATGGGTCCATGTCCCACTGGAGACCTCAGTGTAGCAGGATTCCCCCCCCTTCCTTCCCCGGGGGGAGCCCATCTTCATTAAGCAGCTAAGAAAGAACACTGCAAAGATTCCAGCACTTGCTCAGTCTTCGATTTCTCCACCTCTTCTTTATTTTGACACTTTGATATGATCCAGTAGCTCTTAGCATTAAACTTCACATCTTTGATATATTTGTTCTGAGCTGGTAATGGATTCTTGACTTTGTCCTTAATTTCAAATTCTGTTTATAAGCATTAAGTTTTCTAGTAACTATTTCTAAAGAAGAGTTCACTTGCTCCTGTGCATTTATCTGTGTGTAGAGTCCTTTGTTTTTCCAGTTTTGCTAGGAGTTCTGCTTTTCTTACCTTTTTGCAGAACTAAGATGGCTGCTGTTATGATGTCAGGCTCACGGGTAAATAGATTTCTTCATTTATTTGTACTTAATGTGCTGCCATACAGGATGCTGGTATTCTATATCATAATTCCTGGCCTCAGACATCAGCCTCAAACAGGATAAGACATATTTAACGATATTTTGAATCTTCTCACCTCTGTGCTAGGATCTATGTTACTGAAGTGCCAGAGTCTAATCACAAAAAATTGTAATTTCAAGAGAAGGAGAAAGTCTATTCATACATATTTAAGTATACAACAACATCTTTTTGAGACCTATTTTAATGAGTTCTTCTTTTTTTTTTTAACAGATTTTATTTATTTATTTGACAGAGAGATCACAAGTAGGCAGAGAGGCAGGCAGAGAGAGAGAGGAGGAAGCAGGCTCCCTGCGGAGCAGAGAGCCTGATGCGGGACTCGATCCCAGGACCCTGAGATCATGACCTGAACCAAAGGCAGAGGCTTAACCCACTGAGCCACCCAGGCACCCTTAATGAGTTATTCTTCCAGAAGTTTTAAAGAAGATAGGGGAAAGAATTTAAAAATAGGACTTGGAATGCAAAGGGTTCAGTACTTGGGGCTCCTGGATAAGACAGAGAGTCTTAAACTGGAAAACCCCTTAAACTGGAAAAGTGTAGGTGGGATGGAGTCTGCATACATTATCAGTCTTTATTAGGATTGGCCCCACCCCCAAGTATGATCAGTGAGATGTTGCCCTGAGGGAACCTACTCCAGAACAGCTTGGAATACCTCAAGTGTCTGGGGAAGGAGCAGTGACCGAATTGCAAGGGAATGGCACGGAACAAGGAAATAAGAAACTGAAGAGAAGCTGAATCTGTCCCTCAGTTTTCCTTGAAGGCAGCCCCCATAGAGTCTTTTACCAAATACTTTCAGAGGATAAAGGCTATAGTTTCTGTGGAAAGAAAGAAAAACTATGAATTAAAAATCAGATTTTATCCCAGCTTTCTGACATAATAAGACTAGACTGGAAGAACTCAACCTTTCTGCTTTACTTGGACAATACAAATGGCCCCGTTTGATAAATGCTTATGGTGGTGACCCTGGTGAAAATAGGAGCACTTCTTCTGAACAAAAATCATTTTATTAGCAAATCGTTTGCAAAGAATATGAACCAGATATTAAAAAGTTGAAAGAAACTTAGAAAGGGTGGTATCTACAAAACTGCAGTCATCAAGACAGTCAACAAAAACAGACACATAGGCCAATGGAACAAAATAGAAAACCCAGAAATAGACCTACAACTCTATGGCCAACTAATCTTTGACAAGCAGGAAAGAATGTCCAATGGAAAAAAGAAAGTCTCTTCAACAAATGGTGTTGGGAAAAAAACTGGACAGCCAAATGCAGAAGAATGAAACTGGACCACCTTCTTACCCCATACACAAAAATAGACTCAAAATAGGGGCGTCTGGGTGGCTCAGTGGGTTAAAGCCTCTGCCTTTGGCTCAGGTCATGATCCCAGGGTCCTGGGATGGAGCCCCGCATCAGGCTCTCTGCTCAGCAGGGAGCCTGCTTCCTCCTCTCTTTCTCTGCCTGCCTCTCTGCCTACTTGTGATCTCTGTCTGTCAAGTAAATAAATAAAATCTTTAAAAAAAATAGACTCAAAATAGATGAAAGACCTAAATGTGAGACAGGAACCCATCAAAATTTTAGCAGAAAACATAGGCAGCAACCTCCTTTGGCTGCAGAAACTTCTTATTAGACACATCTTTGAAGGCAAGGGAAACAAAAGTAAAAATGAACTACTGGGATTTCATCAAGATAAAAATCTTCTGTATAGCAACTGAAATAGTCAACAAAACTAAAATGTAGTCTATGGAATGGGAGAAGATATTTACAAATGACATATCTGATAAAGGGCTAGTCTCCAAAATCTATAAAGATCTTATCAAACTTAACACTCCAAAACCAAATAATCCAGTTAAGAAGTGGGCAAAAGACATGAATAGACACCTTTTCAGAGAATACATCCAGATGGACAATAGACACATGAAAAGATGCTCAACATCACTTGGCATCAGGGAAATCAAAACCACAATTAGATATCACCTCACACCTGTCAGAATGGCTAACATTAACAATGTAAGAAACAATAGATATTGGTGAGGATGAGGAGAAAAGGAAACCCTCTTACACTGTTGGTGGGAATGCAAACTGGTGCAGCCACTCTGGAAAATAGTATGGAGGTTCCTCAAAAAGTTAAAGATGGAGCTACCCTATCATCCAGCAATTGCACTACTAGGTATTTACCCAAAGAATACAAAAATACAGATTTTAAAGGGTATATGCATCTTGATGTTTACAGTAGCATTGTCAACAATAGCCAAACTGTGGGAAAAGTCCAGATGTCCATTCACTGATGAATGTATAAAGAAATTGTGTCCGAGCACCTGGGTGGCTCAGTTGGTTAAGCATTGACTTTTGATTTGGGCTCACATCATGATCTCACGGTGGTGGGATTGAGCCCTCATTGGGCTCCCACTCAGCATGGAGCCTGCTGAAGATTCTCTCCTCCTTCTGTCCCTTCCCCAGCTTGCATATGCTCTCTTTCTCTCTATCACTCTCTCAAATAAATAAATCAATAAATAAAATCTTTTTAAAAAGATATAGGATATATATATATATATATATATATATATATATATATATATACACATACATACACACACACACACAATGGAATATTACTCAGGCATCACGAAGAATGAAATTTTGCCATTTGCAACAACATGAATGCAGCTAGAGTGTATTATGCTGAATGAAATAAGTCAGAGAAAGACAAATACCATATGATTTCACTCAGATGTGGAATTTAAGGAAGAAAACAGATGAACATATGGGAAGGGAGAAACAAAGAGGGAAGCGTCAGGGGAGGGGATGGCTAGATGGATGATGGGCATTAAGGAGGGCACTTTTTGGAATGAGAACTGGGTGTTATATGTAAGTGATGAATGACTAAATTCTACTCTTGAAACTAATACTACACTACATATTAACTGACCAGAATTTAAATAAAAATACGAAAAAAAAAAGGGAGTAAAATGTCAAGATACTTAAAAATGACCCAAAAATGGATGACGGCTTAAATACATACAGTGGCAAAAATATACACTTGCTCTTCAGAGCATCAAAGAGGTGTCAGTTTATGGAAGAAGGAAATGATGGGTCTCTAAACACCTCTTTTGATGAGTCACAGCAGGTGACTGTGTCCTGTGTGTGGCATTTCGGAGTGTGTTTCTGTGTACATGTGGTAAAGTACCAGGAGTTGTATGTAACCAAATCCTAGGGCTTGGAATTGACTTATCTCCCAGTGGCTGCTTTTGCATGTGCTGGATCTCTGGTCACACAACTGATTTTCCCATTCCCTGATGCTTTGGTTTGCATTTTTATCATTTTTCCTTAAATCTTCTACAACCTTATCACCTACCCTCCAAAAATGCTGTATCTTCCTTCTTCAATAAGAAAATGGAAGCTCTTTGGTCTACACCTCTTCAGCTTGTCCCCTCTGTTGTCAAAATTGATGATGTCTTTACCGAACTTTCCCTCCTTCCCGTCTCAGAGGAAGCACCCTCCTTAATTCTTTCCAGGGCTGTTTCATCTCCCTGTGGTCTAGAGGCTTGATTTATCACTCATCTCCAATTCCTCCCCCTCTCTCTCTTCACTGGCATGTTCAACTTCCACCATCCCTGAATTGAACACACCACCCTTCAATGGCCATTCCCAAGTTGCTCCCCACCTGTCACTGCTGTTGACCAGACCTGGGGCCCCATGTCCCTGGGAAACAGTTGCTGCCATAGCTCCTTTGTTCCTCAGGTCCTCCTTCCTTAAGCCACAGTCTCCCTCAGAACATCAACTCTTCCCTGTCCTGGGGTTGGGGGGTCCCATGGTCTCACTTGTTTCAGGCCTGACTTTCTCCCCTAGACCTGGAGGCTGCTCCTCATTTTTTGAACTTGTACCTTGCAAAGTTGTTCTGAAGATCCAATGAGATTACAGATATGAAACCACATTAGCAACAACAACAACAACTTAAGAAATGGTAGCTTTTATCAGGGCTAACTTCCCGCTGACTGTAGAAAACTGACTCTAACACCTTCCCCCTGCCCCGGGGTGCCTCCAGCCTGTCCTCCATCCCCACTCTCCACCAGGTGACTCCCCGAGCTGAGGAAGTGCATGGAGCTCTCTTCCCACAGACAACATGCTGGTCTGTGCAACTGTGCTATGGCGACAGCTGTCCTCCGCCCAGCACCTTCCATTCCCATGCAACCTGGATTCCCCAACAAGGTCTATCTCCATAGTTTCTGCTTTGTTGGAGTGAGTGCACCACCCCACCCTCTGCTTCATGACATAACGTCTCAAACCTTGGTTATACAGGTTGTGATTTATCAGCTCATTCCTTAGGACCGAAACTCTTCAAAGGTCAAAGTCCATTCCTCTAAGTGTTGAGCTGGTTTCCTGTTCTCTCTGAAGTGCGGCCTTCTGTGGACTGTCTCTTGACGTCTCTCCTCTTGTAACTGATTTCCTTCCAACCCCCATCTCTCTCTGCCTCTTCCTACATCCCTGCTCTGAGGGTCCCGTTTGATGTTGTTAACCTTTCTTGCCTGAGCAGGCTCATTAGCCATTCGCTAGTAATACCCAAATCCCCAGGACAGAGTCTGGCCTTCCCTAACTCCAGACCCACTGGGCCTTCAAACTACACACGTCCAGCATTCTCTGGTCCCCTTTCTTCTTCCTGTGTCCCCAAACTCTGTGAATGGGAAACCCACCCACCTCTGCTCAAGGCAGAAAATTCAATTACCACCAACCCACCATCACCAATTCCTCCAACTACAAATTTCATCCATCTCCACATTTTATCCATTTCACTTCTTCCCCATCTTTTCACTGTGTTTAGTTCAAACTCTCGTGATTTTTTAAAAAAGATTTTATGTATTTATTTGACAGACAGAAATCACAAGTAGGCAGAGAGGCAAGCAGAGAGATAAAGGGAAGCAGGCTCCCTGCTGAGCAGAGAGCCCCATGCAGGGCTCTCTCCCAGGGCCCTGAGATCATGACCTGAGCTGAAGGCAGAGGCTTAACCCACTGAGCCACCCAGGCACCCCCTCTCATGATTTTATCTGATTTTATCATGATTTTATCTAATTCCAGTAACCTCCAGACTGGCCTCCCTCCTTACCACCTGCACTCTGGGGCCAGCTATCTTTAGAGAATTCACACTGCCACCCTGCTCAACCGCCTTTGCCAAAATCCTTAGGCAAGCCTTCCATATCCTTCGCCATCAGGCTCCGGTTTGTTCTCTTACGCCCGCCCCTTGCCAAAAGCCCCCTGGACCCAGGCTGAGTGGGACATGGCCTCTGTTTTGTTTGTTATTTCATTTTGTCAACTGATCCACTAATTTTTACTCACAGGTTTTCTCCTCTGCCAAACAGCTCAGCTCTGCCTGAATTGTTTAGCATTTGTAGATGATTCAATCCCAGAAATTATCTTTGCATGGATATTTTTAGTCATCAAATGACATAAACACTCTACACATTAATCATAGAGTTTATAAAATTTCAGAGGAAACTTATAACTATATGATGGCGTCTCAGAAGTGGTGGAAAGAATCATGGCCTCATGATATTAGCAGAATGGTTCTCCCAACTTTGTCCTGTTAATATGGAATGCTGAGTTACCCAAGCTATGGGAAGGAAATAGCACAAATAAATCACAGCATTAAGTATAGAAATAGATGTATTCTCTTGTCTAATATGTTATATTTTCCCGTATTGCTGAGTGACTTTTCTAAGGAGGCTTTTGTTGGATTGAGAAAAATTAATTTCTAATCCCAGACAGCAAGCAACAAATGGTAAACAGGGGAGTGACCCAAAAGCATGGGAATTTCAGCCATCAGGCTGACTGGGAGACTGTATCTGTTTACAATATGATTTTAATATGAATTTACAACCCTAATTTGGACTTGAAATGTGTTTTTCTGGCCCCGCTTGGCTATTGATTGGCTTTCACTTTACGTAGGCATGTCTTCTCTCTTAGCTGAAGACTGTCATTAATGCTACACCAGGAACCTGCCTCCTGGTATATGCTCCAGACTGCGAAAGCTGTGATTTTGGGTTTCTTTGTCATTGTGTATGGGTCAGACGTAAAGCACGTTTATAGAGCAGAGTCTACAAAATATAGTCATTGTTGAAATGAGAGGTCATTCTATTTTTACTCACTTTCACTTTAATTGCAAATTGTTAGTGCAGGAATTTCCACAAAAGGGTTATGCAAGCATGCCTAAATTGCTTGAAATATTTTCCACTTCTCTGACTTCCCATGGGAAAAGCCACTAGGTTGCATTTGTGGCATCTCAGTTGGTTCAAGCTGCCTAATTGGGATTTAGAAGCTTTAAACTGTGCGGGTTTACAGAGGGACATCCAGGATTGGAACTCCTGTCTCCGTTTCCTGCCTCAAATCTGGAAAAGTGTAAATTACCCATGAAACATACAAACCTGAATGATGGCAGCTGACATCCAACTTCTGTGTGTTCACTGCCCCGTTTTTACATTTATTCTTTAAGATGATTTTTAAAAAAAGATTTGAACTCTTTGCCAGGAATTTCATCAGGAAGCAAAGTACACTATTGTGTTCTTTTAAAAAGGGGGGGTTCACATCTTGTAGGGGAGAAATATACCCTTGGGCTCGGGTAACTTTCCTGTCTCTTGGGCAGGAGCACCTAATCACTGCCCCATCTGTCAGAGCCACCTAATTGCAAACATGGGCCCTTTTGCAATGTAGTGTACTAATGCAAAACAATTAATTAAAGCTCAGAGGGAAAGAGTTGCTTAAAGGTACATACCTCCTTTAAGAAGTGTACCTCTTACTGGGATCTTGCATTGACTCTCTCTTGTACTTTCTTATATACCCTCACCCACGTACCCATGCAAATTTCATTTGTCCTACTTTTCAATTTCTGCTGTCCAACATTCGATGTAATTGAAACGAGTCAGGGAAAAAGCCGAAGTCAGCAGTGCTTTGTTTGCCTCTCGAGCTTTAACTGTGCATGTCAATCCCTGGGGTCTTGTTAGAGTGCCGATTCTGATCCAGTGGGTCTGGTGGGGGGAGGCCCAGAAGCAGCATTTCAAGCGGGCTTCCAGATGTTCTGCTGCGGCTGCTCCCAGACCACAGTTTCAGTAGGAATGGTCTAGATTATTAGATTCTCTCGCCAGTGGGAATTGAGACTTCATCTTTCAGGATTCCTGTGCAAGCCCATCTCCGTCTGACTTATTCAATAGAACAGGCACATCCCAGGCTACCTCGCCTGCTTCACATCTTCTCAAACCCACTTTCATTTTCCTCCTTGGCCTCGTTATTATTTCCTCTGGAATCCTTAAGGAAGCATATCAGTGTCTAGGACTCTTATAGATCACACAGGGAATATGTTCAAGACATGTTCCCTCCTGACGGCTTTAGAAACAAAATGACACACATCTTCTTCTTTCTATTGTAACTGAAACATGGCCAGGCAGTGCACTGTTTGGAAAAATGCACTGGGTGTCAGAAATGCATCGCATCTCGCTAGGGGTCTTAAACTCATGTGCCTCAGTTTCCTTCTCAGTAAAAAAACGACAACGCTGAATCTGATGATCTCTAAAGCCCCCTGCTGCTCTAATACTTGATGATTCTGACAGTTGGTTGTTTACTCATTTGGAGGAATTCTTACTGGCTTAACCCAGTGGATGGTCTTCTAAGAAGGGCATCCTATTAATACTGAATTCTGTTGGGGACACCTGGGTGGCTCAGTGGTTTAAGCCTCTGCCTTCAGCTCAGGTCATGATCTCAGGGTCCTGGGATCGAGCCTCGCATCAGGCTCTCTGCTCAGTGGGGAGCCTGTTTCTCCCTCTCTCGCTGCCTACCTCTCTGCGGGCTTGTGACCTCTCTCTCTGTCAAATAAATAAATAAAATATTTTTTTAAAAATGCTGAATTCTGTTGAACTCATCGGAGTCTCCTCCCACCTCGGTGCTCCCAGGAGGGTATTATTTGACCCACAAGGATAGCATGACAACACTGCATCCTTGTTTGTTTGTTTTAATTCTAAAAAATTATTTTAAAGATTTATATTAGAGAGATAGAGGGTGGGGAAAGGCAGAGGGAGAGGGAAAGAGAAACCCAAGCAGACTCTGCACTGAGCACAGATCCCCACAAGGCGCTCGATCTCATGACCCTGAGATCAGGATCTAAGTTGAAACAAAGAGTCTGATGCTTAACTGACCGTGTCACCCAGGTGCCCCCTATTTTTTCTAAGTAGGCTCTACACCTAGTGTGGAGCTCCAGGTGGGGTTGAACTCACAACCCTGAGATTTAGACCTGAGCTGAGATCTAAGAGGCAGACAGGTAACTGACTGAGCCACCCAGGTGCCCACATCCTTGTTAGCTTATACCCACCCGTCTTTATGGCTCTGAGTGTCTGGCCTAAGCTCCTTGCAGGGAAGGGAAGCAATCACGAGGACCGTGCCTGGTTGCCAAGACCACAGGAATTGGTGGGACCAGGTAAGTATTTACCCCAAGCACATGAAGTCGACCTAACCCAAACCAGGAAGTAGGAAATGAATCTAAGAAGTGAACACAGAGACAAGACCTGGAGTGAGGTGGAATCGTAGTCAAGAAAACAAGATGTGATCAGAAACTGGGAGGCTTGGGAACAGTCCAGGAAGCAGAATTTGAAAGGCTGCAGAGTTAGTGGTTTTGGGGAGAGATGCGAGAATGTATGCAAGGGGTACAACTAATGTTTGAGTTATTCAATTAAAGGAGCTACTCAGGGCTGATCAGAGAACTTTGTGAGGGCAGAAACTCTCCTCATCTTTTGCCAATGACGTCTAACATTCACCTGATGCAGTAAAAGAGATGAGCCAAAGTGAGAAGATGCAAATGAATGAATGGATGAATGAATGAATGAAACAAGTCAATTTCCAGGTCATGTAATTTTTTTTTAAAGATTGTATTTATTTATTTGACAGACAGAGATCACAAGTAGGCAGAGAGGCAGGCAGAGGGTGGAGGGCAGCGGGGGAAGCAGGCTCCCTGCTGAGCAGAGAGCCGGATGCAGAGCTCAATCCCAGGACCACGACCTGAGCCGAAGGCAGAGGCTTTAACCCACTGAGCCACCCAGGCACCCCAGGTCATGTAATTTATCCACGCTCCTCATATCCATTCTCTCCTTCTTCTTGGTGGCCATACAAGTTCATATCCTCATTATTTCTCAAGCAAACCAAAGGGACTCCTCAGTTCTCCAATCCCTCCCAACTTCATTTCATACTACATACGGCCACAGGATTAGTTCTTATTTGTGCCTTAGTTATTTGCATATTCTATTCCATTAGTGAAAGTAAGTCACAAATGCCTCTATGCACATATACACCGTATTACATAGGACTTCAAGGGGTTCAGAAATCCCTTAAAGCCCTTGCAGGCCCCTGAAGTTGATGGAAGTCAAGCCTAGAACTTCTGCTGGAGAAGAATAAAGGTTTTCTGTGGCCAAAAGACTCTCCCTTGTTCCTTCCTTCACTCTCTCCCCAAGCCTTACCATCTGGCATTCAGGAATGCAGAGAGTCAGTCCATCAATACCCATTTTGAAACTGAAAACAGAAAACAGGCAGGAGGCAAGGCATCATATATTCTGTGCTCTCGTCAACAATGGTCTTTATCATGGGGTTATAGAAATCAAGGAAGGATTGGAGGATGTGACCACTCTTGAAGCCTGGAGATGGAGGCAGGTGCTTTTGAAATTGCCAGCTGATGAAAGAGATCATACCTCTCTGCCCAGTTCCAGGCGCTCCTGGGAGCTGCTAACTGTCCTTGAGGAAATGTTGAGAGCAGCTGGCAGACTCTGAGGCTGAGGAGCACCTCCCCCTTCTTTTCTTTGAAGATTTCTTGCCCCATCCCTTCAGTTTCAAAATAGTGTATGGATCTGCCATATAGGAAAGGTTGCTAGGAGAAGGGGGATTAGGGCCTCAGAAAAAAAAAAAAAATGAAACTAACCTGTCAAATGTTGATTCTAGTTTGATTTCTTTGATGGCTTTATCCCAGAAATGAGGTCTTCCAAGTTCTGCTTCAAGAGAAGATATTTCCATAACCTTTGCAATTTTGAAATAGGAAATTTCTCTGATGCGAGCTGTCATAGCATGATGGAAGCGAACGGAAAAATCTGTTGTGATCCCGGGCTTCGCTCACCTCTGCACTCCTTTTCTTTTCCTTCTTTTTTGCTGGCCTTCGATTTCACGGTGGTCGTCTTACCAGGATCCAATCAACCTTCGAAACAGGATCTCAACCCCTTTAGAAGCCCTTGAACTTCCTTGGGCCCCACCGGTCCAGCTCCGGATGGGTGTCCCAACATGTGGAGAGACAGATAGTGTGATCAGCAGCATACTGATACATAAAAAACACAGTCATTGATTATCAATTATGTAAGAAAATTGTGGTTTAATAGACATCCTCACTTTTCATTTCTGTCACCAGAAGAATTAAAATGATGGGGCAGGGATGGTCCGTGCTTCTTCTAGTTAACTTGGGAAGAAACTGGTCATTCTGTGGCAGGCTTCACATTCAGTTATCTCAAAATAAAAGGGAATCACGTTGCAACCAGAGTGAAGGTATTAAGCAAGGTACATAGGATGATGATCCTGCATTTGGAGGAATATGGGTTTAAAATTAATCCAAGCATCACTTGATAGCAGTGTACAGAGTATCTAGGATAGAAAAACCATGAAGGTTTCCACTCCTCGAATTCAAGGCCCTCACTGCATGCAGCCTAGCAGAAATCAGACACAACTACCATCAAATGAATGTCACCAGGCTAACTGTTCTCATAAATGAAAGTTAGGACATAGTGTACATAGGAGATGAAGCAAATGTATTTGAAGTTTTCTAGCATGCTTCTTGCCACTCACCTATGTGGGTTTAGACAGCGCTGTGGGTGTCTAGATCCCAGCTCTCCATTTGTAAGATAAGAGATTTAGCATTGTAGGACCTAACACGTGTTAGCACTTTCACTGTGTCAGGCACTGAGCTTGGTCTGTTAATGTATTATCTTTAACCTCTCAAGCAACTTTCCAAAGTAGATATTATTATTTCCGCATTACAGAGGAGAAAGTTGAGGCACAGAAAAAAAGAATTAATTATCAGAAATGACATAAGAAACAAGTGATGGGGGCACCTGGGTGGCTCAGTCTGTCAGCATCTGCCTTCGACTCAGGTCATGATCCCAGGGTCTTGGGATTGAGCCCCACGGTGGGCTCCCCGCTCAATGGAGAGTCTGTTTCTCCCTCTCCTCCCTACTCTTGCTCTCTGTTGCAATTTCTGTCTCTCTGTCAAATAAATAAATAAAATCTTTAAAAAAGAACAAAACAAAAACAAGTGCTGGGTCTGTGATTGGAATCCTCCTCTATGGGGCTCCCAGATAGTCCCTAAGGTGCTCGGGTTCGTGTGCTCAGGGTGCTGTTGCTAAGTGTCACAGACTGAGTGAGCAGCTTGAGCAATAGCCGTTGATTGTCTCACAGTTCTGGAAGCCAGAAGCTCAAGATCAGGCTGTTGGCAGGGTTGGCCCCTTCTGAA
Organism: Meles meles; assembly: GCF_922984935.1. NCBI lineage: Eukaryota > Metazoa > Chordata > Mammalia > Carnivora > Mustelidae > Meles > Meles meles. The sequence goes on from NC_060079.1 coordinate 29,106,932, forward strand.
TATGTGGAGGAGAATGTTCCATGCCTCTCTCTAGCTTCTGGCAGGTTGCCGCCAATCTTTGGCAGTCCTTGACTTGTGGCAAAATAACTCCAATCTCCATGCGGTGTTCATGTCTGTCTAGATCCCCTCCTTTTTACAAAGATACTAGTTATATTGGATTATAAATCCATCCTACTCCAAGATGACCCCATTTTAACCAATTTCATCTGCAACCAATCTAGTTCCAAATGAAGTCACTCTCAGAGGCACTGGGATTAGGACTTCAACATATGAATGGGGGAGGATGGACACAATTGAACTCGTAACAGTGCTTATAATCTTGTTAAGGTTCAAAGATAGAAGTACACAAAGAGTTGATTACTAATAGGACATAAGCCATAGTTCCAGATGACACTTTATGTCAGAGTACATTAGTGTTTTCTGTGGTGGATAATGAGTGCTGATCCTTCAGAAACTGAAGAAAATCACACTTGGCTGGGTGAGCAGGGAATGCCTTCCACTGTGACGGGATTCAAAATGAGTGGAAATAAATGGCATAGTCCATGCAGTCAGTAGGGAGAAGACAGAGGGGTGTCGCTGTGTGTAAGACAGGATGCATTTGTTAGAAATTATGAGGTAGGTAAAGAAGGGATACTGTTCCTGTCATCAAGGAGCTCACCACTGAGATTCAGAGGCATGGATCAAACCTGAAAAAATCAGCTATCAAGGTAAAAGTTTAAGTAGGCTCCATACCCAATGCGGGGCTTGAACTCATGACCCTGGATCAGGAGTCCCATGCTCTACTGACAAAGCATAGGCACCCCATCAAGGCAAAAGTTTAAAAGATGATCTCCATGATATGGGGGTCACCGTGCAGGCAGGGAAATGTGGTGCCCACGTGAGCGACAGAACTCAGAGCGAGGGCCAGCCCTCTGAGTGTCTATGGGTCAGTGGTGATGTGAACTGGAGTTTTTTGTTTTTGTTTTTCAAAGGGTGGGCTTTGTGTAGGAGAACAGCAGAGAGAGGGGTTCCCACAGAGAGGGGGTACTGTACACAAGGGAGTCAAGTCTGAGGCCTAATGGAAAGCCATCAGACTTGCCAGTCGGGCTGAAACACCAGGTTCATGTAAGGTAACGCTCTCGGGCTGCCATCAACTTTCCAGAATCCTGCATCGAAGTTACCATCTAAGAAGGTATTTACCAAAGTATGTGGCCAAAACTTGTGTTCTGTGGGAGCCTGGGTGGCTCAGTCAGTTAAGTGTCTGTCTTTACCTAAAGTCATATGATTTCACGGTCCTGGGATCGAGTCCTACATAGGGCTCCTTGCTCGGTGGAGAATATGCTTCTCCCTCTGACTGCTACTCCCCCTGCTTGAGCTTTCTTTCCGTCAAATAAATAAATAAAATCTTTTTTAAAAAAATGTACATAATGTGCTACCTTTTGTCTATAAAAGAAAGAAAAATATAAAATATTCTATTTGCTGATTTTTGCATGATGACACGCAGAAAGAATGTGAACTAGAAATCAGTGAAAGTGGTGACTTACCGGATGCACCTGTGCCTGAGGCCGAGAAGACCTCCTTTGCAATAGACCTTGACAAATGAATGGGTTAAAGATCTCAGTCATCTTGCTACTTATGGAATCTGTGCTTGGGTTAGGGGACCACTGAGGACATCCTGCTTCCAATACTAGGTATGATTCAGTTGGAATATTTTGTTACTGCTCAGATTGTTCTTTTAAAGAGTATGTAGTTGTTTCCAAATCGACTCTTTCATAGTTACATTTTTCTCACTAAGCACTGAGAAATAGCAGTTTCTGTCCTATCCATGTACAAGCCATTACTTCCAATTTCATGTTTCATCGTATTGAATATTTACTGAGTTCCGTGGTCAATCATGAAGCATGTAAATACAGGAGAACTCATTCATAAACTACCATGATCACAGAGATTCTGCGGGAAGCCCATCTCCTCAGTTGCTTGGGGATATTGTGTATAAGATTTACAGTCATTGCAGGTGACGCTTTAGAGGTTTTCTTATGTGACTGAAGGGTCCTTCCGTTCTTGCTGTCACCCAGTAAGAGCACAGGTGGTGTTGTGTGCTGAGTAGAAATGTGGGTGGGGACCAAAAGCAGCTTCCTGGTGTCTGTAGGGGCCAGCATGTGGGCTTGCCACGAAGTAAAAGAAGTGGCCACAGGGCGCCTGCATGGCTCAGTCAGTGAAGCATCTGATTCTTGTCTGAGTTCAGGTCATGATGTCAGGGTCATGAGATCGAGCCCCGCACAGGGCTCCAAGCTCAGTGAGGAGCCTGCTTGAGATTCTCTCTCTCCCTCTGCTCCTGCTCTATGTCTCCCTCTCTCTCTCAAATCAGTAAATAAATCTTTTTTTAAAAAGAGAGAGAGAAGCAGCAGCTAAATTCAAGGGCTGCCTCCTTTAATCAGCATGCCCCCGTGCTAGAAAGGAGTTTAGCGAGGCAGTGTTTCCAGGCATTGGATTGGCCAGCACAACAACTTCTAGGAGAACACCACATGCCATGCGACTGCGGCCACCGCAACTGCTCACACCCTTTGGGTGAAGGGCTTCCAAGCTCTATTGCAGCAGAGATGAGTCATCCACCCAGGGCACTTCTAGATCTTTCCTACAGGGACGTGGGCTTTCAGCTCTGTACATCTGTTTCTTCCCAGGGAAACACAGGTTCGGGCAGCAGGAGAGCGCCTAGAGAAAGTTGCAGCCTCTGCTTCGGCTCTTTCAGAGCCCATGACCCTCTGCGACAAGGTGCACGTTCATTTCTTTCAGAATGCTACTGAGTATGGGACGTAAACCTAACCTTCAAAGTTCACTGGAAGTCTTTCCGGAGTACTTACTGTTTAAAGAAAGCAAGTGGCCAATCCTGGAAAAATGTGAATAATTACAACAAAATTGACATATCGAGTAAACTTGGATCTTATTTCACTTTAAACATGGGCACCTGAGGTGTCTTTTTCCTTTATTTTCCAAAAGCAGAGGCTAGTTTATTCCTTTTTCAAGGTGGCGAGTTGTTGATCAGGTCACTGTCGCTGCGGTGAGCAGCTCTTCCTCCTTGCTGCCCTCCGTGGCCGGGGCATCTTCTCTTTTGGGTTTGGGGCAACCATCCCCGCTTCCCTACCTTTCTCCCCTTACCACATGACACAGTGACTGAGCAACCTCCAAGGGCTAGTTTGGGAGGGGTTGAGGGAGTTCGAATGGGGCTTTGTATTTATGACTCATTTCCACTAGCCTTACAGAGATGATGGACGGCACCGAAAAACACATCCAATTTCTGAGGCTAGATATTGGCTAACTATGTAGCCAGGCCCCTTTGGCTCTCATTGAAGAGGAAACTTAAGCTATTAGCTGAGATTAAGTGACTCATTTTGAGGTCAAACTGTAAATCAGGGATAGAATGAGAATTAGAACCATAGCTCCAAAGAGTTGCAAAAAAAAAAAAGACTTAAAGAGGAAAAAAAAACGGATACCATTGAGGAAGATTACTCTTTCTCCTCTGGCTACGGTGACAGACGACCTTGGCTGTGGATTATTTTCAGGGATTAATAATTCATTTTGAACCCCAGTAATGAATGAGAGTGTTCATGGACACAGGACCTTTGTGTAACAGTTCTGTGCTCTGCTCTAGAAGACAGAGGAAACAGATTTAAATGGTTCATCCATCTCTGCCTGGTCTGTTGTCTGCAGGGTTGATGCACTTCAACATAACCCAGTAAGAATTTATTTAGCACACGTTGTGTGCCAAGCGTTGTGTTAATCCTCTAAAACCAGTATCAGAAATTTAAGTAAGACCCCATCTCTGTCCATAAGGAACTTAGAATTTAGTGATCTATTCCTTACCTCCAAAGATTGTTGGAACCATCCTCTTTTTGACTTTTATAGTTATAAGAAGAACACAAGTTGGGCTTTGACTCTGAAGTATCAAGGATACACAGGGTTCTTGAAGACACAGTTGCTTGGTTCCTGTTCATCCAGATGAACTGGGGGATGCCAATGGGCACACATTGACATTGGTGGCTGCCCTTCAGCTGTAGACTTGGAAAGCATATTCCAAATCTCCGGTGAAATGTGTTGGCAGGCATTTCCATCCACATATTATTAACAAAACTAAAACAATCCACACATCGATTCTGACTCTCTGGGAGGTCCTTGATGGAAATGTTAGCCACTGGAGTTTCAAATGCTTTTGTCCAACCAAATCTCATTTCTCGATCAGTCATAATCTTTTAAGTAGCTTTTCTGTATGGGGGTAAATAAAGTAGCATTGGCATTTCCTTGTCCGGCCACTTTTTGCATTTTTCATTACTGTGACATTTTTTAAGGTTATGACTGATCCATGACTTAATGATGTACATACTCTCAATAGCAAAAAGACTGTTGGCAAAAATATCACACAAGTCTGCCACCAGCTAGAAATCTGAAGGAACATGGTCTGTGCAGTCCATTTAGTCAACACGTATGTACTAAGCACACTGCTAGAAATTGTGTGTCTTAGACCCCTGTCTCGATCTCCTTGGGCCTCAGTTTTCCTCATCTGTGAAATGGACATGAAATTAAGGACAGCAGCTATGTGGAAGTTCCCAGCCCACACATGGGAGGTATTTGGTAAATGAGGTTTCCTGTTACTGTAGGGGAGAAGGGACAAACAACAACAACAAAGTGTATATATATATATATATATATATATAGAAGATTTATTTATTTATTTGAGAGAGAGAGCACACGCATGCAAGAGGATGAATGGGAGGGACAAAGGGAGAGGGAGAGAGAATCTCAAGCAGACTCCAAGCTGAGAGTGGAACCCGATGAAAGGCTTGATCCCAGGACGCTGAGTCATGACCTGGGCTGAAACTAAGGGCCGGATGCTTCACTCGCTGTGCCACCCAGGCACACCAGGACAAACATATGAATGAAATTTTCCCACCTTCTTCAAGTTGCCTCCCCCACCACTCCACCCCCACCTTCTTCATCTTTTAATAGATGTAACTTGGGGGACTCCTTCAGAAGGAAACAGAGGTCATCGCTTGGGAACACCTTCACGTTCCTGTCCCCTGAACTCTCAGCCTGTTCTCATCTTTGCTTAGATGGTCTCAGAGCATCACCATCTTTCCTGCTGACCAGAGTAACTTGTCATTCTGTTTTTCTGGAGTCCATTCCTTCTCAGTGAAGGATTTCTTGCCTCCCAAAACTTCTTTCTCCTCCTGTCCTCGGGTACTTTACTTTTGGTGTATAAAGAAGCCTGACTCTCCTCCACCTGGGCTCATGAACCCCACTCTGAACCCGGCCCCCTCTTCTTTCCTTCCAAGTTTCTGGAAGGACTAAAGATTGCTCACTCTCTCACCCGCCATTCACTTCTCAAGCCGCTATCCTCTGGCTTGCCATCCTTATGCCACTGAGATACCTCTTCCCAAAGTTATCATTCATTTCCAAGCTTATTGAATTTTATTTCACTTTATTCTTCAAAGCTCTTCATGACTTTTGAAACTGCTTTCCTTCTGGAAACTGCTACTCCCGTGGCATTGTGGTCTACTATGCTGGTCCTCTTCTTTCTGCCCTGGTCACTCCCAGCGACTCCAGGGGCTCCTTGTTCATTACGCCCAATGATGGACATCTCAGTGTGGGTAGTTTTCTGTGCATTTCACATAAATTATTGCAGTTTGGTCTTCACGACAAACTTTAATGAGTACTAGTATCTCCCCTTTTACTCACAAAAAATGTGAGGCTTAGAAGCACTAAGCCAGGGGCACCTGGGTGGCTCAGTCATTAAGCATTGGCCTTTGGCTCTGGTCATGATCATATGGTCCTGGGATCAAGCCCTGCACTGGGCTCCCTGTTCAGGGGCTGGTGGGGTGGAGATTGCTTTCCCTCTCCCACTCTCCCTGCTTGTGTTTCTGCTCTCGCTGTCTCTCTCTGTCTCTGTCAAATAAATAAATAAAATCTTGGAAAGAAAGAAAGAAGGAAGAGAGAAAAAAAGAAAGGAAGGAAGGAAGAAAGAGAAGAGAAGCACTAAGCCATCTGCCCAGAATGATACACTAGTAATGGCCGGAGCCTGAGTCCATCCCAGGGAACCAAGTTCCAGAAGCCCCTCCTTTCAGCACCTAAATGTTAGCTTTCCCCGCAACCCTTTTGGTTAATTTTAACACTTCATTTATCTTGATCTCACCTGTATGTTTTCCCAGATAAATCTAATTTACTTCCAGGTTTTAATGATAGCCTACCTACATATGGATGACACCTGGGTTGGTTCAGACGAAGAAGCAGACACCAAAGCAGAACAGGATGTGGGAGAGACTTACTTGGGAGAAACGCATGGATCGAATACAGGAGAGAGGGAGTGCCTTGGGACCCTCGTGCCAATCGTGCATTTGTGAAAGGAGAGTGAGGACAGAGGAGGATCAGGTAGGGAGAGCCTCGGATTGCAGCGCGGTGCTGAGAAAGTCTGTGCTGGAGGAACCCCCTGGGTGTCCTGTGCTGTCACCAGGGGCAGGAGCGGCCCGGGGAGGTGGGGCTCAGGGAGGGCTGCAGTGGGCAACCGTGAAGGAGCAGAAGGCTCTCTGCCAACTATGCTCATCCCAGCAGGTTCTCTGGATGGGAGACCTGAGCAGTGTATATGGTAGTGATACACCTCTCTGTCGTTAGCACAAAGCTCCGGTCTACATTTTCAGTCTTAACTTGTCTTTGAATTTCAGTCCCATACTCTCAACTGCTGCTTCCCATGTCTACCCCAGTCTCCAAAACATTGAGCTCAGCATGTCCAACACTTAACCCTGCATGCTTAGAGGTGAACCCCAAGTGCTACGGAATTCGTTCCCTGATGGAAGGAAAGTTTTCTTGAGGAAAGCACCTGGAAAATCACAGAATAGATGACCAGCCCCTGTTTCAATAGAGGATTATCCACTCAGCCATGGTTGTTCCTGGCCAAGAAAGGTTTAGTCATAGGAGAGTTTCATGCTGCTATTTAAACAGCCAATTGCTAAAGGCAAATGAGGCAAGTGCTTCAATTTCCCTGAAATTTGAGGACCTGTAGGCTTGGGATGTCTGCCTTTTAAGTGCAGTCAACAATGACACATATCTGTTGGATGGGTTTCAAGTTCAGTCACGGACTTTGCCATAGTGCTCCCTGACCTCACCTCACACTTCCCATCTCCTTTGAACTTGAGAGGCAAACTCATTCTTACCTCTCTTCAGGGAGGGATTGTTTATTGTTTCTTCGAAGAGAAACTTGAGAAGGCCAACAGTGTGGGCCTCTTTGCAGGTATAATGAATTCTTGATGGCTCTGAGAAACAACTATCTAACAGAGTCTATTTTGGTTTTCAAGGATATCAAAGAAGTTTAGAAAGTCACCCAAGTTTGAGTATTTTAATTTCAGGGTAGGTCAATAGAGATATTACTCTAATGTGCTCTGGAGGATACTAGATATTTTGCTCAGTGAACTGACTTGTGAAAATTTAATCAGCTAACTTACCCTTCCCGTCTCAGCGCATCCAGGATACAGAAATGAACACTTCGCTCCTTCCAGAAGAAATTTATTCAGCATTCTCTATGAGACAATGTAATAGAAACTATAATATATCAGATCGACAGACACATGTGAAGATGCTGTAAACCATAAATAATGCCAAATATCAGCTTTATAATTTTGATATCTAAACATAATTTCCCTAGGGGATCCATTTTAATAACAAATCATTTATGAACTGGATTCATATTCATGGTTATTTTCTAAAGGAAATGATCCCATTATCTTGCTTTTGACTGTAGGAGGAGCAGAGAAACAGCAGGAGAAAGATGGCTGAAGGAAAGGTCACAGCTATTGATTTGATTGTTCAGGCAGATGATTAACTGCCTGTGCAGAGGCAGCCCCAAGGGCCACAGAAGCTGTCGTTCAATTTAAGACTTTCCCAAGTTTCCCTCCTAATTACTGAAATCTGATCGTTGTTTCACAGGTATACATTGGTAGTTTGATAACTCCATTTTGGGGCTGTAATTTTTCCTCCATATTCAAAACTAGCAAAGCAGGTAAGGGCTCTATGCACGGTAGTGCTTCTCCATGCTGGTGTTCATCTTTGTGTGCCAAGGGGGGAAGGAGCAAGAGTTGGAAGCCGGGAGAGATCAGACCTGAGAAACACAGATAAGGTGAGGAGAGGAGGCATGGCGGCCACACTACATGGCCACTTGTTCTTTTTTTAGAGTACTGATCAGTCCCAGCACAAACAGGCACTTTCCTGGTGGACCAAACTACTGGTTCTCTCTAATCCTGTTAGCTGAGACAGCCTGGGGTAAGCGGATCAGTTGCAGATTATGTGTCACAACACAATACTACCAATCAACTTCAAGTTCTAGTAACAGCAACCATTATTATTAGGAAATGCATGGGAGCCCATGAATGGTTATTCTTGAGATCACATCTTTCTCACTCCTGTCCGTTCCAATGAGTTTCTCTGGGGGAGAGACCGAGGACGGAGAGGGTTACTAATGGGCCCAGGAAGAATAGGAAATCACTTCACAGCTCCTCTTCTCAGAGTTTGGTGCCCAAGCATTGGGAGTCATGGTGAGAATAAGGTTGCCAACCGTGGGTTCAAGAACAATTTCTCAGGAGGATCTCTGGGCCTCAAAGCTGGTGCATGACCATACTTAATGTGTGGCCTCTTTCTTCTCCCTTCCTTCTCACTTTGCAGTCTGACCACAGGTACTTATACTTCAGATGAGCTCCTTCTGAAACCTCTCACTGAGTTGTCTTGGACCCAACTGCCTTCAACTGGGTTCTGCAGCTCTGCCCTCACGGCTGCAAACATCAAAGGGAAAGCGGGAAATCAAACCACTCACCTGGCTGTTCCAAGACGCCATCACTGGGTACTTAGCAGACTGGAAAAATGGGCAGAGTTTTTCCTTTTTCAAATCAAGCATTTAAACTCCATCTCTGCCATTTAAGTGCTGTGTGACCCTAGGAAAAATTTCTGAATCTTTCCGAGGCTCAGTTTTCTCACCCAGCAAATGGAGATACAACAGCGTTGTTGTAAGGGTTAAGTGAGGTCATGTTGCCCGGAGGAAAAACTTTTCTGATTATCAAGAGAAAAGAGAAGTTTCTTTACATTCACAGGAGCCAGTGGATCAAATGGCTTCCAGAACAGCAAGAGATTGGGGCTTACATACCAAATGAGAAGAAGGGAACGGGGAGAAGGGGCTTCTCGGGAAAACAGATGGAAAGTATGACAGTTTCAGATAAAGTTTGTTAAGCAATTACTCATCTAGGCGATAATGTTAGACTGCTTTCTTTCTGTGAATCTGGAGAGGGGATTTACAGGCTGTGTTTTTTGGGAGGTCCTGCTTTAGTTAAGGATTCTCTCTCTCTCTCTCTTTTTTTTTTTTTTTTTTTTTTTTTGAGAGAGAGAGCAAGAGAGCATGAACAGGAAGGGAGGAGGGGGGAGGGAGAGAGAGAATCTCCAGCAGACTCCACGCTAAGCCAGGAGCCCAGTGCAGGGCTGGATCTCACAGTGTTGAGATCATGACCCGAGCTGAAATCAAGAGTTGGACGCTTAACCAACTGAGCCACCTAGGCGCCCCAATAAGGTTTTTTTCTGTGGCAGCTGTTTGCTCAGATGTTTTTAGCTTGAAATAATCTCTGCCACTGTGGTGCATGTTGGGTCCCGTCAGCGTCACTCATACTGTGTGTTACCCAGGTGTTGGGGTGTTACAGGAGAGGTAAAGCTTTCAGAGTTCAGAGACGTTACCACCACCCGTAAGGCTGATGGCTCCCTCTGCGCACTGAGGAGCAGGGTGAACCACAGAATGACAGCGGCGAGGGTAGCCATGAAGGGCATGCTCTTCCTGTCCTAAGAGAGACTCTCAATCTTCCACTCTCCACTCTTCTTCCATGAACATAAATGAAGGGTTTCAGTCTCTACCTGGTAACAGCCTCTTGTTTGACCCACAGCATAGGAAAAAGAAAATCAAGCTGAATAAAAATAATTTTATTTATGAGGTTTTTCCTCCATATTGCATAGATTTTCTGTTTTCATTCCAATTTTTAAGGAAGTCCTATTCCCCATTTTGTTTGTGGTACAGTGTGTATAGCTGGGAGTGAAGACACGTTGGGAAAAAATCCGGTAATACGTAGTTATATCAAATACAGTTATTGTAACAATACTGATGAACTCCCAATGAGAAACTTGCTTTAATTTTATTATTTACAATTTTAAGAATTTATTAATTGCATACAGTGCAAAGAGCATTGCATCAAACCCATGAATGTTATTCTATATTTAGGCAAATAATTTTTAAATGGATAAATATGACATTTTCATAGGGCCACTATGACAAATTTTTTCTTCAGTAAGAAGAATCTTTTCTTTTCGGTAAGAAAAATCTTTTCTGCCCTCTCCCCCAGCTAACTTGTACTTAAAATAAGAAATAAGAAGAGTAAGGTACAGTGGTGGTAGGGAAATGAATTTTGTTGATTTTAATATAAATACACACCCAGCAGTTTGTGGAGAGACTTCATCACTGATGCCAAAGATTATCCATCAGTCTAAGAACATGAAGTACATATTCACAAATAGGCATTTCTGGAATTATTTGAGAAGTGACATTTTCAGATTCCAAAAGGTACTGTACGTTTGTCCATTCTTTCTCCCTCATAGACACCTGTTTGTGACCAGCTCATAATGCAACTGCTCAATGGTTCCATTCACTTAAAAAAAAAAAATCTTACTCTCTGCATGTTGCCAGAATTTTTATCTGTTTTATTAATTCTTTTGGGTTGTAAATCCCAAAGCAGTAGCTTTCCGCTCTGGTATCATGAGCCACATATGTGTCCTCCTCTGTGTGAGAGAAAGGAAAGGATCCCACCTCATGGAGTGGGATGTGGGTGGGACTCAGCAGAACTCGCAGCTTGCCCTATAGGTATGCCTAGACCCCTACAGCCTCTTGAATACCCATGGGGGTGGGTCCTTCGTGCAGAAGTCCTCTGTTACATGCGCACCTTTAGAACAAAGGTGTAGGCCACATTGATCCAGGTGATTCTGCCCAGCAGGGAGTAGTGTCTTCACAAGTGGAATCTCATAAGTGCCCCCGATGATGCTAGCAACAATGAGGATGATGACAAAGGTGACAGTGATGATCATAAGGTGTCTTCGTTCTCAAGTCATCCCCAACTTCCCCTCTTCCATCTTTTCTTTGCCTAGACCCAGAAAAGCTGGAAAGGTGACTTAAAGCCAAAAACTCCTTCCTCCCAGGAAACACAATGGAAGCTAAGAGGTAAGATGTACAAACTCTTCTCCTCTGCCCATTACACCCATGGGCCTGGATAAAGGTAAGAGCTGTTTCCCATGTCTGATGGAGCCCCATCAGTATAAGGTCAAGGTTCAGCATGGCTAGCAAAGAACAATGGGTGTCACTCTGTGGTAGACACTATGCATTGTCTACCCAAGAGCCAGTCTCACCCCATACCCCTTCTGGTGTTTGCTCTGCAGCTCTAGGGCCTGAAACATCAATCAGAGGCAATCACAATAGTCTTCTCTCTGCCAGTAACAAGCGTAGGCATTGGTGCCTTGACCCAATCCTTACCTGAGGTTAAGTCTGCTGCAGACACTCTGGAAAATCTTTTCCTCTTTAGTTTAAAAATAAAAAAGTTGCACAAGAGGTTTCTTGATACCTGCACATGAGGCCTAGAGCTGCTGTGATCCCTGGGGGTCAGGGGAGGAGACATTGACCATCCCAGTGCCACTGTGGTAAGCTAAGCTGGGCCTGCCCCCTCTATAGAGTCCTAGTGATGGACGCCGTACGTATGTTACTGCTTAAACCACTTAAGGAAGGCAGGTCTTCTGCTGCTTGTGGGTAATCTACCAGACACACCCTTTAGGAGCTCATCCAGGTTTGTGATCATCTTGTCGGTGATAGAGACCATGAAATTGGCAAAGAAACCACAGGACCTGTGCATATGAGTGGACCTGGCCACCTCAGATACTTGCTGGTTTAAAAAAAAATCATTGAAAACTATCATTTTTCTGTCTTCTGTATCCATTCATCACTCAGTCAATGAACATTCAGTTAGCTTTTCCTGTGGTTTGGCTGTGAAAGACACAAAGAAATAGAGTGTGGAGGGGTGTCATGGTGCTTTGGCATTCACCAAGAACTTCACATGCACTATTTCATGCCCACAAGAACTCCATGAAATCAGTGTTTATTATTCTTATTTCACAGATGAAAAAAATCTGAGGCTCAAAAAAGATTGTCCAAATTTCCATAACCTGACTCTAAGTCCATGTTTTTTTTCCATCAAAATCTAAATGTACCTTGCCTGCAGGAAGCTTATGATTGAAAATTGGGGAGATGAAGTATCCCTACATTTAGAAGGAAAAAAACAAACAATATTTAGATGGCTGGTCAATAAATTTTACCAAGTAAAGTACTTAGTACCAAATGTAGATGGTGAGAGCATCATTCAGGAGGAACTTAGCAATGTTGATGGGGAATTGGTGTGTATGTTTAGTGCAAATGGAAGATAATCTTTCCCACACAGGGACTAACAGCTGTATTGGAATCCAGATATAATCATACAAAAACAATTACCATTTCATATAAGTGAAAAATGCATAAGCCAGATTCATGTTTCTTATCAGATCTTAGTTACCTACTTTTGTCATCTGTAAGTAATTAATTCTCAGCTTGAAAGGTTGGATAAAATAATTTCATTTGAAAAGCAATCATGCGGGCGCCTGGGTGGCTCAGTGGTTTAGGCCACTGCCTTCGGCTCAGGTCATGATCTCAGGGTCCTAGGATCGAGCCCTGCGTCGGGCTCTCTGCTCCGCAGGGAGCCTGCTTCCCTTCCTCTCTCTCTGCCTGCCTCTCTGTCTACTTGTGATCTCTCTCTCTCTGTCAAATGAATAAATAAAATCTTTAAAAAAAAAAAAAAAGAAAAGCAATCATGCATGTATGTTGAGAATATTAGTGGAAAGAATTAAGGTGATCTCAGTTTGTCCCACTAACAATGCAAGTGAAGGAAATGGATTCACATCAGATTCTTTTTACTAATATTACTTATTTTACTTACAGAACTAATAACACTCAAGCCCTTTAAATTGCACGGTCCGATTCAGTAGCAAGTAGCCACTAGGCACATGTGGCTACTTAAATTTAAATTTTATTTTATCTTTTAATTTTCTTATAAGTTTTATTTTTTTAATTTTTTAAAAGATTTATTTATTTATTTATTTATTTGACAGACAGAGATCACAAGTAGGCAGAGAGACAGGCAGAGGGTGGGGGGGAAGCAGGCCCCCCGCCAAGCAAAGAGCCCAATGTGGGGCTTGATCCCAGGACCCTGGGATCATGACCCAAGCCGAAGGCAGAGGCTTTAACCCACTGAGCCACCCAGGCACCCCTAAATTTAAATTTTATTTATTTATTTATTTTTAATATTTTATTTATTTATTTGACAGAGATCACAAGTAGGCAGAGAGGCAGGCAGAAAGAGAGGGAGAAACAGGCTCCCTACTGAGCAGAGAGCCCGATGCGGGGCTCGATCCCAGGACCCTGAGATCATGACCTGAGCCGAAGGCAGAGGCTTAAACCATTGAGCCACCCAGGCACCCCATTTTGAATTTTATTAATTAAAAATTAAATAAAAGTTTAAAATACAGTTTCTCCATTGCACTTGTTACATTTCATGTGCTCAAAAGCTGCATGTAGTTAGTGGCTACCATATTGGACAGCACAAAATATAGGACACATTTTTGTCTTTGCAGAAAGTTCTGCTAGATGTGGCTGCTCTAGATTCTGGCATGTGATAGACTGTGATAGAGAATGCAGAGTTATTTCTTAAACGTAAAAGGGGGAAATACTCCGTTCATACTATAAGGTTTTTTCATTGCTTTATATAATTATAGCAGAGTTGTTTTGATCACGCATTATGAAACAAATATTTGCACTTTGCTAGGCACTGTATACAGGCACTATTTTGGTTCTGCTAGGAACTGACAGCTGTTTCTCCCAGAATCTAGCGTCTAGCACCATGCAGGAAAATGGTCTGACTCAATAATTGTTTATTAGTGGGATGACTCTGAGGAGCAATACAGACTTTAGAACTTCTTCCTCTCCCATTGGACAGGTTAGGTATGTGACCGATGCCTCCACTCCAGAAGATAAAGCAAATTCTTGCTTGCTTACCCAACCTCTTCTTTGCTGATAGAATTCCAGTTTTATTCAGGACAATAATGTCCCCAGGCAGAGCAATGGATCAAGATTTTTCCACACACACATGACAATGTTTTTTCAGCTTTTCTATCCTCTCTTTTAGCTAGTTTGGCAATGTACTCCAGATTTGGCCAATGAGTTCTAAGTAGAACTCGAGGTGGGTAGAAATTCTGTAAAGTCTTTTTCCTTCCTTATAAAAGGAAATTGACTTGACTATACCACGTGTCCCTTTCTCTTCCTGCTTGTTTTGAATGTGGATGTGATAACTGGAGATGCCACAGGCATCTTACAACTGTGATGAGATCAGTGAAGAACCAAGAAAACTACAGACGGAGGCTTTGTTGTCGTTGGGGTGCTGAGCCAAGCCCTGAACCACCACCAGACTTCCTACATAGAAAACAAGAAACAGGGGCACCTGGGTGGCTCAGTGGGTTAAAGCCTCTGCCCTCATCTCAGGTCATGATCTCAGGGTCCTGGGATGGAGGGGGAGCCTGCTTCCCCCTTCTCTCTGTCTGCCTCTCTGCCTACTTGTGATCTCTCTGTCAAATAAATAAATAAAATCTTAAAAAAAAAAAGAAAGAAAGAAAACAAGAAACACCCATTCATTTGAGCCACTTTTAACTAGGTGTTCTCTTACTTGCAGCTAAAAGCAGTCCTAATTTTTACAGAGCATTACGGTCCTACTTTGGGTTCCTGGACCCAATTCCAGCATGGGGGTGGAGGTAGGGGAGAGGGTCTTTCCAACACAGCCGCAGGCAATTTTCAGACACCAGTAGGGTGTTTGAGAATTCAACTCAGTTTTTATACCATCTACTTGGAGACAGCAGCAGAGTCCACAGGTCAAGGGCTCAGTCCTCCAAGACTGCCGCCATCCCATGCAGATGAGAGTCAAAGCCCAGGTTGTCACCAGTGATTCTGACTAACTGGCCATAGATCAGAAGCTCCTATGGCCCTTTCCTCAGGTCTGATTAATTTGCTAGTGCGGTTCACAAAACACAAAACACAAAGAAACATTTTACCTACCAGATGACCAGTTTATTACAAAAGGATAGGACTCAGGAACAGCCAGATGGAAGAGATGCAGAGGGCAAGGTATGTGGGAAGGGATGTGGAGCTTCCATGCCCTCTCCATTCTCCCCAAATCTCCATGTGTTCACCAACCTGGAAGCTCTCTGAATTTCATCCTTCGTGTTTTTGTGGAGCCCTCATTACACAGGTATGATTGGTTAAATAGTTGGCCATTGATGGATTCAATCTCCAGCAACTCTTAACACCCACCCCAGGGGTAGGACTGTGGGTGAGATTGACCCTCTAATCACTGATCACATGAGTTGGTTCTATGGGCAACCCACCCTGTCCTTAGCTTATATAAAGGCTTTCCAAAAGTCACTTCATTAACATAACAAAAGACACCTGGCTCTCTCTTATCACAGGAAATTCGAAGGACTTTAAGAGCTGTGAGTCAGGAACCATAAACAAAGACCAAATATATATGAGAAATCTTTTTTTGGTCATCTGAATGGCCACGTATATTTCTTACAAAACACAATTATCTGGGGTGCCTGGGTGGCTGGGTGGGTTAAGCCTCTGCCTTCAGCTCAGGTCATGATCCCAGGATCCTGGGATGGAGTCCTGCATTGGGCTCCCTGCTCAGTGGGGAGCCTGCTTCTCCCTCTCCCTCTGCCTCTACTCCTGCTCCTGTGTTCTCTCTCCCTCTCTCTCTCTCAAAAATTAATAAATAAAATTAAAAATAATAATAATAACAACTACCCAAAAAAGTGGCACCATGTGACATTTAAGTCTTAGAGCTTCCCTTTATACTGGTGGGCATGCTCCCTCTTGGGTCCACCTCTCTGGAGTAAAAGAGCAGTCACGTAAGAAATGCAACTACGTGAACCACTTGTGTAGAGAGTGTGATACTGGCCAGCTGCCAACTCTTCCAGCCCTCTCATCTGAGGCATAGGACCTGGGTGAACCAGCCATTCTGACTGAAACAGCCAGGTGCCCCAAGACTAAGCCATTTTATTTTTTAATTTTATTTAATTTTTTAAAGATTTTACTTATTTATTTGACAGAGAGAGAGTACAAACAGGAGTAGCAGCAGGCAGGGAGAGGGAGAAGCCTGAGCTCAAGGCACTTAACTGAACTTCGTTTTAATTCTTTGAACATCATCATATTGAGCTAATTTTCCATATCTCTATCGTCATTTTGCCGGGCTTCCTGTTTTCCTCACTGGAATCAGGACCATCTGGTATGGTTGTGGAGGTCATGCACTGCACAAACATGTCAGACCAAGGGGTTGAGTAGTGGTTGAAGTAATTCTTTTTTTTTTTTAGATAACATAAACATGTCGTGTAGCCTACTGACTGCCCTGACTGGGATAGACAGTCTCCCAAAGTTTTCAGTCCACCAATTCTCTTTGCTGATATTTGATTGTCTATACAGTGTAATCCAATCTTACCTTTACCCCCATTTTCCTTTTCTTTTTTTTTTTTTTGCATCACTGATGCCTTGAAGTACTACTCATTGTGCCTCCTGCAAGTCCTGTATTCCTTTTTTTTCCTCTTTCCCTATTAAGAAACTCTTTTTTTTGGTCTCTCAATTGAAGCAGCTTGTTTTCCTAATTATACACAGTATTTGCCTATTTTTTTTAAAAAAGATTTTATTTATTTATTTGCCAGAGAGAGAGCGAGCACACAAGCAGGGGGAGCTGCAGGCAGAGGGAGAAACAGGCTCCCCACTCAGCAGAGACTCCATCCCAGGACTCTGGGGTCACGACCTGAGTCAAAGGCAGGTACTTGACTGACTGAGCTACCCAGGTGTCCCTAATATTTGCCTATTTAAAATATTTAAAGAATACATAAAAGTATAAAGAAGAAAGTGAAAAACAACAACAACAAAATCATCTGAAATCCCATCCTTGAGATAACCATCATTAACATTTAGGTGATTTTTTTCATTTAACTTTTTTCATATATATGGGATTTTGTGGATCATCCTGCCTGCTTTCTCCAGTCCTATCCCCAGATGATAAATGCAGAACCTATTAATTAGAGCCCACCATAAATTTAGTTGTCAGACTTTGCCTGAATGCTTACACTACTTAGTAATATTTAAAATCTGTCTCACTTCCTGCCTGCCACTTTTGGTTAATTGACAGCTTTTCAATGCTCCTCAAACACTGCTCACTTTGCTGAAAACAGGGAGTCCCTCCTTGACTCCCCCTCACCTAAGTGGACTTCTGTTGTGGCCCATTGTTAGGAAGGTGGAGGAGGGACGGTAAAGTATCTTTCAGACTGAGACAGAAAAAGAAACAAGCTACTCCATACCATTTATAGAGTTTTATTCAGGTTAACTTACAGCAAGGATCAGGTGGACAACAATCCAAGTGTTATACAGCTATTTTCCTCAAAGTCTGGACCTTAATCCACAGATTTTATAGACTGAGGAGAGAGGTCAGAGGTCAGTGTGGTGAGGTCAAAGGTAGCTGTCTAAAGTGGGGCCATCTGGGGCACCTGGGTGGCTCAGTGGATTAAGCCGCTGCCTTCGGCTCAGGTCATGATCTCAGGGTCCTGGGATCGAGCCCCGCATCGGGCTCTCTGCTCCGCAGGGAGCCTGCTTCCTCCTCTCTCTCTGCCTGCCTCTCTGCCTACCTCTCTGCCTACTTGTGATCTCTCTCTCTGTCAAATAAATAAATAAAATCTTAAAAAAAAAATAAAAATAAAGTGGGGCCATCTGTGCACCAGAGGGAAATGAGATGAGAGCAAGCCTTCCTTTAGGTCAGGGCATACATTAATCTCCAAGGGGCCTAGAATGCGTAGCCCCAAGGGAGGTCATTTGGTGGACATGAACAAGATGGAAGGCCAAAGATGGAGTTAGTATTGTCAACACTCCCATACCCATGTGTCCAAAAATGGTGAAGAGGCACAAAGAGGAGGGGGGCAAGTTGGGGCTACCTCAGAACGGGCAGTTGGCAAGTTTTTTTGTTTTTTTGTTTTTTTACTTTTCAGTTGGCGAGCTTTAAAGACAGTAGCTGGGAAGGTGAGGTGTGTCAGACCAGGATGGCCTATTTACTGGAACAAGGCCAGACAGAGATGCAAGAGCCAAAAAAGTAAGATTGCAATGGAAGCCAAGGAGGCATCTTGCAGAAATCCTGCTAGACACCCTAGAGTAGCTCCCATGGGGATTTAATACAACCAACTCCAGGTGCTAAAGTCCTTACAGGTGTAAGTGAAACCCACGACAGGCTGGAGTTCTGGCTCTTGAGAACCGACTCAGTGTACTTCCTCAGTACGTTATTCCCCTCCTCCCACATGCCTGACCGTGACCCTTGGAACCAGCTCTTGCCAGCAGGAAGGCTAAGGGACTACCGTTCTTTGCTCTGTGACTATAGAACTTTTTCTTCTTCTTCTTCTCTGCCCCAGTGACTGGTTCTCTCAAAGCAGAATATCTTCCTGATATTACAAAACCCCTTGCCAAACTCTAACAAGAGTAATGCTTATTGCCATCACCAGCCATGTTTTAAAGTGGGAAGCCTTGTACCTTTTGCCGCTGCCGTGTAGAAAAGAGAGGGAAAAATCAGCAGTAGAGGAGGGGATCCGAGTCCTTGGGGTTCTTATGCAGGCTTTCAAGCAACCCACTCATTTTCAGCTGCATGTTTACCATCAATGTCCAGAGTTCCTGCAGTTCCAATCCCTAAGCATTTCCGAGATGACCTGGTATAAATCAGGTCACTTCCAGACTTCTCTCCCTGCTGGTTTGGGATTCGCTTTTCACAAATCTACAGTCACCACTCACCCATCTGCTTTACAGTTTTCAAAATGTTGACGATGTTTGTCCTCACGGATGTGTGCCTCTTTTACATGTATTTATTTTTAAACTTTTGCTATCCTTTTCGAGGGGCTTAGGAAAGAAATTGAAGTAAATGTGTGCTCCACTCATCATTTTAAAATAGAAATTAATATGGAAGTATTTGCAAAGGAGAGCAGCATGGAAAAACATTATTTTGAGAAGCTAAGATCATCTGTAAAGTGCAGGAAAAACCAGAGGGTCAGAAATGTAAGTCATGGAGTCAAGAGAGCACAGGAGACTCCAAGAGGGAGAAAAATCAAAGGTCTAAAATACGATTGTGGCAAAGAGAATGAAAAGAAAGAGCGAAACCTTTAAAAAAGGGAAAGGACGGAATTTGTTGACCAACTGATAAAAGGGAAGAAAGAAGAATCCATGTATTGTTGAGCTTGGGACAGAATGACTGAGAGACCTCTATGAATTTAGGAGAAGTAATGAAGAGGTTTTGGGGGACAACCGATGGGTGCTATTTTTGTGACAGTGAGGGCTGAGAACGAGGGAAATGGGTGCTATTTTCTTACAGCAGCCAAAATGGGACAGAAATTCTGCCAAAACTCATCAAACCTTTTTATTAATTGATAGGTAATAACTTCTAAAATATAGAATCTATAATCAAGAACTTCTAAGTTAACATGGGAAATGGACGGACTCAGAGATTCAGGTGATAATGTCTTCTCTTCCTCCGTATGAAGGTCATAATTTTTCAGGAAAGGGGTTTTTATTCTTGGGAGAAGACAAATCAGAGTTTTGTTATAGTTTAAGTTTGGGGTACTACAATGAAATCAGAGGACTAAGAAAAATCCTACAGCTTCTCATCCGACTCGTAGTCAGGCTGCCATTTTAGTCAAGAGACCATAAGAGTCTTTTTAAAGAGATGTGATTAGCCCAAAAGGCAAAGCCTAAATATACAGACAACAGAGGCTCCCTGTGCCAGTCAGGGATCTCCATAGAAACAGAATCAATAGGATATATGTATATTTATATTAAGAGATTTATTTTAAGGAATTGGCTCATGCAATTGTAGGGGGCCAGAAAATGCTAAATTCACGGGACAATCCAGTAGGCTGGCCACTCAGGCAAGAGTTGATGTCATGATCTTGATTCTAAAATCTGTAGGACAAGCCAATAGATTGGAAACTGAGGCAGGATTTCTTTGTTATAGTCTGGAGGCAGAATTACTTTTCTCTGGGAAGCTTTTTGCTCTTTATGCCTCTTATCCATTAGATGAGGTCCACCCACATTATTCAGGATAATGTCCTGTAAAGTCAACTGATGGTAGATGACAATCGCATCTATGAAATGACTTCATAGCAATGTCTAGAGTAGTATTTGACCAAACAACTGGGCCAAGCCAAGCCTAGCCAAGGTGACACATAAAATTTAGCCCTTGTACTCCCCAGTGAAACTGCTCAACGGTATTGCCCCAATACCACCCATGTTGGGTGGGAGATTACTTAAGAAAAATAGTAATAAAATAAAAATAAAAAGATTGTTTAAACACTCCATGCTAAAGAAAGAACAGTTAATCAAGAATCAGTAGACATCTGAAGAAAGTCCTTTAGAGGAAACAAAAACAGTTTAGGGAGAAAGAAACAACAAAAAAACTATCATTAAGATTCTCGGGGAGACAAAAGACAGTAATGTGACCATGTAACAAGAAAAACTATTGGGAGGGGGAAAGGCTTCAGAGGACAAAAAGGAGCTCCTTGAAATTATCAAAATTATAACATAAATTGAAAACTCAGTAAGAGGGTTACAAGATAAAGTTGAAGCAATCTCTAAGAAAGTAAAACTAAATGACAAGAGATGGAAGATTGACAAGGGGGAAAAAGAGGTCATTTTAGGAGGATCAAGTCTAAATAAGATTTCCAGAAGGAAAACAGAAAATGGAGGAGGGGAAAATTACCAAAGAAATAATTCAAACATTTCTGAGCATTAAAGGTTATGAGTTTCCAGATTGAAAACCTTTACCAAGTTCCCAATCCAGCAGATGAATATCCACACCAAGTAATTTCATCATGAAATTTAAGGAATCAAAGATAAAAGAGTAAAGCTTTGTGTGAGTGGGACAGATAGAGTTACATACAAATGATCAAGAATCAGACTGATTTCAGGCTTCTCAAGGGCATAGGCAGAGGGCAATAAAACAATGCCTTCAAAACTCTGAGGACATGATATTTTTTTACCCTGAATTCTATTTCCAACCAAACCTAGCAAATGTAATGGTAGAAAATGAAGTTTTTGTAAATAAAAGTTTTCTAAAGTTCACTTCCTAACCACTTTTTCTCAGCAAGTTGTAAAGGACTTACTTCTCCGGGAAAAGGAGTAAACGAAGAAGAGGAGGGGAGATTTGGGAATCCGGGACTCTAACTAAAGACATAGGCAGGGACACCTGGGTGGCTCAGTCAGTTAAGCATCTGCCTTCGGCTCAGGTCATGATCCCAGGGTTCTGGAATGGAATCCTGCACTGGGCTCCCTGCTCAGCGGGAAATCTGCTTCTCCCTCTGCCTGCGATTCCCCCTGCTCGTGTGCACTCTCTCTGACAAATAAATAAATAAAATCTTTAAAAGAGAGAGAGAAAGAGACAGGCGAAGAGAATACTAGGCAGGATGAGGGGAGATCCTAGGACACATCCGGGATGGAGAGAGTAGTCAGTCCAAATGAAATAAGGTCAGAGGATCCTGAGACAAGTTGTTTCCAAGAGTATGAAATTGATGGTCGCATCTAGCGTGTTTGAATGTATTAAGAGAGTTACACCTTTTGGGGACTGTTTGGGCGCACAAAACTAAACAATTAAAAATAAATATATTAGGGGGCGCCTGGGTGGCTCAGTGGGTTAAAGCCTCTGCCTTCGGCTCAGGTCATGATCTCAGGGTCCTGGGATCGAGTCCCACATCGGGCTCTCTGCTCCGCGGGGAACCTGCTTCCTCCTCTCTCTCTGCCTGCCTCTCTGCCTAGTTGTGATTTCTCTCTGTCAAATAAATAAAATATTAAATAAATAAATAAATAAATATATTAGATCCAGGAAAAGCAAAAGGTCATTGAAGACAGGAAAAGAAGTAATATCAGTTAGTACCACTTGGTTTGATTATAAATAGTATTTACCTAGTGAAAACAAGGTAATTCTGCAGCTTAATGAAATCATGTGTTCGCATGGAGGATGTATGTGTGTGATGCCGGCAGGGAAGTGTAGGACACAGCTAAATCCTTACTTGCATAATAAAAATGGATAATAGATGATACTAAAAACAATCAAGAAAAAGTAGATCCTTTAGTTGCAGTCCAGTAATGTTATTTAAAGATTTAGAGGTGAATTCGGGTTTTTTGAAAATTTTATTTATTTTCTTTCGTTCGTTCTTAACATTTATTTGACAGAGAGATAACACAAGCTGGGGGAGCAGCAGAGGGAGAGAGAGAAGCAGACTCCCCACTGAGCAGGGAGCCCCAGATGGGGCTTGATCCCAGGACTCTGAGATCATGACCTGACCAGAAGGCAGCCTCTTAACAGGCTGGGCCACCTAGATGCCCCTGGAGGTGAATTTAAAAAGAGAAAGAATCAGAGTTAAAATTGTCTCTGGGAGGGGGAAAAAAAATGGTGGGGACAAGAAGAGAAGATAGTTGTTTTTCGTGATAAGTTTTGCCGAATTGTTAGATCCTTCTGGCATACACAATTTTGACAACTTCTTTTTAGACTCCCAAACCTGTTGGATAAAACCCAAACTCTTGGCGGTCCAAGAGCTCACCTTAGGGAGTCAGAGTGACCTGGATTCTAAAACCAGCTTGGCCACGTCCCAGCTATGTAACCTTGGGCACATTATCTAAGTTCTCCAAACTCTGTGGAAGGGGATAATAGTTCTCATGGTAACGGTGCAAAGCGACTGATCCACAGCCCTCAGGGTGAAGAATGAAGAAAAGAACCCATGTCAAGTCTCGGCATTATAACTGATGCACCCCCCACCCCCAGTGTTGTATAAACTCTTGCTAATGTTTTTTGCCTTGATCAGGCTGACATTCAAGGCTCTCCATTATCTCTCCCATCTCCTTTTCTGACCTCCCGTGTTACTCCTCTTCTAGACAAACTAGAAGCTTGGGCCAGGCCATCTTGTCCTTCCTGAAATGAACAGAGCTCTTGCCTGCCTTCCTGCAACTGTTTGTTTTCCTTGTCACCGACCTATTTTGGTTGAGATAACAATGGAAATGCAATGTGTTACACCCTGTAAATAACTAGACAATATTTGCATTCATAGGATCGAAATCCAAGATGTAAATATTTCCTCTAGGGGCTAAAAGCCGAAAGGAGGAGTTCCATTTTTGCTCAAGATGTGTTAATCTTGTCATCGCTCGAGGTTGCCATGGTTCCTGTTTGGCACTTCCAGGCCTTAAGCTTATGCCACTATATCTGAACAAGTGGAAAGAACCACATTTGATTGAGCCAGGGAGACCAGCAGGGTAGGGATCTTGTGAGATAAGTCAGTATTGCAAGTGCAAAAGAAAGCCAGAATTTTGTGTCTCACTTACACACGGAGATTCTCGCTGCTCCTGACACTGCGTGGTTCCAGCTTCGTTTTTTTCCTGGGGAACGGGAACAATGTATTTTGTAAACCAGGGGATACTCTTTTCCCTTTTGTGTGGCACAGTTTAAGTGGGGAAAACCCAGGAGCCATGTGCTTGTTGTTTTTTAGAATAAAGTCTTCGATTTTGTAAGTAATTTGTTAGAGGCAGTGATTTCATTACAGAAACTTCATTAGGATATAAAGATAAACATGTTCTAGCCTGAAAAATAAGGGTTAAACCAGAGAAAATTCAGCTAATTAACTTGGACAATTAATACTCCTCTGTCGACTTCATAATTATTTTCGAATTCACAGTCATAGTTAGAAGGGTTCCTTGGACAGAAATCAAAATTGCGTTTTTATGAGACTCACTAACCTATCTCTAGTGACATCTGTGCCCTATGGTACTTTCTTGGTTCTTATCTACCCTCTTAGAGACTTTTGGTCTCTGGTGTTTATGGGAAGTAAATAGTAATATGGGAATAATGTTAATGGCTCTTGCTTCCCTAAAATGCTCACAAGATTTCAAAACTTTATAAATCATCTTATAAGATTTCTTTTGCAGATCTAAAGAGGAGGGATAATATCATCTTTCTTCTAACCATCATTCTAAGGTGAATTCAGATAGACCCTCCAGAATCTTATACAAGCGCAACAGCATTTTGTCATTTATTATCCTTACCATGGATGTTTTGTTGACATTTGCTGACACTTTATGAATGTCCCTAAGGCATATGGTACAAAATCAGTTGCTATAAGGTGTACATCTGTGTAGACTAGAAATATTCTCTTTCCTCACAGGGTAAATAATTCACAAAGGGCTGTTTCATGTGAGCTGTATCTGTTTTCTAGGTATCAATAGTAAAGGAAGAGATGAGAGCATTTTAATGTAAAACAGAAAAGTAAAAACCCTCAGGTTGAGTTTTGAAATCCCCAATTCCCTTGGCTTTAAAATAGGATAAAGTAGAAGATATTTAGTAGAGCAAAGGACTTCTAAACTTTCACTTTAGTTTCAACTTCAACTTCAGGACACTTCAGGAACAATTAGAACACAGGGCAATCTCCGTTTTAGATAATTTCTTCTAAACTGTGTATTAGCCCATGATGGCCCTTTACTTCTAATTACTTTCTTGCTTATTAATATCTTTGTCAATTTAAACTAAGTCCTGGATAGCAGACAAGGATATATTGCCAATGAGAAATTGCCAGCTACAGGTTGTGACTGTTCATAAGGTCAAATCCAGGGGTGCCTGCGTGGCTCAGTCAGTTAAACATTTGACTCTTGACTTTGGCTCAGGTCAT
Organism: Meles meles; assembly: GCF_922984935.1. Taxonomy (NCBI): domain Eukaryota; kingdom Metazoa; phylum Chordata; class Mammalia; order Carnivora; family Mustelidae; genus Meles; species Meles meles. The sequence continues at coordinate 29,131,829 of NC_060079.1, forward strand.
AATCTCAGGGGTTATGGGATCGAGCCGTATGTCAGGCTCACGCTCAGTGAGGGGGTCTCTTTGTCCCTTTCCCTCTGCTCCTCCCCCTCCCCGCTCTCTCTCTCTCTCTGTCTCTGTCTCTAAAAGAAATAACTTTTTTTAAAAAGTCTTTAAAAGGGGCGCCTGGGTGGCTCAGTGGGTTAAGGCCTCTGCCTTCAGCTCAGGTCATGATCTCAGGGTCCTGGGATCGAACCCCACATCGGGCTCTCTGCTCAGCGGGGAGCCTGCTTCCTTCCTCTCTCTCTGCTTGCCTCTCTGCCTACTTGTGATCTCTGTCTGCCAAATAAATAAATAAATAAAATCTTTAAAAAAAAAAAAGTCTTAAAAAAAAAGGTCAAATCCTAAATAGGACCCATAAACCAAATTTCCAGGACCCTCAGTATGCACTGGCAACCAATAACCAACATGAAAGTAACACTGAATATCAGCCTCTGTGGTTGGAAAATTTCATCTGATAATGGCATCTTCCTTGGGTTCAATACTACAGTGACTTCAAGTACAATGGTTGCCAACTCTTCAATTAACAGATTGATGAATATACTGAGAAACTGGGCAGTTCTCAAGTGGTAATCCCACTAATGGATATCATGCTTGATAAATTAATTCTGAGGCTTAACTTCTGTGCAGAGTGGAAAACAATTAGAAAATCAAAGAGAAAACAAAAATAGACAATGGCACAAGAAACAAATTTCCAAGAAATGGCGTGTAGCATCTCAGATAGAGGAGAACAAGAAGACATAGACCTTTCCAGAGACATGGCCCACAATGGGAGATGACTACCTCCTTAGTCTCCCTCAAGTGGCTGAGTGGCATGGAATGCTGCCTTGCACATGCACGTGACATGAGTGCAAATCTTTTTTTCAGGATGATTTTATTGCTGGTCTATGCAGGACTCACTCAATTATATGTGATGACCCTGTACGTCTATAACGATGTTTAATTTGGATTTTCCAGAACAACAGCTAGTGAATGGTCAACAGAGGCTCACATCCCTTCCCACCAAGTGGTGCTCAGGGAATCCCACCCTTGATGGCACTTGATAACTGACCATTAGGTTTAATATTTCCCCGATTTCTTTCTTTTTCTTATTCTACTTTTTTCTTCTCTCTTTCAACTACTGGTCATATGCAGATTGGGGTCAAACATTTCACAAATTATTTCTGGTTTAATAGTCCTCGTTTTCAAATGTGTTTTTCAGACTTTAATTAAACCTAGTCTCCCTGAGGGCCTATGGGGAAGCAGTGTTTTTTCTGCTTTCCAGAAGGGGACAATGGAACAGGAATAATGACCACAGGCAGTAGAAATGGAAAGGGACAATAAAAAAGAAACTCTCCTGACCTATTCTGAATTTAGAAGTTTTTCTGCCTGTCTTCAGACCTCAGTTCACACTATGAAGCATTTTGGGGGAAATCTGTTTCCTTGAGGAGGTTGAGAGGCATTATATTCTACATTAATAACATGAGAAAAAATTCTCATTAATTTCTTATAGATGCAGCATCATATATAAAGTAAAATACAAAATTTCAGAAAACTGTCCATTTTTAGCTTATTTGCTGAGATAAAAATTATTTTTATTATTAAAGTAAAAAAAATGATTATTTTATAAAATATTTTATTTCTTTGTTGGAGAGAAAGAGAGCATGCAAGCAGAGGGAGCAGCAGGCAGAGGGAGAAGCGGACTCCCAGATGGGCAGAAGGCAGACACTTAACCAACTGAGCCACCCAGGCATCCCCAAAATGATTATTTTTCTATTTCTAAGAAAACTTTATTCATAATTAAATGAAAAATAAGTATAGTTTGGCCTACCTGCCTTCAAGTCATATAATTTGATAATCTTATATGATTATAATTTATTAAGACAATAAATTATAATCATATAAGATTATATAAGAATATATAAGCTTATATAAGAAATATAACCACTTTGTCTTTAAAATCCGCACATAAGTGGACATAAAACAGTTAAACAACACAACCTCTATGAGGCAGCTACTGGTTAGTTGTAGCTGTATTTACTGAGGCCAAAGAGTACATTTGCAAGTGGTATACCAAAATAATAATAATAATAATAATAATAATAGTAATAATAATAAACAACACAGGGAACATATTTTTGGAGATAATGAAATATCCTTGAGAAGGCACCTATCCTTTCTTCCACAGTAAAGCAAAGAGAATTTTATTTTTAAAGGCAGATGGCATAGGCCTGTTTTTAAAGAGAAGGCCAAAAAGTTCCCCTTCCTTGAGGTACAATTCTGTGCAAATCTTAACAGATTATAGGAACAGAAGCAACGAGGTACAGACATGAGACTGATGAATATCCTCTCATATAAAACCTGTATTTTTTAATTGAAGTAATAAATAACTTACGGTGTTACATTAATTTCAGATGTACAATGTAATGATTTAACAATGCTATACATTGCCCAGTGTTCATCACAATAAATGTAGTCTTAATCCCCTTGCTCTGTTCACCTACCTCCCCTTTGGCAACCGCCAGTTGGTCGTAAAATCTGTACGTTTAATAATTGAAGACGAGGAAATTAAATGAACGAGAATGTTTTATAGGCATCACATTGGAACGAAAACACTTTAGCATGGCCCAGATTGGAGTGGACAGAGGAGCAGGAGTGACAGAGTTGAGGGGCAGAAGAAGCATAGGACATGGACAAGATGAGGTGAGAAACAGCCTCCTCCGTCAGTAGGGCCCTGGCCCAGTCCATTACAGTGGACTGCTCACTATCCTTCCCACACGCCAGATGATCGATCCGGGCTAACTGCGGTGATTCCATTCACCTTGCCAATAACTGGCTTAGGAAAGGGGCTTGTGACCCAATGAGGTAACGTCTGCTGAAAATGACAGAGTGGGTGAATGGAAAGAACTTTAGAATTTGATGACATTGTTGAATTATTGATAAACCCATCTTGAATCCTCCCCTACTTCAGACTTCCATTCAAATGAAATAATGTTTCCTTATGCTTAAGCCAGCTTATTTATTTATTGAAAATCTGATTGGCTTTATTAATCAGCTCATGAAATCGGGCAGCACTCCATCAAGTAGAGGGAAGCTCCCAAGCCAGTTTAAATCAGGGTTTTCTGTTATTTATTAACCAAGAATTCTCTAATTGAAATGATTAATGAGATATATTGGGTATTTCAACAAAACTCTTGCAGGGTATATTTTTATTATGGTTTCCTTAATGTTTATTTATACTTAAGTTAGTCAAGCCTTGTTCATTCTATAATTTGGGTTCTCTTCTCAACTCATAGCTCTTTCTCAAGTCCTAACTCAAGAATTCCTTTATATGTTGTTTAGTTGAGAGGCATCTGAATTAACCTACCCTAAATAACTTTGCAACTAAGATACTGGTGTTCAGAATGGAAGGATAAGCAAGCAGCATCACTACAGAATAATGCTTAAAACATCTATGCGTGTATCACATATGATTCTAGAAGGAATGAGCTAATAAAGATGTCATCAGCTAGTCAATTTGACATTCCTAATAATGTGGCCAGAAAATGAACAGAATATATAAAGAACTTCTTTATTCCTCTTGCTCTTCTGCCAACTGATGACTATCTTATTAATGACTATATACTTTCCATTCTGTGCTGGCAACTGGGAGCTAAACATTCACCGTGGGTATTAATATTCATGTTGTTGGAACTAGGAACAATGGGTATTAAAGAATAATCCAGTTATTTCAAGGATCTTGATCTTGATCTTCAGCCACTATTGCTGAAGCTTAAAAGTACAGGTCTTTCAGAAAGAATATCCTTGGGTTAAAATTTGACTTTTTAGAGTAGCATGGCAAGAACAGCACTACAATGAATGTGGTCTATGGCAAATTTGAATAGGTGAAGGGTGGCCTCTCACCTAGGGTTTCTTACATCCTCTGGGGCCCTTTGTCTTGGGAGACTCTGTCTTTTTGTCCGGACTCTTTTGTCCTTAGTGTGACCTTAATAATAGCATATAGGTAACAAAGGGAGAAATATGGTAGGGGAGATATTAATTCTTGGACCCAGCATTTTTAGGAATCCATTCTTTCCTTCTACATTTGTAGTCTTTCTATAGTACTTTAGTACCCCTAAGTGCACCTCATCATACATCTGAGCTATTATAATACCTTGATCTCTGTTACTTCCCACTTGACATAAATCTCATGTTCCTGTCAAGTTGCCTTTCTTATCCACCATTCTTATTACCCTCAAGACAGCTAGAATGATTCCTTGAAAATAATTGCATAGCATACTGTGTTTCCTCCTCTTACTCTCAACTTTTCCATATCCTTATATCTTGATGTGCTTCTTCTAAGTAGCATGCAACTGAATTCTGTTTTCTTACCCAGTTTGACAATTTTTGTATTTTAATTAGAACATTTATTTCACTTACATTTAGTATAATTATTGATATGTTTTGGTTTATATCTACCATCATAATGTTTGCTTTCTATTTGTTTCTCCTTCTCTATGTTCTCTTTTCTCTCATTTCCTGTCATCTTTTGGGTTGATTTTATTATTGTCAATATTCCAATTTCCTCCATTAGTTATACGTTCTTTTATTATTCTTTTGCTGCAGAGATTATAGTATTAACTTGCTAAAGTCTAAGATACTATTAGTTGATATTTTACCCTCTTACCAGAAATGTAAGAGCTGTAGAATCTTGAAACTCTATTTGCTCTCTCCTTACTTATAGGGTATTGTATTTTAATTTCAAATTTATTGAAAACTCCACAATAAATTATTGTTATTTTATAGTCAATATTTATTTATGCTTACTCACATATTTACTCTTCTCATTCCTCTTTATTCTGTCTTGCATTTCTGGGCTTCTCTCTGTGATCAATTTCTTTCTGCCTAAAAAAATATCCTTTGTATTTTCTTTACTATGAATCTGTTAATATGAATTTTACTGATATTTGCTTGTCTGGATATTTATTTCAGTTTCATTTTTGAAGGATATTTTCATTGGATGTGTAATCCTAGGTTGACAGTTATTTTCTTTCAGCATTTTAAATTAATTATCCATTTTCTTCTGGCTTCCATAAGTCTATGAAGAAGTTAGCTATCAGTTTGTTGTTGCTTTGAAATTTGTTGCTCCTTTTTTTCCCAGATGATTTTAAGATTTTTTTTTCCTTGTCTTTGGCTTTACTATGATGAATCTAGGAATGGAATTCTTTTATTTATTCTGCCTGGGTTCATAGAGATCCTTGAATATGGGGCTTAATGTCTTTCATAAATTTTGAAAAATTCTTAGCCATTGTCTCTTCAAATATGGCTTCTGCCCCATTCTCTTTCCCGCGTTCCTATAGGCGCTCCAATTGTATGTATTTTGGACCTTCTCACTGTAAGCTCTATGTCTCTTATCCTCTGTTCTGTATTTTCCACATGTTTCTCTCTTTACATTCTGGATATTTTCTTCTGCTCCATCTTCCAGTTCACTAAATCTCCTTTTAGCTTTGTCTAATCTGTTATTAATCTTTTCCATTGAATTCTTAATTTTAGTTAATTATTGCACTTTTCAGATATAAATTTGGGGGGCTCATTTTTAGGTTTTCGGTTCTCTTCTAAAATCTCAGTCTTTATTATTCTGACATAGTAAATACAGCTATTTTTAGGTTTGTGCTGGATGGAGCCTCAGGGGGTCTATTTCTATTTTCTCTTGTTTTCTAGGATTCCCTCATGTCTCCCTTTGTGTATTTGGCTATTTGGGGTGTGGTATGTTTTTACAGAAATTTGTTTCTATAGGCAGCAAGGGGCTCTAGCAATCCAATCTCATGATTAAGCTGATTTGAAGCAGGTATTCAGTCCCTGTGAAAGTCAGTTGACTCCTAGGTCACCTTTACTTCTATAATATAGCCTACTGAACTATCCACCTAAAGCCTAAATTGTTTACTATGTTTATTCCCCACCCCTTTGTGATTTAATTTTTTTTTGCCTCGGTTTTACAAGCCTGTCAAAAATGCTCATTTCTTAATTTCTCAGCCACTTCTTCCAGAATTGGTAAAGGCTCTATAAGAAAAGTTCCATAACTGTCAAGCTTATATCTGTGATTTGTTTTCTCCTGGAACTTGGCCTTGTAATTCTTAATTAACTTGTTGGTTCTCTAGTGCCTTCAAGGTTGGTTTTTTTTTCCCCCTAACATTTTGTCCAAGGTTTTGCTTTTATTATTGTTCTCAGTGGAGTGTTTGTTCAATTACCTAGTCTACCAGGCCAGAAGTGAAAAACTGTTCCTTTAAAAACATAAGTCAAATGATGACTCTGAAACTCTCCATAAATAACATAAAAGTCCAATATATTTACAGTGGTCCAGAAGGTCCTATGCCATCTGGATCGAGGCTACCTCTCCAACTTTATTGTTTCCAACTCTCAAATAACTTTCCAAAAATCTAATGATCGACTCAGTGTACATTTCTAAAGTAGAAAGGCCATGTGATATGTCTGTTTTATAATTCCCATAGCATGTAGCATATTATCTAAGCAATATATCAGTTATGATTAAATTTGAATATATGCTAAAAAATAAAGCCCCAAATAGTGGCTTGAACTAGACAGTTTATTTCCCACTTACATGGAAGAAGTCTGGAGATAGGCAGTGCAAGGGTATTATGAAGGCAGCAAGTATCAGGAACCCAGGCTTTTTTAAATCTTGTTGCCTTATTCCACACGGTTTCCATTCCCAAGGTTCATCTATGGCCTAAGATGGTGCTAAAGTTCCTGATAGTAGCTGCGAAAAGGAAGAGGGAAGTAAAAGAGTACCCCTCCATTTTAGCAGAATTTTCAGAAGACATAATATCTCTGCTTTCTTCTGATCACCTAGTCAGTCATGTGGCTTTACCTACCTACAAGAGCAACTCACAAATGTAGACTTTTAGCTGCAAAGCAGTGGGCTAAGCTAAAAATTTGAGGTACTTTTAGTAATAAAGGGAAAATAAGATACTGGTATGCAATTAGCAATCTCTGCTACAAACATTAAGCACATTTTCCCCTAAAGTTTCTTGAATTGTCTCTTTTTCTTGATCTTGATCACCTCAACTACTGCTCAGATACTAATTCTTTCAATGCTTACATCATTAAAATACACGATTTCAATCCTCCAAAGATTTTCCCTACAAACTGAATTTCCTACAACTGAAACTTCTCCACCAAGTAAAACAACTTATCTTTTTCTTATGCAAACCTAAAAATACTATTTCCTTAATAAAATCATTTTTTGGCAAAATGAGAGATGGGAAAATTTCCCCTGAACACACACAGTTGTCAATCATATATTTTCAGTGAGTTTACTCTGGTCTACTGTGGTCCATATCTGTGGTTAATTTATGTGGTGTGAGTGTCACTGTCTTAGTCCATGTGGGCTGCTCTAACAAAATAACAGACTTGATGGCTTATAAACAACAAAGTTATAGCTAGTTTGGAGGCTAGGAAGGCCAAGATCCAGATACAGAAGATTCAGTGTTTGATGAGGATCTGTTTTCTGCTTCATAGATAGCCATCTCTTTGCTATGTCCTTCTGTAGGAGAAAGGGTAACAGATGTCTCTGGGGGCTCTTTTATAATGGCACTAATCTCATTCATGAAGGGTCCACCTTCATGACCTAATCACCTCCTAAATGTCCCACCTCCAAATACTATCCAAATACCATTGGGGATTAGGTTTCAATATATTAATTTGGGGAGGACACAAACATTGAGTCTATAGCAGCCATTGTCTGTGAACCTCTAATGTGTTTCTTGGTACCAATACTTTCTATATTGGATTTTGCTTAAAGTGCTTCCTTACCACTAGAAGGTAACCTCCAAATGGTAGGAAGCATGTCTGTTTTGCTCCTGTGCCTAGCATCTAGCGTGGTGTGGGGCATGGTAAATGTTCATTACATATTTCTTGGAAGAAGGAGAAATTTAACCTTTACCACACACCTATTATCTGCCAAATAGTACAATAAGTATTTTGCAAATATAATTTTATTGATTCTTCAGAATAGCCAAATGTGGTAAGAATTATATCTCCTTTCACAGATGAGGTAAATGAAACTTGAAGAAGATAAATAATTAAACTAAGTCATAAAGCCAGAAAGAGGTGGATCTGAGGTCTGACCTATAAACTTTGTGTCCTTTGTAAAGTCTCATTTTACTTTGGCACAGTTCTGTCAGCCAGGTGGGCTATTCCCTGGCTTCCTCTGATAACTGGTTGACTGATTTCATGATAAGATGGAAACAGTAAATAGATTATTATCCTTTTAGTGACAAATTCCTGAAAGTCTCCTTGCTTTAACTAAAGGAATTCAGTTATAACAATTAGATTATAGGCATAATGGTAGGCAGTTGAAGGAATTGTTGTCTTAAAAAGGATAGATTCAGGAACAGGTCTTCAAAAATCAGGCAATGTGGATATTTCCCTATGCCACTAACACCAATCGCCCACAAGGATCAGTTGTTTAGGTGATACGATTTTGATATTAGGAGCTCTAGGAAAAGCAGAAACAAGACAAAAATTTCAGCCACAGTATCAGATAAACTTTGAAGGCTAAGGAAAAGGCAAGAAAGGCAGAAAAGACAGAGGAAAAAAGAAGAGAGGGAAACATACACAAAAGAATAGAAAACATACAAAACAGTGAAGTGGAGAGGGGAAGAGAATGGCATCCATTTGTTTTGTTGTTGTTTTGGGTTTACTTCCTTTAGCTACTCAGCTTTCAGTCCTCATTCTTCCAGTAATAGCATCCCCATTTACTTTTTGGTAATTCCCTCCTCACTTTTGGATACCATCTGGTTCCGACTGTTATTTGGAGACCCTGCCTTCCCCCAGCCTCTGAGTAAGGAAGAGTTAAACCTGGCTAAACCAGTTAAATGCTCTCTTCCTGGAATCAGAATCCTTTGTTTCAGAAGCAGCTGTTGATAAGTTCATGCTGTGGAGACTCCTGAGCTGTTTGGGTCTGTCCTTTCCACCACTGGGTCTTCAGCTTCCTCTTCTCAATTCTCGGAGCTTCCCCAATTTTCCCAATAAATTCCTTTCTTGCTTAAGTTTACCAGAGGCAGCTACTGAGGTTTGCAATCAAAGAAGAGGAGCTGATACAGTCAAGGAAGAAGGGAGGTGGAAATAAATGCTGAAATTAAGATCTGGGATGAGATCCATTGAGAATCTATTTTCAGTTCCCCAAACACTAGGTACTGGGGACAAACCTAGTTCAAATCTGAAACAAAGTAAAAATTAGTGTTCCATCATCTTAGATCTCTAGGAGCAAATATACTCACTCTATAAAGTAGCAGAGGGTTTCCAAAAGGTGAGAGTAATATTCTTTTCCAAGGATAGCCTATTGCAGGATTGACATTTCAATTTAGGTTACTGAAGAAGGATGTGTTTCCTGAAAGGCAGAGATTTACCTTAGTTTTTACTTTACAAGATCTTTGTGTCTTTGATAATTTCACATCTTTGGCATGACTAAAGGATTTTTCCATTCAAATCAACCTCCTTCAACTTGGCTAGTCCCTCCTCCCTCCACTCTGACTTGCCCCATGGGATTCTTTCTTTTCACTGCCAGGGATTAAATTCTCTGTGAAAGCCTTGAAGGCAATAGACATCTGTACTGGAAAGGAGATACAAAACTGTCCAAAAAGAGAGAAGCACTCCCAAAGCTTAAGTGAGAAAATAATTGAACTCTTATTCATACTGGAAAAAAGTCTGGTTTCAAACTGAGTTTCTTATTGACTTTTTTTTGGGTCATAAAAGGATCATCGTTTGTGTTGAATAAGAAACGGTTATTGTTCTATTTTACCAAAGATGCTAAGTTTGCATGTTTTAAACATCAAACAAACATCTCCATAGAGAATGGCTTGCTGCCAATTTCTGGTGAGCAGGCCAGACTTTCAGAGCAGCCCACTTAACACCAATTCTGTGTTGGTGGGTGAGCCATTCAAGATAGAAGGCTGAATTAGAATTCAGTCCTAATCCTAGGGATGATGGTTTTATTAGGTCTTAGCCTGATGGTCAGAACACAGTCCCACCTCGCTTTAGTAGCTCAGATCTATTGCTCTCTCCTCAGGCCATGCACGTGACAGGCGTGGTGTTGTTAGCCATGTGCAAAGAGCAGATGCCATGAGTACAAATGAAAAGGACCCAGAGTATATAGTGTAGACCTTAACTATCAGTCCTAATCTCTCTACCTTATAAGTATCTTACATTAATATTATATTCTGGCAACTGTTGTGTGGAGTCCTATGTTGTACCAAATGAAACTGTCAGTTTAGACAGGATAAAGGGGATCACGTAAAAATGATATATTATCAGAACTCTATCATCTCAATATTAGGCGTTGTTCAGTCTATTTACCTAACAACTCATGGGAAGCCTGAGGCAGGAAATGAAGGAATATGGTCCATAGAAGAGACCTGAGCTCTGGATATTAACTCTTAGAAAATAGCCCCCTGAAAATATCTTCTTTTTATGTTTATTTGCCATGGGAAATGGTGTATTTTTTTGCTCTGTGTGAAAATTCAGCTTGGGGAAAGAAAAAATCACATAGGTTATTATGTCAGGTCTCCCAAATGGTTATAAGACTGACCCCTTCGGTAAAACACCTCAGGCTTCTTTGCTTTTCTTATAATTGCTCGGGCTTCAGTTCTATTGAAAAGCGACTGGAAAAGCCATTCTATGAAATGACTCTTTAATATTTGATAAATGAAGTCCGTCTTGTGGGCCTAGATCGTTGCAGCTGTCATGCTTCTCGGCTGAGACTGTGTATGCACATGGGATGGTCATTAAGCAAACCTTTTAAGATGACAGGACTTCAGTTCTTCTGTCTCATTTCCCAGAAAGAAGAATAATGGAATGAAGTCTAGAGAGTTAAAAGGGAAAGAAAAGGCTGGGCACCCTTCCCCCACCACAGCTTGCTAACCTAGAAAGGCAACATAATTTGTGGTAAAGAGCTGCATTCTAAGTGGCAAAGTAAATAGGAGGTATTTATTTCTACATCTTCATGACAGTTTAATGAGATAGGAGGAGAATATTATTATTAGGCCCTTTCTGATTTGAGAAAATGGAGACAAAGGGATGCTGGAAAATATACTAAATATTACACTATTAATCTGAATTAAAAGACTACTTGCTCAAATATCTTAGTTCAGGGAAATGAACCCCCAGCTGGAGAGTGAATTATACAATATAGATACTAGATACTCACTTTTGTCTGGATCCAGACTTTATTTCCATTCTAGTCCAAGTGAGTTTTGCTTTTAACCACAGACTAAGAGAGCTCTGGTCTCTCCCCAGAGAAATCAGACTGTCAGACCTCTCCCTTGGATTTCTCCTTCCTGCCACACGCTCCCACCCCCATGCATACTACACATACCTACCAGCTGCCCACCAGAACCAGCTGCCTCAGGACAGGGCTGTCACGGGAAGTCTTCCTATGGATGGACAGCCCTTGGCAACAGCATGGATCCTCAGCAAGAGTGTCCCTTTGGCTTCGGTTCCGGCTTTGGGCTCTGACCCAGGTCTGGCAAAATAATACATACCCATTGTAGAAAACATGAAAAGTACACAGGATTTTAAAAAATTGCTTATAATCTCACCCCCCAGAGTGACCACTGTCCATATATTGGTATAATTTAAAAGTTTTAAAAGTTAGATAAAATTTAAAAATTTTATCTAAATAAAACATAGAAGTGTTCATTTAGTTGGGGGTCACACTATATATGCAATTTTGAATCTACTTTACTTTTTTTTTAACTGTGTATGTGAGCATTTCTCCATGTTATAAAAAACATTCTTTGTAATTGCCACACACCATCTATGATATAAAAAATAATGATTATAGAGATCAAGGAGAAACCACAATACTGAAGGAGGAAAAAGGAAACAACCTAAAAGATGAACATGGAGGAATGATTGTTCTAATTAGCAATTTGCAGATCCTAAACATTATGGAGGAGGGTGTTCAAGGAAGAGATTAGGAACTAGTACATAAGGAATGAAGCTGTTTTGATAAATGTATAAAATAATGAAAAGACGCTTGTTAGTAAAGGCATAATATATAATATTTAAACACCAAAAAAACAATTGCTATTGTGCAGCATCGAATTATATTGATAACATTAATTAATTAAAAATTTATTAAATAATACAAGGGAAATGCCTACATTTTAAAGATTTTTTAAAAAATTATTTGTTAGAGAGAGCATAAGCAGGCAGAGCGCAGGCAGAAGCAGAGAGAGAGGGAGAAGCAGGCTCCCTGCTGAGCAAGGAGCCCCATGCAGGACTCAATCCCACAACCCTGGGATCATAACCCCATATGAAGTCAGCTGCTTAACTGACTGAGCCACCCAGATGTCCTGGAAACGCCTACATTTTTAAAAGAAGCCTAGAGGAAACATGAGAAAAGGAGCTCCTTAATTGTAAGAATAATATTCTTAACGTGGCATTGCAGGTTCTGACATTAGATTCCCTTTGTGAGCTTTAGTGAGAAGTTAGAAAAAGAGGTAGACAGAATGTTAAAAGCAGAACTTCGAATTCCTCCCCATCCATGCCAAAGATTATTCTCAAGGACAAGAAAAAAATGGGGCAGTATTTGACCTCTAGCAAAGTAGTTTGTGTTCACTGGAGATTGTTCTGATACCACCAGTCCCTCCCTCCTTTGTTTCTGAGCTATCTCCCTCTTCCCAGTTACAGCCCAGGGATGGGCGAGAGCTGGGAGGACAGGGCCCTGGAGAAGACTATGGCTTATTGCAAAGATAATGGGCTGGGGCTCAGACAGAAGCTGCCTTCCAATCCAGGCATTGTCACTTCTAGCTGTGTCGCCAGGGCAAGTGACTCAGACTGTCTGGGATTCCCTTCCCCCCTTTATACAGTGGAGATAATAAAATCTTACTTCTTATAGGATATTAAATGAAACTTGGTTGTTGTTCTTTATATTTTGTTTTTATTTTTCCATATATTTCAGTCCCTCCCACCCCCACTTTTTTTGACCATGGAGTTGTAGCTCATTTCAACAGTGATTCTGGTTTCTTGTTCATTTCATCTTTATCATTAATCACCTGAATTTGTGCTACGATAAGCTAGAGAGTTTCCTTCATCTTAGTACTTGTCATTTGATGTTTAATAAAGCTCATAGGTGGCACTAATAATATTTTTAAACATTCATTAAACAAAAATTCCCTCAATAAATTTTTTATTGAGAACCTAATATGTGCTAAAGCACTCTGTCAAATGATATGGCTAGAAATTAATAAATCCTAGCTATATAAGAAAATCAAAGAGACAATGTCCAATATATTCAGAGAAAGGTGTAGATAACTACTTTTAAAATGTATAAGGCTGGTAAAAATTGGATTCTCAGTATAATATAAATTAATGACAATATTAGTTTAATTTTAGGAAACTTTCTGATAGGGTAAGAATATGAATTTAGAATTAGAAAGGTAAAATGGAGTGGTAATAAGGAGACTTAATTTCAGCCCATGCATTAGCTATATAATTTTGAGCAAGACATTTAATTTTTCTTGACTTTAGTTTCTTTATCTGTACAATGGAATTCAGGGTCACAAACTAAAATAAATCAAATATTCTCTCAATAACTCATGGGTTCAAGAGGAATTCACAGTGGAAATTATAATTAGAATGGTAATTAGGACGGTAATGGTAATTAGTATTAGAATGAAATACATGTATTTAAATGAATTTAAAATATAAGATTGAAAATAATTGAGTTACATGTGCATCTCAAAAAGCTAGGAAAAAACAAAGTTGGAAAAGAAAATAATGAAATTAATAATGGAAAGTAAGAAAATAGAAAAATAATAAAAATATAGATTATTAACAAAACCAAACCTCATTTTTGGAAAGAATCCAGACAAAGCAATTTATGGAAATTGGCAATTGATGGCAATTGATGGGCTAAGCTCACTTATAAATTTAGGTGCAAAATTTCTAAATTAAGTACTAACAAATCATACTCAATACCGTATTACAAATACAGTGTGATTAATGGTACAGACATTATGGAAAACATTTCTTAAAAAAATTAAAAATACAATTACTGTATGATCGAGCTATCTCACTTCTAGGTATATGTCCAAAAGAATTCAAAGATCTTATTAAAGAGACATTTGCACACCCATGTTCACTGTAGCACTATTCACAATAGTCAAGAGGAGGAATCAACTCCAATACCGATCAACAGATGAGTGAATAAAGAAAATGTAGAATAGACTGGTAAGGGAATATTATGCAGCCTTAAAATGAAAAAAAGGAGGGAAATCTTGTCACACACACTACAACGTTGATGAATCTTGAGGATGTTATGCTAAGCAAAATAAGCCAGTCACAAAAGAATACTGTATGATTCAACATATTTGAAATGTCTAAAGTAGTCAAAATCAAATAGAGAATAGAAAGGTGGTTGCCAAGAGCTGGGAAGAAGAGAATTAGGGTTTACTGGGTATAGAGTTTCAGTTTTGCAAGATGAACATGTTCTAAAGATCTGCTGCACGACAATGTGAATATCCTTAACACTACTGAACCATAAAATGAACCCTTAAATATGAACCCTTAAAAATGGCTGAGAAGGCAAATTTAATGTTATGTGTTTTTACCATCTCACTGGCATGAGATTATGTGATTATGGCATAGTGGATTAAGAAAAATGATTATGGCACAGCAGATAATACTTAGACACTGGAGTGAAATGGCCTGGGTTCCAATCCTACTTCTACCACTTATCTATGTAACTTTGGTAAATTACTCTTCTGTTCTTTAGTTTCTTTTTTCTTTTCTTTCTTTTTTTTTTTAAGATTTTATTTATTTATTTGACAGACAGAGATCACAAGTAGGCAGAGAGAGAGGAGAAAGCAGGCTCCCCACTGAGCAGAGATCCCAATGCAGGGCTCAATCCCAGGACCCTGGGATCATGACCTGAGCCAAAGGCAGAGGCTTTAACCCACTGAGCCACCCAGGCACCCTGATCTTTAGTTTCTTATTAAAGTAAAAATAAAAATAGATCTTAACCCCCCAACCCAAATAACAACAACAAAAACACATCATGAGCAAGTAGGTTTATTCCAATATCTATCATTCTAATCCACTGTATTAAGCGGTAAAAGGATCAATAGATGCAGAAAAATGTTGTTAAAATTCAACACTTGAGGGGCGCCTGGGTGGCTCAGTGGGTTAAAGCCTCTGCCTTTGGCTCAGGTCATGATCTCAGGGTCCTCGGATCCAGCCCAGCATCAGGCTCTCTGCTGAGCAGGGAGCCTGCTTCCTCCTCTCTCTCTGCCTGCCTCTCTACCTGCTTGTGATCTCTGCCTGTCAAATAAATAAATGCAATCTTTAAAAAAAAAAATTCAACACTTGAAATGTGTTTCTCTATAACTTATGTGGCTTTTCTTTCTCTTCCTTTAGGACTCTGCTGAAATGTCATCTTATCAGTGAGGCCTATTCAGACCACCCTGTGTGTACTGACACCCTACTGTGCCATGTCCCCTAACCCTGCTTTAGTTTTCTTCACAGAAGCACTTCCTAAGCAAAAAGATAATAGAAGAAATGATAAAGATAAAAACAGACAAATTTGACTACTTAAAAAGGTAACACTTCTGTATGCCAAAAAAACCCCCACAAAAAAACAATAAACAAAACTAAAAGGCAAATTTCTTTTTTTTTTTTTTAAAGATTTATTTATTTGACAGATAGAGATCACAAGTAGGCAGAGAGAGAGAGAGGAGGAAGCAGGCTCCCCGCTAAGCAGAGAGCCCGATGCGGTGCTCGATCCCAGGACCCTGGGATCATGACCTGAGCTGAAGGCAGAGGCTTTAACCCGCTGAGCCACCCAGGCGCCCCGCAAATTTCTTTTTTTTAAAGATTTTATTTATTTATTTATTTGTCAGAGAGAGAGAGAGCACAAGCACAAGCAGGCAGAGTGGCAAGTAGAGGCAGAGAGAGAAGCAGACTCACTGCCGTGCAAGGAGCCCGATGCGGTACTCGATTCCAGGACCCTGGGATCATGACCTGAGCCAAAGGCAGTGGCTTAACTGACTGAGCCGCCCAGGCACCCCTAGAAGGCAAATTTCAAAATGGGGGACAGTATTTACCAGCAATATAACTGGAAAAGGGAAATGAGTTCATCATCATCATCATCATCATCATCATCATCATCATCATCATTTATAGAAAGAGTGGGCAAACCTGCATAGAAAGAGTAAACAGATTAGTTCATTCACAGAACATGAATTAATGACTTAAATATTTAAGAAAAAGCTTTCAACCTCACAGAGAGGCTAAGAAATTTAAATAAAGAGTTGTCTTTACATCCTAATATGTAGTTTTCTATTTGCAGTATTTTAAATGTTAAGCCTATTATTTTATAAGTGGCAAGTAAGAAAAGTTGTATAAAAAAGATTCTTATTAGGAATGTCCATTTAGGCTTAATGTATGTGATTCTTTAATTCTTTAAATGGCTTAATTTAATATTGTACATAACATAAATTTTACCTTGACACTGAAATAAGATGATTGGTAGACAACATACAGAACCACCATATATTGTTGGTTGTAAAAGATACAGGTTAACAGCATGGATGACCCTTAAAGGCATTATGCTGAAGATATAAAATGTCCAAAAGAAGGCAAATATATAGAGACAGAAAGTAGAATAGTGGTGCCTAGGGTTGGGAGTGGGAATAACGAATGAGTGTAAATGGGAATGAAATTTCTTCTTGGGGTGATGGAAATGTCCTAGCAGTAATTAATGGTTGTACAGCCTTGTGAATATACCAAAATTCATTGAATTCTATACTTAAAACAGCTGAATTTTATGGTATATGAATATTTCAGTTGTTTAAAAAGACTAGTTTAAGACTTTAGCCAGATAGAACTCACAATCTCAATTTGAAGTGACATCAAAGGTATGGGAAGCTCACTAGAATTACTTGTGACTAGCCAGTAGAATCTTGTGTTTCTATCCTTAGATTTCCCTTATTTTTTGCAGGAGACACGTCATTAACTAAAACTTCCTAGAGGCATTTAGATGTAAAGAAACATCTGATTTATCTACTAATTCTTTAAAACATACTTTTATAAATTAAAAATACACACAATTACTAGAATCAGACTAGTAGTGGCTCAGAGAAGACCCATTGCTTAAGTAATGGATTAAGCTGCTTTGCAACTACAATTTAAATTTTTCATTCTTCCAGCAATTGATAACTGAGTGTTTACTATGACTAGTTTTAGAGGTAACTGCCAATAGATAATTATATGTATAGAAGTGATGATGAAGATAAATATTTTAAAATGCTCTTTGGAGGGGCGCCTGGGTGGCTCAGTGGGTTAAGCCGCTGCCTTTGGCTCAGGTCATGATCTCAGGTCCTGGGATCGAGTCCCACATCGGGTTCTCTGCTCAGCAGGGAGCCTGCTTCCCTTTCTCTCTCTCTCTCTCTCTGCCTGCCTCTCTGTCTGCCTCTCTGTCTACTTGTGATCTCTCTCTGTCAAAAAAAAAAAAAAAAAAAATCTTAAAATGCTCTTTGGAGTCAGGCTTATGTGCTTAATTTCTAAGCATATCCTTTTAAAAAAAAATAGGTAATACCAATGCAAATTTACTCTCAGTCCAGGAATCATGATGGTTAATGCATCAAATTAGTGAGATTCCATTGTGTTTGCAGAAGTGTTAGTGAGGTTATTTTGGTAAGTCTAAATGATTCTATAATATATTCATTAAAAGATATTTGCACAATGAAATATCACCTGCCACTAGTCAGGATGGTTAGTATCAAAAAGATAAGAAATAACAAGTGTTGGTGAGGATATGGACAAAAGGGAACCCTTGTGCATTGTTGGTGGAATTGTGAATTGGTGCAGTCATTATGGAGAGCAGTATGAAGGTTCCTCAACAAAATAAAAATAAAAATACCATATGATCCAGTAATTCCACTTTTGAGTATTTATCTGAAGAAAACAAAAACACTCATTCAAAAGTGTATATGCACTCCTATGTTTATTGGAGTACTATTTACAATAACCAAGGTATGGAGGTAACCTAAGTGTCCATCCATAGGTGAACAGGTAAAAAGATATGTTATATATTCATGCAACGGAACATTACTCAGCCATAAAAAGAACAAAATCTTGCCATTCACTACAACATGGATGGACCATGGGTATTCTGCTAAGTGAAATAAGTCAGAGAAAGACAAATGCCATATGATTTCACTTATACATGGAATCTAAAGAACAAAACAAACACAAAGAAACAGACTCGGCATTTTTGAGTTATATGCCCGATTAACAGGTACAAAATTCCAGTTATAAAACAAATAACAGCATAGGGATGTAATAACTTTATATGATGACAGAGGTTAACTACACTTATCGTGAGGAGCATTTTGTATTGTATATAATTGTTCAATCACTATATGGCACACCAGAGTTAATATAATATCATATGTCAACTACACTTCAATTAAAAAAAGATATTTGATCAGAATTAGAAAATTGTATGCTAATTCCAATCACAGCAATCAGTTCTGAAACACTGTACTAATTGGAGGCCTCTGCTAAGTCCTCTGGGACCCACCTCTTACTCAACAACTTAATTCCATACCAGCCTTGAATGGCTTTGTGTGAGTGTGATAGGATAGTTCCCTCCCTGACCCACTGGGATGGAGTACCATTAGAACTGGATCTGTACTCATGAGCATGTATAAAAATTGGGCGATGGGCCATGGATTTGATGTTCATAGAACCATCCTTGACCAATGGAGAATGAAAATTGGTAGATCAATGTTAACCCTTTTTGTCTCCTCGAAAGCATGCTTAAGGCTCCTTGGTGATAGCCAACTCAGTAACACATCCTTGTATTGGTTTTTCCTTGTTCCCAGTTCGACCCCCTCTCCTCTCAGTTGATATTCCTGCATCCTGGCCCTATTTTTTTTTTTTTTCAAAAAAAAACCCCTAACTTCATGCAAGCCTTGTCTCTCATTTTGGAGGAACTCAGTCTAAGACATACGGGATATTTGATATATGCAATCTATAGTACTTCTTAGTAAATTCTTGCTGAATAATCGACAATGTTGTAGCAATAGGTTTCTATTTTTCACTTGAATTACATCGTTTGAATAGTAGAAACCCCTAATGTTACAGGAAATAAGGCCCTAATGTACATTTGATGGCAGATTCTTTTTAAAAATTTTTTTAATTTTTTTATTCTTTTTAAAGATTTTTATTTATTCATTTGATAGACAGAGATCACAAGTAGGCAGAGAGGCAGGCAGAGAGAGAGAGGAAGAAAAGCAGGCTCCCTGCTGAGCAGAGAGCCCGACGTGGGGCTCGATCCCAGGACCCTGAGATCATGACCTGAGCCGAAGGCAGAGGCTTAACCCACTGAGCCACCCAGGTGCCCCTGATGGCAGATTCTTCATAGTATAATTCTGACTGTATATGTCACTTGAGCTGTATATCAGGGTCATTATCATTAGGAAACTAGCTTAGGCCTCAGGAGAAGACAGTAATGATATAAAATGGTGTTCAGGAGTCCAGGTTCTATATGTTCCTTTTTGCCTGAAGGTGTGCCTGCCTCCCTCGCCCTCCCCCCAAAATAAATAAAAATAAAGGAGCCAAGTCAGAGATAGAGATGGATCCTTTATTTTACTTATTTAAGTAATCTCTGTGCCTAATGTGGGACTCGATCTCACGACGCCAAGATCAAAAGTCTCCTGCTCTACTGAGTGAGCCAGCCAGATGCCCCAAGAAATGGATCTTTTAAATGCAAAGGGATTTGGTAAGAGAGTGGATCTGCTTAATCTTCCAGAGACTTCTAGCTGCTCTCCAGTCTACCACAGACACTTGAGAGTTCTGTAATAATTCAAAGTTTAGGGGCACTTGACTGGCTCAGTCTGTTGAACACAGGACTCTTAATCTCAGGGTCATGAGTTCAGGCCCTATGTTGGGCATGGAACCTACTTAAAAAAATAAAATGAAATAAAATAAAATAAAATAAATTCTATCCCTATGCAGCTTTTCTGGATATTACCACAGTACCCCTAACTAAGTACTTGCTCTACTAGTGAATCTATTATTCTTTCATGACCTAATTATTGCACATTTCTGCTGGTGGTATAAGTGTAATACAGTTTACTGAAATACGATTATAATCATTCCAGAATGTTCTGTTACAAGGTTTGCAGGCACAAGCAGACTTTTCAGTTCCACATTAAAAATGAGCTACAATTTAGACAAGTCTGCCACGTTTGTGGGCAGAGAGACCTCATTGAAACAAAAGCAACCAATTCTTACTATCTTTGCTATTAGAAGAAAGCAATGGTGGAATTCTTCCAAAATAGTGGATAAAGTATAATACTTTAATTGATTTTTCTCCCTTGGACTTGCTGCCTAAACTATTTTTTTTCTTTTGGTCTAGACCAAATTTCTAATGATTTCACATCCTTTTGCACACAATGTAGCTTGGGGATGGGGGGCCCCACTGGTGTTGATTGAGAGGTTCAAGATGGCCTAGGAATGCAAAGTGCCCTTGGGAAATTCACATGCAAATAACGAGGTGGAGGTTGTACCTAAAATACTGATCAAAATGCAATTCAATCTGTGCAAGAGACTTCAGGCCCTTCTGGCCCAATACAGCCACCGCCAAGTCAATGGAATGAGAGCCTTTCCTGAACATAACAAGCAACTTTAAACTTTTAAAATGTTCCCTAGTTTCCCTGTTGAAAACAGAGTTCAAGCTTAGGTTTAAAAAAACAAACAAACAAAACTTCGCTTTAATCCTTTAAAGGTGGAGCTGATGACTTATTACTGTTACTTATTTTTAAACATAAAACCTACTTTTTAGTCTTTCTCCTTAGGAATATTCCATCTGTCTCTGAAGGGATAATAGGCTGCCATGGAATAGAATTGGTGAATGTTAAATACATAGGGACTCAGTTTTATTCTATGCAGGGCTGTTTGCTATCATGGTGTTTATCAGGGAACAAGCAGTCTCAAAGAATTTTTTAGTGTGTTGTTACTAGCCCTGCTTTCTGTTACATTTGGTGTATTTTCCTGGTCACCTTAGTAATATTGCTAGAACATAAAGGCTTCTCTAACCCCAAATATCTGCCATTAAAAAAAAAAAGACAAAAGCAAAAACACAGCAACAAAAAATTAAGACAAGTAACAATACTTACATACTTACTCAGAATGAATTATCAAAATAAGGAGCTATAATTGAAGTTTTTTCCATCTGTACTGGACATTACCAGATGCTCATTTACTGGCAGATGTATGTATCAAAGAGACACCACAGTTTCTAAACTACAATGCTGCTATTATTTTACTTTAGAATTATTCTTTTTTTTTTTAAAAAAAGATTTATTTATTTAAGTAGTCTCTACACCCAACATGGGGCTCAAATTCACAACCCTGAGATCAAGAGTCCCTTGCTCTACCAACTGAGCCAGTCAGGGGCCCCACATTGAAATTATTCTTATCTAATTTCCAAAGATCCATATTGTGCCTATGTAGTTGGGGGATGAGGAAGTGTTTGCAATGATTTGGAAGTCTCTGGTTACTTTTAACCTGGAGGAAGAATGTCTTTGTTGAAACGAACCAAATTGTTCTCCAGCTCCTTTCCATTTGCCCTTTGTTTACGATAAGGTTAGGCAAATATATCTTTAAGCTGGGGGTAAGGGTAAGGGGTAGTGTCTCCTTTTGTGCTTTCATGGATATATAAAAGACCACCGCATAGGCAATTTCATCTGCTAAACAGCACACAGTAGATATTCAATTAATTACACTGAAGTTGAATCGGTCTTCTCTTTCCTGTCCTTAGTTCTTCTAAGGAGAACAAACCCTCATTTCCTATCTTCTAGTTCTTACCAATATTGCAGTAACAAATTATATGCTTTTAGTTAATTCTACTTTAAGTACTTTTCAGAGGAGAAAAACCATATTGTAACATAATGAAGTGAAAAAAAATCTGCAATCAGATGAGATCAGCCTGGTGGTTAGTACGCATTTGTGAAATGTTGAATGTTCTTTCTTTTAATTAGTCAATACGCTTTTATTTGTTTTTGTTGTCTGTTTTTGCAGGAGTATTATTCACGAAATACAACTCATCATGTCCTTAGGATGGACAGAAAAGCAAGTGGTGCTATATTAGGTGGCTACTGCTGCACAATTATCACAAAGAAGAAAATGAAGTATTATACTATTTTGGGGTGCCATCAGCGTGAAGCTCAATTTCGGAGGTATGGTGAGGGGATTGAGACTGGGGCAGGAGGAAGGTGGAGAGGTGAATGGGAAGGCAAGAGGGAGGATGGCAAATGACTTCACTGTAAAATCTATGCAGCATTCAAAAAAATGTCGTCTTATAGATCAAAGGCATTAGAAAATATGTGAAGGCCTGAGTCTTAAATGAGTGACTCATCTGGTACAACTAGTAATAAGATGAATGCTAAGTTAATGTCTTATTAGAACCGAGTCATTGGAAACAGTGCCAAAGACAATTTTCTTTGGACATTTTAATGATGCAGAGCTGGGTGGAAATGGCGATTTGCCTCCTCTGAGGATCTGAAACGCTCTGGGCTCAGAATCTTCCTGTTCTTCTACAAAAAGGTACAGCAAAAAGAAGTCCTATTTTCAGGCAGCTACCATGTATTTGCTAGGAATATTTTTCAGGTACAGAATCATTACCATTAAAAAAGAATTGACTAACCACTTGTATACTGTGCTAAGTAAATATTATGTACTTAAAAATATATCCATAATGATCAGCAAAGTGGTTCCTTCATGCTAACCTTAATTTTATAAGAGAAGGCAGTGTTTATTATTCTGACAATTGTAGGGGAAGAAAAAGAATTCTCTCTCTACCCTCAGAATTCTTCGTTGAGACCCTTGTAATAAAAGGCAGATTAACAAGAGGAAAACAAACAGAAGTTTATTACCATGTATACTTCATGTATACACAGGATACACTCAGGAAAAATGAGTAACTCTCCGAGGTGTCTTTAGAATTCAGGATTACATGCTACCTTAATAGGAAAAGGGTAGGGGAGGTATAGACCTCTTAGGGAGCATGGGTGAGTTTTAGGAAAGATGAATGGGCCATTAGAAGAATAGATGTAAGGTATGATAGTCTGTGACAAAGTTTGAGCGTGGTGTCAACTTGAAGTTTCTTCCTCATGACAAGAGTCAGCGTTCTTTGGTTGAGGAAACTCTGGGGGGGGGGGGCATGTATGACATCTGGGTTCCCTTTGGAGAATATGTCTTCAGGTAGATAAAGGAAGTTCAGAGAAAGTCCTGCATTTGCTTTTTAAGTGCCTACAGTTCAGCTCAAAATATCAATATATCAAAGCAGCATGTGGTGGCATGTCCTATTACCCTCCACAATCATGAATAAAAGAAAGATATAGAAATGAAAAAATAATAACAAACCCTCATTTGATATTAACACTTCAAAACAGAAGTTTTGACTAATAGAAAGTAAATTTTTTAGACTTATTAACTAAGTCAAGCTTTAAACAATGGATCGTTTTATCTGAAATCACTCTATTCATTGTAGGCTTTGTAGGAGGTCTGTGACTAGCCACGCCAAGTAAATTCTTAGAAAATAGCTCTGGAGCTCATCTGCCTGGAAGAAGCCCATGAATCCTTCATATCCTTAAACTAGGATGGAAAGAGTACATTTCCAGAATCCACAAAGGCTTAAGATTCCAGGTCTCATCGGTATTTAACATGATGCCCTGTCCTTAAACAAATGCGAAGCTATCAGAAAAGGAGATAGAGATTCAGCTCATATCTTCTTACTGTTTTCACTGGACTTTACTGTTTACCACAAAAAAAAAAAAAAAAAAAAAAAAGAAAAAAAAAAGCAGCTTTGGGCATGATGTTCCATGAAAAAGAGTAGTCAGCAAGTTGTTACCGGCTTAGGTTGGACAAGGAGAATTTTACAGAGATCAAGTAAAGAACAGAGAAGGAAATTTAATACCATTGAATGCCCTTGACCAAAATTTTGATAATGAGCTCGTTTCCTAATGCCATAATTTCTGAACTTAATGTTCTTCAGCGATATCTTGTGAACAATCTAGTAATAAAGTTTATGTGATAAATTATGTTGACATTATTACATAATGCGTGATTTAAGAAATTCTTTATGAGTCTTTGTTGAGTGCCTATCATATGCCTGGCAGAATAAAGAAAATTTAGCTCTTTCTCAAGATGCTTTTTATTGGAACTACTCCTTTCTAAACTCTTGTTTTTATCATATAATTTTGGATCAATGTTGGATTAGTACAGACTATTATCGCATTTTATTCAAATATGAATTGATAGGGGTATAATTTAACAACATTTTTGTGATCCTGGTTATGACTTGAATGAGGAGTATGTTCAGATACTCTTTTAAGCATCAAAGATATACCACTGAGTTGGCATTATCATGTGATCCCATTCCTATCTATTAATAACTAGAGCAAAATAGCACCTGGACCTTCTCTTCCATTTTTTGATGGAAAGCTTAGTTGGCATCTTTGCAATTAATTTTATATTTACCTCAGTTAGGCTGTGTCACATATATACTTAATTTTCTTGAGTTTGACAAGTGTGTAGAACATGTAATAAAACAAACCAACCATGTTGGGCTTTTTCCTCCTAAGTTTCATCTCATACTTTTCTTTGAAATTCTAACCTCTTCTCTTTAAATCATTCCAATTTTATCATTCCTATAGAAAGAGTTTGTAAATGTCTTCTATGCAGAAGTAGTACTATTGCCTGTAACATTATGTGGTCATAACATTAAGGGATTTTATCTTATGCTTCTGATTCCAATTATCTTGTGTGCCTTTAAGACTTTTCTTCGTTTCTTAAAGGTATTAAAACATGAAATGATTTTGGCCTTTAAGACTAATAATGATTTCCTGTTTTTCTACAATAAAATTAACTGGAGATGTCAATTTAAGTTTGTTAACTAAAAACTACTTTCTCAATTTTCTTCTAAAAGATAAAGTCAGAGCAGAGGGAGAAAATGAATGACCAAAGGAAAATTTCATACTTTGGAATGACTTCAACAGCCATTCCTTTTCCCCTGAGCTTTGAGACTTGAGATACACCTAACTGTTCCGAACCTAATCTTTAAATACAAAGAAACACTGGCTGCTGTGATTTGTTGTACTTCTTCACCTGGTTTTGGTTCATGCATAGTAGAAGGACAGAGGACTTATTAGATATTTGATACAAACAAAAATCATAAATGTATTTATTTCTATAACTTTAAGTATTCAAGAAGATGTACAAATACAAATTGTTCCTTAAAACATATTGCAAAGGCTAGGTTACTATTATCTCTATTCTGCAGGGGCTCATGTTCAATAAACACTAATTGTTAAAATGGGAAAACATTTATCTTGTCCTGTATAGACAGCATTCTTCAATTATGGGTGATTAATGCCTTTTTTCAAGCATTCGACATCTACTTTTGATCAGTGAAAATCATCCAACTTATCAAATCCTTGTTCTGTTCATTTAATTTCCGCATGGCCACAGTAGAGTCTGTAAAATGTATACTCTTTCTTAGAATGTCTCTACATCGGGAGAAAATGGTGCTCCCAGATTCTTTGGAGATACCTTGTTAGAAAAATCAAAACATGAGAATTCTGTAGAAATTTAACTTGGGAGCTGGAATTAGCAGGAGCCTGATTTAACAATATGTCTGGAGGCAGCTGTGAGGGGTGGTTACAGTACAGCTTGATTTGCATCTCAGCCCTACCACTTGCCAAGTTGTGAGAACTCAATCTCTGGGCACCTCACTTTACTCATTTGTAAAATGGGATAATTATAGCCCCTACTTTATACAGTTGTGAGAATTGAGATAAAACACTTAAAGCATGTAGAACAATGTGTGGTATAGAGGAGGCATTAAACAAATATTAGCTCTCATCTGGGGAAATTTGGAGTACTATTTGATTTTAGACTTAAAAAAAACCTAAATTAACAAATTATTTCTTTTTGCAATGTCACTTCCCGGTTCTGTAGCAAAGTTAGAAATGATTTTTTTAAGTTGTGAGAAAATTCTCCAAATTAAACATTCATAAGTCAGAAAAGACTGGCTATAGAGGTACCTGTAACATTTATATATGGTCAAACAGGGAAAAGGTCTTTTATCGTCTTCATGTAGAAGAAAAGCTGTATGTAATTAGTGTGTGTGCGGCATATCTTTCCTGGCATTCAAAAGCATTAAGAAAACACTCATTAATTTCCAAGAGAGTTTTGGAAAATGCTAGTTCCTAGAATTCAGGCTGCATTTTTAGGAAAAAAATCTCTCAACACAGAGGCACAGAATCTGAAATTAAGAGGACCCAATTACCCAGATATAGGTATAAACTTTGGACAACGTATTTAATCTCTCTGTGATCACTTTTTAAAACAAGAATGATAGGGCGCCTGGGTGGCTCAGTGGGTTAAAGCCTCTGCCTTCAGCCCAGGTCACAATCCAGGGGTCCTGGGATCAAGTCCCTACATCAGGGAGCCTGCTTCCTCCTCTCTCTCTGCCTGCCTCTCTGCCTACTTGTGATCTGTCAAATAAATAAATAAAATCTTAAAAAAAAACCGAGAATGATAATGTTTTCTCCTTCAAATGAGCTAATGCGTGTCAGTGTGTTCTCTGAACCATAAATTAAAATTTCTGAATTCAAACTTTTATTTTATAAGCATATCTCCCTTGAGGATATAAAATTGTTTCACTGACCAGAAACATACTTGTATTGAAAACTTAACAAATGCTGCAAAACCAATTATAAGCTAAACTATACTCATTGAATTTTGAATGAATTTTTGCTTGTTTAAATGTGCTTGTATTCAGGTATTCCTGGTCCCAGAAATGCTGGCAACTGAGAGATATAGAGAGGTTTTTGAAACTCAGGTTTTCTTAATTGCAGAGTTTGTTCCTTATAGCCTAGTGGGGCTTGATTCAGCCTAAACGGGAATTTGAAAGTGATTTAGCAGACAAAAATGAAATGCATTTGAAAAGGCCATGGCCTGCGTCTCCCCTCCCCCAAATCAAAACAGCCCCAAACAATATCCTTTACTACTGGTCAGAACAAGTATCTGCTTTTGGGGCGCCTGGGTGGCTCAGTGGGTTAAATGGGTCCTGATCTCAGGGTCCTGGAATGGAGCCCTGCATCGGGCTCTCTCCCTAGTAGGGAGCCTGCTTCCCCCCACTCTCTCTGCCTACTGGTGATCTCTGTCAAATAAAATCTAATAAATAAATAAATAAATAAAAAGGAATGAGTATCTGCTTTTATAGGGCTATCTCAACTCATTCTGTCAACTTCAGGTAAGACTTTATTATGTTTCTTCTGCTTCTAAGCATATCAGCACAATCACAGAAGGTATTTAGGGTCCAAGGGGGTGTTGAGCTGTTCTTGTTTGGGGTAATTTTAAACTTGGACCTAATGCAACATTGAGAGATCAAGAGCATTTTCTTTCACAATAGTCCAAAGGAACACATTTTGTCTATCTACATTCCATTGCAGGTTCAATTGGCTAGGATAGTTTCTAATTTCCATTCACAAACTATTGAAATAGCAGGTCGGATTTGCATTTCAACAATGGATGGCCACCATTAATTCCCCTTTTCACCTGCAACAAGAACTGTTGGGTATTAAAAAAAATTATTATTGTAAAATATACCAATGGCATGGTATGTAAAAATACAGTCATTTACATGTTCATGAATATCGTAACACAAATACGATCTTTTCAAATGTAGTTCATTTTTATTATCACACCATTTTCAATATTGTGTGCACCTACTTTGTACCTAGCACAGAGCTCCACATTAAGCAATTTAAAGTAAAAAAGGTAGTCCCTCCTTTCAGTGGGAAAGACCACAGAAAAAGCAACAATGTATCATAATTTTGATACAGGATACACACGGGATATGAAGGGTGCATGCCTATTCAGTAATAGAACAGTGACACGCCGAGGGAGGGAACGAAGACAATCGTTTAGAGAAACTTAAGGGTAATGCACTGAATTGACAACTAGATGTCTATCAAACTATGCAAGAGACTACAGCTCTTTATGCTTAAACAAGCTCCTGAAATAGGATTATAGATCTGTAAATTTGTGAGATTTCCTAAATTAGATGTCTAACCATAAAAGTTTAGTCCCCCAACAACCTAAGTTAAAAAAAAATAAAAAATTCTCTCTAGGATTTTCCATTATAGTTTGTTGTTTAATTCCTGGGCGAGAAGCACATTCTCGCTTCGTAGTACATTCTAGCTCAGAGCTAGAATGTTTTGCCGGGTAATGCTAGGGAAGCAACTTCTAGTAAACTGCCTCCAAACCTAACACTGCTTCTGTAGAACTATGCTCAGACCATGCAGATTTTTTTTCTTTTTTCTTTAAACTGGAATTGCAGATGGCTCTTTTTCTTTTCTAACTCCAAGAGGTGGTCTTCATTTGTCACTGCACCCGTGTTGCCACCAAGATGTGTCTTTTCAGTCAAATCTGTGGAGGCTATAGCCTGGACAATTAAACGAAAAGACATCTCCGCTGGAGATAAGCTCCACCTGTTGAGGTCAATTAGTTTACAGGGCTAGGCTCCTTCTTCGCTCCAGGTAGGGATGGTGTGCAAGCACGCCCTCTCTAAAGAGCCTACCCCGGAGGAACTTAAGCAATTAATAGCAAACAGCTGCAACAGCTGCCTGGCTAGCTCACCCCTGCCCGTCGAAGGGCGAGGGGACCGCATGGCAGCCACAACTGCAAGGCACAAAAGGCAGCACCTATCTTGAAGACACTCTGGCCTCGCGAAGACCGCGCAGCTCCCGGCGAAGGGGCCTCCGCCTAGGGGGCGCGGGCGACGCGGGCCGGGGGCGAGCCCAGGTGCGGCGAAGGGGAGGAGGGCTCCGCCACGCGCCAAGGAAGAAAGCCTGACTCATGTCGTGTCCTGGCGGTGGCGGCAGCTGCGGCGGGCTCCTGGGAACTGAAACTCGTGATGCTGTTGCTGCGGAGAAAAGCCTCATTACCCATTCCGCAGGCGGGGGGGACACCACCCAGGGCGCGTACACCCGAAACCCGGGGCTCCGGCAGCCTCCGCGGGCCCCTCCCCACAGCGCCCCCACCCCTGCGGCGTGCCCGCGCGCGCGCACCGGCCGAGTGTGAGAACAGAGCGGACACACCTAACCTGCGCGCGCCCCGCACCTGCCCCACCCCCACTCGGGCCGAAACTCAGACCCGGATTCGCTCCCCCGGCCGAAATTCCCCACCCCCACTATCCCCAGCGTCGGCGCCTCCGCGAGCCTTCGGCAATTTCCGTCGGGACACCCAGCGCTCGGCAAGGCCCGAAGCCCGGCCACCTCCTTCTCCGCGGGACCCGGCTTTATGTCTGCGGCGCCGGAGCGCATGCGCAGACGCCATCTTCCCTCCTTCTCCTTTGCTTGCCCCCTCCCCCCCCCGCCACCGCCACCGCCTCCTTTCGCCGGCGGTCGCCCCTCCTCCTCCTGCGCCCGGGCGCTGGTCCCTCCTCTCCCGATGCCGCGAGAGACCGGGGGATACGGTGGAGCTGGAGAAGAGCGCTAGTAACAACCATCACAGCCCCCTCTCCGCCCGCCGCCCTCCCTCGGCACCCACCCACTCACCCGCCCCGTTTGCCGACACCGACCAACCCCACCTCTCGTTCCTTTGAACGGCGTCGGCTGCAGTCGCTTGCACCAGCCCGTCTGGCCACCAACGCCGCCGAGAAGGAGCCGCCGCTGCCTGCGGCCCCCTCCCGCCCGGGCCGCGGGAGCACAGGGTGAGGACGAGCCGGCTGCGGAGGAAGAGGACAGGAGCGGCTCGCACCCCTCTGCGCTAGCGCACATCCCGCCGCCCTCCGGGGAGGCTCGGGCGCCGGCCCCTTCCTCCCCGAGGACGTGTGCCGAGCCGAGGCGCCTGCCCTGAGGGAGGAAAATGCTCGGGCTCCATGGCTGCCAGTGATGGAGCGGTCCCTGGGCTCCCGCTGCCACTGCCGCCGCCGCGCCCCGGCCGTGCTCCGCGAGGACCCGGCGTCTCTGCGCGCCCGCCCGCGCCTCGTTGCTGGGCTCACCGTACCGGGCGCCCCGCCGCCGCCGCCCCGCTCCGAGCCTCGCCGCCCCGGCCCCAGCCGCGGCCAGCGTTTGCTCACGGAACAGCCGCCGCGAGCCCAGGGGGTTTGAAAGGGTCCGAGGGGTGTGGGGGGAGGGCCAAGCGGGGACAGCGGGGCCGGGAGGGGAGGTTTGAGCGACACTGAGCTCGGGGCTCGCCGGCGGCGGCGGCGCTGGGGGTGGCGAGGGGAAGGCGACACTCGCTCCGCGCTGCCTTCGTGCAGAGCGACCGGGAGGGCTTTGCAGCGGCCGCCGCCGCCGCGGCGGGAGGAGGGGTTGAGGTGGCTTCTGAGTTGTCCGGAGAAGGTGGGCATTTCTCGGTTTTCCCACCCCTTCCCCTTGTCTCTCCCTTGCCTTGTCTCCCCCTCCCTCCTGCCCCGCACCCCACGTGAAGCGGAATATAAAGGGGGGTGTGAGACTAGAGGGGAAAGTGAATGGCGAAGGACTGAAGGGGTCCCCCCTTCGGGTCCCTGGCCGCTCTGTTCACCCTCGTTCATCCTCCCTTCCCGAAGCTCGCCCTCGAAGGCAGGAGCGGCCGGCGCCTTCGGCTGAGGAGGAGGAGGAGGAGGAGAAGGAGGAACCGCGCCGGGTGGAGCGTCGGGTCCCGTTTTCTTCCCCAGCGTCTTGAATACAAAGATTACGGTGCAGAAGGAAATTGCACTCGCCTCCTCCGCCCCCCGGTACCCGACACAATGCACCAGCCGCCTGAGTCCACCGCCGCCGCGGCCGCGGCCGCTGCAGACATTAGTGCTAGGAAGATGGCGCACCCGGCAATGTTCCCTAGAAGGGGCAGCGGTAGTGGCAGCGCCTCTGCTCTCAATGCAGCAGGTACCGGCGTTGGTAGTAGTGCCACATCTTCCGAGGATTTTCCGCCTCCGTCGCTGCTCCAGCCGCCACCTCCTGCAGCATCTTCTACGTCGGGACCACAGCCTCCGCCTCCACAAAGCCTGAACCTCCTTTCGCAGGCTCAGCTGCAGGCACAGCCTCTTGCGCCGGGCGGAACTCAGATGAAAAAGAAAAGTGGCTTCCAGATAACGAGCGTTACCCCGGCTCAGATCTCTGCCAGTATCAGCTCTAACAACAGTATAGCAGAGGACACTGAGAGCTATGATGATCTGGACGAATCTCACACGGAAGATCTGTCTTCTTCCGAGATCCTTGATGTGTCACTTTCCAGGGCTACTGACTTGGGGGAGCCTGAACGCAGCTCCTCAGAAGAGACTCTGAATAACTTCCAGGAAGCTGAGACACCTGGGGCAGTTTCTCCCAACCAACCCCACCTTCCGCAGCCTCATTTGCCTCACCTTCCCCAACAGAATGTTGTGATCAATGGGAATGCTCATCCACACCACCTCCATCACCACCATCACATTCATCACGGGCACCACGTACACCATGGGCACCATCATCCATCCCATGCTGGTGTGGCCAGTACATCCGTTCCCGGAGGGCCACCCTCGAGTCCAGTATCCAGAAAACTCTCTGCCACGGGAAGCTCTGACAGTGTTATGCCAGCTGCACCAACTTCTGCTGTCTCATCGGGTGGCTCACCTGCGTCTGTAATGACTAATATCCGTGCTCCAAGTACTACCGGCAGTATAGGTATAAGTTCTGTTACTGGCACGAATACAATGAATACTGTTAACATTACTGCTGTGGGTAGTTTTAATCCTAGTGTGACAAGCAGCATGCTTAGTAATGCTAGTGTAAATGCAAGCAATATTCCTAGTGCTGCTAGTGTGAGCGTGGGGCCTGGAGTTAGCAGCGGTGTTAATGTGAATATCTTGAGTGGCATGGGCAATGGTACTATTTCTTCCTCCGCTGTTGTCAACAGTGCCCCTAACGCAGCTGCAGGGATGACTGTGGGATCTGTTTCAAGTCAGCAGCAACAGCCAACAGTTAACACGTCCAGGTTCAGAGTTGTGAAGTTAGATTCTAGTTCCGAACCCTTTAAAAAAGGTAGATGGACTTGCACCGAGTTCTATGAGAAAGACAGTGCTGCACCTGCTGCAGAAGGTGTGGTGATGAATAAAGTGGTGGAAACGGTAAAGCAAAACCCAGCAGAAGTGACTTCTGAGAGGGAGAGCACTAGTGGGAGCTCAGTGAGCAGTAGTGTCAGCACACTGAGTCACTACACAGAGAGTGTGGGAAGTGGAGAGATGGGAGCCCCGACTGTGGTGGTGCAGCCGCAGCCGCCGACTCTTCAAGGTATGGCTCTTCAGCAGATGGATTTCAGCAGCTCTGGTCCTCCAAGTATCTCTCAGTCGCAGATCACGCAAGTACAATTACAGCCTCAAGAACTGAGCTATCCTCAAAAGCAAGGTCTTCAGCCAGTACCTCTGCAAGCCACGCTCAGTGCTGCCACTGGTATCCAGCCACCACCTGTTAGCGTGGTTGGTGTAACTTCAGCTTTAGGTCAGCAGCCTTCCATTTCCAGTTTGGCTCAACCCCAACTGCCATATCCTCATACGGCTCCTCCAGTGCAGGCTCCCCTTCCAGGGGCCCCACCCCAACAGTTACAGTATGGACAGCAGCAACCGGCTGTTTCTACGCAGATGGTCCCAAGCCATGGCAAAGCAGTGACACAGAATCCCGCTTCAGAGTACGTACAGCAGCCACCGATTCTCCAAACAGCCGTGTCCTCGGGACAGCCCGGCGCTGCAGGAGTGGGAGCAGGAACAGCAGCGATCCCTACGGCCCAGCCACAGAGTATCCAGCTGCCAGTGCAGCCCGCAGCAATCCAAGCACAACCTGCAGGGGCATCTGGCCAGCCTGTTGGCCAGGCTCAGGCGGCCGTATCTGTTGTACCTCCTGGCAGTCAGATTGCAAATATTGGTCAACAAGTGAGCATACCTACTGCAGTGCAGGGACCCTCTACCCAAGTCACACCTTCAGTTATTCCGCAAGGTGCTCCTCCATCTTCACAGATAGTCCCACCTGCTCCAACTGCGATTATTCATCAGGGAGTTCAAACTAGTGCTTCAAGCCTTCCTCAACAGTTGGTCCTTGCACCCCAAAGTACCTTGTTAACTGTGCCTCCCCAGCCTCAAGGAGTAGAATCAGTAGCTCAAGTTTCGCAGCCGTTGCCTGCAGTTAGCCCTTTGCCCTCTGCTAGTAGTATTTCTGTTACAAATCAGGTTAGTTCAACCGGTCCTTCTGGAATGCCTTCTGCCCCAACAAACTTGGTTCCACCACAGAATATAGCACAAACCCCTGCCACTCAAAATGGCAGTTTGGTTCAAAGTGTTAGCCAACCTCCCTTGATAGCAACTAATATAAATCTGCCTTTGGCACAACAGATCCCACTAAGTTCTACTCAGTTCTCCGCACAATCATTAGCTCAGGCAATTGGAAGCCAAATTGAAGATGCCAGGCGCCCAGCGGAACCCTCCTTAGTTGGCTTACCTCAGACTATCAGTGGTGACAGTGGGGGAATGTCAGCAGTCTCAGATGGGAGTAGCAGCAGCCTAGCAGCCTCTGCTTCTCTTTTCCCGTTGAAGGTGCTACCGCTGACGACACCCCTGGTGGATGGCGAGGATGAGAGGTAAGATCATGCCGTGTTTCTGCAGACATTCAACAGATTCAAAGTTAATCTGTTTAGTAGCTATGTATCTGCACAACATTTGTCAAAAGCATTACCTATTTTTTCATTTTTGTGTGTGAAAATGCGTTTTCGTGGTAAGTTTTCTAGAGCAAGAGTGGTGGAATGGTTTCAGAGTGGATAGCAAGTGGTGGGTGCAAGTAATATGTAACAGACTAGTTATTGAGCAGAAAGTATAGGTCTGGGGGCACCAAGTGGTTTTCGTTACTTATGAAATGCTTTTTAAAGGGATTTATTACAAACAAAATTTTTGCTAACCCATATAATAGTAAATCTAGTCATTTGAATTTCTGAAATCCTTATGATCATCTCTTGAAGGGGGGATTGTGGTTCCCACGGTGGTTTCTCCTTTACTAGATTGGACAATCCTTTTCACTTCTACTGTGTTTGATCTTAGTCTGTGAAAGATAATGTTACCTGCTTTTCCTAGTCAGACATTATAGGAAGAAGATGACCTAGTCTGGGTTATATAGGTTGCCCTTATACTGTAATTGACCAACTTTTGTGTACTTATTTAATGGTCATTTTAACTGACCAGAACAGGAATGGGAATCTTAAAAAGTATTTTGTGGGGGAGGAGGGTATACATTGTCAAAATTACCAAGTTTATCTTTGAAAGTAGTATCCTGTACGTTTTTCCTTTTGTATGGTAGATCAAGGTGGTAGCCATTTTAAAAAGTAAGGAAAGTCTTAGAGGGTTGAATTTACAGAGGCTTGAAAATAAGACTTTGTTCTCCAGATAATGTATTCCACCTGTTCCCTTCTTTGCCAAAAAAATACCTAAAGCCAAAAATACAGTATTAATCCAGTGTTTTTTATAATTGAACTGGAAGTAATGCTCCAAACATGCCATTGAATCAAATTGTGTCTTTTAAGCTGACTGCCTAGAAAAGTTGTGAAATCTCTAATGAGTCTACATTGCTTTAAAGTTGATTTTTAAAGAATGTTCCTCTCACAGATTTGCTGGTCTGTGACTAACCTTGATCAAAAGAGTATCATAGGAATTAATGACAAAGGTTGTTCATTTTAACCATCGAACTTTGAATAAACTCTAAAGACATTTAATTATTTTAGTGTTAGTTGTAGATTTTTGTGATTGAACTTTCATCAGACCCAATTGGAAATTTATATTCTAAATGTGTACTTGTGGTTTTCACTTGGGAGAAATTGAGGGTATTTCCAAAGAATTGCAGTCTTAGAAAAAGAACAAAGGCCAAATATTGCAGTGAGGTTTTCATGATATATATATTTTTTAGTTCCTTAAAAGATGAAAGGTAAAGGCATTGTTAATTGAAATAATTTAAAATCTTGTCTTTCAAGATTTTTATTTTTTAAAAATTTTTCCAGGAGTCATGTAATTAAAACCTTGTTAACCTAACCAAATGTATTCTGTATCATGTATACGAAACTGAACGTAAGAGTTAGACCTCTTCTAAGAGGTAGTTTCCTTAGTAGTCCTATTATAATTAATGATAAGCTTTATTTGTTTCATATGCTAATTGCTAATAGTCGCTATAATTTTAAAGAATTATTTGTCCCGAATATTAATGTTTTCTATATCTAAGGGGCATGATTGTGTAAAACCCCTGAAAATCGGGTATATTATGTAGATGCTAAATTCAGAGAAGTAAAAGATAGATGAAGTACACAAATGAAAACCACACATTTTGAATTGAAAACTGCCATGATTTTTGTTAATTACCATTTGTGGTCTCCTGGCATGACTTTCTCCTTTTTTATTCCCCTGGTGGTAGGGCATGATAGAGCTTTCCACAACTTGCTTTTCCAGACAATTGAAGTCAGATGTTGCTACTTAGAACTAGGTTTTTAATTGTAGGGATAGAGGCCAGTTTAAGATATTTAGTACAAAATTAATTTTTTCCATATAGTAAGTGAAGTGAGGATTAATTAGGGGCAAGCTGTGTAGAAAGGTTTGGAAATAAAGGGACAAAAAGATACTGAAGTATGATTAAGTATTGGTGTAAAGTAACCTGAGTTGACTCTACCTGTTTTGAATTTACTACATATTTGAACCTTTGTTAGTTAACATCAAAGTTAAGTCATCAAAGCCAGAAAATTTTTGTTTTGTAGGTGTTCTTTAAATGTTGAAAAATCAAAATGTGTCATCCCTAAAATAACTATAAAGGCCAATAGGATAAACATGTATATTATTTTCTTTATGGTGTTTTACTGCAAATTATTCTTTTATCCCTAACGAAAAAGAAATGTTTTAAATTTGCCTTTGGAAGGGAATTTGAGACTATCTACTAGAGAAAAAAATGATAATGATTAAAAAAATTCTTCTTACCTTTTCTTCCCATGACAGCTTCCGTTTCACGTGCATCTTCTGGGGTTTGGTCACCAATTTCTCTCACGGGAGGAAGGGGGGTACATTATAATTTCAATATGTCACTATTTAAAATTTATATTGTCTCATCATAAGCACAACTTTTAGAGATGCAGGATCATATACTTTGTGTAATAAATTGAAAAGAAGAAAAAGACTTGATTTTTTGCACTTCTTTAACCTCATCGTTGAGGTGAATTGATACCTGTTTTCTAAATACATACCTGTTATGCAGTGGGCTCTCAAATTTTTATTAAAGAAGAATGAAAGTCTTCTAATCTATGAAATAGGAGTAATACTCATTTGCCTGCTTCTGAGGATAGTACCATTAGATAAAATATTTTAACTATAAATACTAGATTATAGGCTTTAATTTTTACTTAGGTTGTACCTGCAGAGTTTAAAGGGTCAAGTAATTTACATGGTTATTGAAACAAACAAAAGCTTCCTATGTCTCCCTTTCCATTTTTCCTTTCCCAAAAGCAGTCACTTTAACCTCTTTTAGATGATTCTCCTGTTTACCTCCTAGTTTGTAAACAACATGCTTATATTGCTACTGGATAGGCAAAATGGCTAGATGGTTAGGAGCATGGGCTCTGGGTTTTTACTGTTTAGGTTTGAATCTTCCTCTGTCAACTGTTTTATGTCATATTGGGCTACTTACCCTCTCTATGCCTCCTTATTTGGCTCATTTAAAAAATGGGGATATTAGTACCTACCTCATAGGATTGTCACAGAAAATGAATTTGGAAAGCCCCTAGAACTGTGTCTAACTCACATGCTCTGTATAGTCTGTGTTAAATAAAATACTCTGCGTTTGTTTCGGTTTTATTAACTTCCTGGATGGAAAATGAAGATTTAACTTCGTTATCACCTACTCAGCTGATCTCCTTTACTTCCTGGTACCCTTCTTAATAGCTATGATTCCATCACTTTGGATGATTCAGTATTCTTGTAAAATACCACTTTTCTTGTCCTGTACAATGTGCTGTACTTGCCTGCCTCCCTCCACTCTACCCCAACTATCTAATGCATATAGTGTACTAGAATATATAGTATATATATTTCTATATACTACTTAGCCTATAGAAATGTTAGCTCCCCCCCCCCCCCCCCGGTTTTCATCTGTTTCCTCCAAATTGCCTTTCTCCCAATTTTGTATGCCTTTCTTCCTATTTTTGCTTTGCCTTTTGTGATAGAGCCTTTCCTCAGATGTCTGGTAATTCTTGGTCATCTGCACATCTGTATGTTAGGAGAGGAAAGAGCTTATCTAGTCTCAGTGTGACTTGTTGACTGTTGGCTTTACCATAGGGTGATCTGGCTGAAGTTCAATGTCTCTGCTCCACCCCTGGGTTAGTTCTTGCTGTAATTATCACTAATTCAACTTTTTGTCAAATGTCACTTGAAACGTTCAGGTATTATTACCAATTTTATCTTCCTGAGGCAGTCTCTCCTGTCCCTCTTGCTTCCATTCTGGACTGTCTTCTAGACTTGGTACACAACCATTATTGTGGGATTCCTTTCACTTTTTCCTGTGGTTGGATTTCCATTTTGCAGTGATCCATGTCATGTTCATTCTTGGCTTACTTGATGTTTTAAAATTGTTTAAGGGGGCACCTAACTGGCTCAGTCTGTAGAGCATACAACTCTTGATCTCAGGGTTGTGAGTTTGAGTTGCGTGTTGGGTGTAGAGATTACTTAAAAATAAAATCTTAAAAAAGTGGTTTCCATTTACCCTGAAATTCATTTGATTATTTGGTTAGGTTAAGAATACTACCTGTAAAATTGTATTATTTTATAATTTTGCTCCATTGTTTTCTAGCTTCCATATTGCTTTTGAGAAGTCTGAAGTCATTCTGATTTCTCAAATATTGTATGTGACCTGTGTGTGTGTTTCCTTTTTTTCTGCCTTGTTTACCCTTTTCTCTCTTCCTCTCTCTCTAACTCTCTGAAAGCTTTTGAGATTGTATCTGTTTCCAGTGTTTGGAAATTTTACAGTCATGGATCCTTGTGTAGGTCTCTTTTCATCCATGTTGCTGAGTACTAGGTGTGCTCTTTTAGTCTGGAAACATCTTTTAATTCTGGGACTTTTTCTTGAACGAGGTCTTGATTACTTCTTTCCATTTTCTGTTTCTTTCTCAAACTCTTCTTATTGGGATAATGGACCTTCTTGATTTCTTTTCTAATTTTCTTGTATTTTCCATCTCATTTTCTTTTTGCTCTACTTCTATTGAGTTTTCATATGTTATCATATATTTAATTTTCCACAGCTTTTGTTTTTTGACTTTGCTCCTTTGAAATAGTATCTTGCTCTAATAGCAAAAATATTTTCTTTTAGCTGTCTGAATATATAAACGTTATTATTATTACTTTTTAAAGATTTCTTCTCCTTGTGTGATCAGTGTCTCCCAGGTTTGTTTTCTTAGTTTGAATTTGCTTTGGTCTTTATCTTTCATGTTCTGTAGCCTTACCTTAGATGGTTGGTGGTTGTGTTGTGAATAGGGAAGTAAAATGATAATTAGAAATCCTCAGTGATATTTGTTAGCCTTTACTGTATAGTAACCAGGCTCAGATGTTTGGTTGGAGGACTTTTTTGATGTCAGTGTCTTCACGTCTTTCCTTTGAGCTGGTTAGATTCCCCGTAGAAGGCTCTTTCTTGCTTGGAGGTGAAGGTTGTGGGGGACAGGAGAGAACTTGGGTAAAAGGTCTTGGGGGAGTCTTAGCATCCCCATATATATTTCTTCACCCAGTCACCCTGTTTTAGTATGTTTTACTGCCTGCAGCTGTACCTGATTTTCTCAATCTTGAATACGGTGTTTTGTATTTTCCAGACAATATATTTTCAGGTTTTTGTTGGGATTGGGGAAGGACAGTAAGGATCAGTGGAGCTGGTTACTTCTTAAAAACACTTTTAAACAATCTTCCTTATTTTAGCTCCCTCTCTCCCCCATATCCCACTTCAGATGTATGTGGTACTGCCAATTGCTGAGTCTTTTGGGGATTTTACAGTTTAAATTGGGTTTGTTCTTGGCTTTCTCCACTGTTTGCTAAAGATTTGATTTTCTAGTGTTTGCTAAGTCATTTGTCACTCAACCATCTGCTTTCCAGCTTCCAAATTTTTGTTGCTATTGTCTTTTCACCCATTCTCTCAATTTTTGTGGGTTTATGTCTTTATAGCTTAAAAAATTCATTTTTGGGGTAAGTTTAGTGGGTTTTTAGAAAAGGAGTATAAATTGTGTTTACTATCATTATATACCCATCTTAACAACACTGCACTATTAAATGTAAAGAATGATGCTAATTTAAATAAAGGCATTGCTCCAAGGTTTGATCTGTAATAAGTACATAAATTTTAAGAGTGGAATTGCTTGGCTTATATCCAGTAGAAATAAGAATATGTAACTCGGTATTTCAGTTCATAGAAGTGATTAGAAATGTTAGGATTAGATTCAGTTAATATTTATTATCACATTAAACCAGCTCAACAACCCTGTGAGTTAAGTTTATTCTGTCTTACTGGTGAATAAACTGAAGCATAGTTTGTTAGGTGGGGTTGTCTCTGGTTACACACATAGCACAACAGCTAATATTAAAAATTATTTTTCCAATTAAAAGTCTTTTGGTATTTCTACTAATGAAAACAAGAAGGAAGCCTAACGCCTATAAATAAGAGTAGCTGAAAACCTGAAAAAAGGCAGGCTTCTTTGATTTGTGTATTTGTGCAAAAGTAGAATTACGATAGAGCATACTGCTGTTTGCCTGAAGCCCTC
The DNA here is from genome assembly GCF_922984935.1 of Meles meles. Lineage (NCBI taxonomy): Eukaryota > Metazoa > Chordata > Mammalia > Carnivora > Mustelidae > Meles > Meles meles. The sequence continues at coordinate 29,171,681 of NC_060079.1, forward strand.
GGTGAGACAAAAGTGGTTAAAGGCATCACAACTGATGTACCTGGAGTGCAGTAGACATGCAAATGATAAGGGAATTAAGTTTAATATTTTTTCTTTTCAAAGTTGTATGAAAATTATTTTTTCAGGAAAACTTTTAATTTTCTAATTTAAATTCAGTCTTTGTAGCATTGGCTTCAGAATTGTGAGGCAACAGTTAGATTTTGGTTCTTGTTTAGGAAGTTGAATTTAAAATTACGAACTATGCAAAGCATGACCTCTTCTGCTGCTGCAATATTAGAAGCATGCTGCAACGTTGAAACTCTGGTGGTTGGTTTTTGCCACGTCACTGTGTTGTTAGCATTGAGCGTGTCATGGTAGGAATATGCTTTAATGGGTCATTAAAAGAAATTACATGAATTACATGTTTACATTATTTTAAAGAACTATTTATAGTTAATTTTAAATTCTAGGTTGACTTTGTTTTCTAGCTTCACATATATTCACATGTCCTTCCCCCCCATTATTTCTTCCTCACCAGTTTGATGTGGAAATCTTACCTTTCAGCATTATTGAACCTAGTTGACTTTTATTTTTCCTTCTTCTTGAAACACTCTTTTGCTTTCAGGGGTCTCCTTTTTAGTTTCTTCTCACCTTTCTGGCTCCTTTTTTCAGTGTCTCTCAGATTCATCTATTCTGTCTGACTCCGTGTTGGAGTTTCTTTGGATTTCTGAGTCCTTTTATTGCCTTTTCCCTAAGTGATCATCTGCTCTGTAGCTTTAAATACAGTCTGTATGCTATCAGTTTTCTGAATGCACACCACTAGCCCACACTTCTTTTAGCTTTAGGGTGATACTGTTATCTGCCTTCATAAAGCATCTCCACTTGCATTCTCATAGTCTCAACAGAGCACAAAGTTTCTCTTCATTAAATAACCTCTCAAATTTTTTTCTATTTTGTTACCTTCTTTTTAATATGATTTCTTACTAGTTCTTCACTTCAGAAACGTAAGCGTCATTCCTGATAACCTCCCCTTTTTCTCACTGTGTACATCCTGACCTTAACCTACAAAATATATTCTGAATTCACCTGCTGCCCCCCCCATTGCCCCAACTCTAGTCTAATGTATTTAACTCTTAAAGTACTACAGTAGCTTCCTCACTAGCCTCTTGCATACATTCTTGTGTTTCTCCAGTATTATATCTTGTAGTCAGAATGATATTCTTAAAATAAAAATCTGTTCAGAACTCTCACTTGCCCAACACCCTTTAAAGCCTTCCCATCTCTTTGAAAGTACTTTTTATTTTATTTATTTTTTTAATCTAAATTCAATTAGCCAACTAATAGTACATCATTAGTTTCAGGTGTAGTGTTCATTAAGTTATCAGTTGCGTGTAACACCCAGTGCTCATCACATCGCATGCCCTCCTGAATGCCCATCACACAACTACCCCTTCCCGCACCTACCTCCCCTCCAGCAACCCTCAGTTTGTTTCTTGGAGTTGAGTCTCTCATGGTTTTTCTCCCTCTCTGATGACTTCCCCTTCTGTTTTCCGTCCCTTCCCCTATGGTCCTCATCATTTTAAATATCTTGATGAAGGGGCACTGAAAGTAACTACTTTTTGCCTTTGTTTACCTCTGGAGTCATGTAGTGCACTTTCCCCTCTGCTTCTTCCAGCTGCCTTCTTTCAGTTCCTCAAGTTGCCATTCATTCTTTCTTCTTCCTCTAGGGTCAAGCACACGCTGTTCTTCAGCCTAAGCATCCCCTGTCCTCTAGTCCTCCTCAAAGTTTAACTGACATGTTTTTATAAAAAAATTTTTTTTTATTTCAGTGTATTAATTTCAGGTGTACAATATAGCGATTCAGCAATTCTGTGCACTACTTGGGGCTCATCACAGGTGTACTAACGGTCACTTTTGATAGGCCTTCTGTGACATAGCAATCTAAACTCTGGTTCTTTGTTAATAATGTTCTTTTATAATGTTTATTACAGTTTGGTGTGTGTGTGTGTGTGGGAGAGAGAGAGAGAGAGATTATCTGATGATTTTAAGCTTTATAGACAGGGATGCTTGATTTGCTACTACATATCCAAATATATCCAAAAATATCCAAAGTGTATTTCAGTGCTTAACAAACAGATATTTAGTAAAAATCTGCTTAGTGAATAAATGAAGCCAAGTGGCATAAGGACAACTTGTCTTTTAAAAATCATTGTTATGGTATATTTGGAAGGTAAATAAGTTCTTTATAGATGACCATGTGATATCACTGTTTCCTCCTTTAATAGAGGTGAATCAGAATTGATTATTTTTTGCTGTGTTTATGAGCCAAAAGAGCAATCTTAGTTGTTGCTTGTAACAAGCATTTTGTTTTGTGTTTTTCTGCTTGCTTTCTATTTACTTTTGTTTATGCCAATAAAAGTTCTCCAACTTGGTTAAGACCAAAACCCCCTATTTATTTGAAAATTAGTATATCAGTATTCTTTATCAACTTTTGACTTGTTCATCTCAATATATAATGAAGCTTAAATAGTATCCATCCAACTATTGTCTTGGTAGTCCTTTGGTACAGTTTCAGCTGTTGAAAATATAAACATTTAACTTGTAAAAATGTTGTTTGTATTGAGAGTTTTCCCTATTAAACAGTTTAGTAAGTTAATTACGTTTAGTAAGTTAATTACGTTTAAAATTCCTAACTGATCTATTTTACTTATGGTTACTTGTTATTGAACAGGTAAGTTATGGATTAATAATTAAAGGCAGATGAAAAAGGTTTGGCAGTGATCAAAATTAGCTAAATTAATTGATTACCTGTGAGTGGGTATTAAATGGGCATAAAAAAGTGTTAAGAGATGAGGTGTTTTAAGGTTGGGTAATTAAAAACAGAAGGAAAAATGTACAGTCTGATGTTGTAGTGCAGTGGTCATCCGTTAGGAGAGGGACCTCTCCATATTAAAACCTGGTTGCTTGGCTGAAAACCGTATTTGTGTTGACTGGGGAGAAGATTTACTATGTTTGATTTTTATTAAGGATTAACTTTAAATCCTCGTGTGTATGGATCTACCATGGTGTGGATGGTATTGCCCTTCCCCATCCAGGAAGCTGTAGAGTAAAGGGTTACTCTGAGCAGCATGAGGTTAAGACAGATGTGATAGCAGCTTGTTTTCCCAGGACTCTAGATTATTTTTATACTATCAGCTCACCACTCAGGTTAGGGAACTTTTTGATACCTTGGGTACATGTCCGAGTATACCTTTTTTGAGTAAGTTGTGATTGGATTGATTATAAAATTGCTCATTGTGATGAGACTTCATTCTCTCCCTGCTTGTCTAGTTATCTAATTTCTTCAGTATTAGGCTTTCTTAGTATACATTAATTCACATGGTAATAAACAGCATATTGACTAGTTAGGAATGCTTTGAAGGTATAAACATGCAATTTAATATCTAGCAGTAGATTTTTGCTGTGATATGGCTATGATACATTTCTACTGGTAATAGTAATGAAATCTTACTCTTGTGTGACTTTGGGGAGTTTGTTTTTAACAAAGTACTTTGAAATAGATTATATCCCCTTGAGTCCTAGCAGTCTTAAAGTTGATAGGATGCTTTTGTTCCATATTCGCAGAGGAAGAAAACAGTCTTGTTCATTTATTCGTCACTGATTAAATATTGAGTTACTACTGGGTGTTACGTACTGTTTTTAGCTTGTTCATAGACTCTATAACAATTTAACAGTAAGAGTAGTAGTAGTAGTTGTAGGAGAGTTCAAAATTATAGTACTTAGCTGTAGGATTGTTCTAAGCACTTTATGTCTATCAACTCATGTAATTCTCAGAAAATCTTATATGAGTTTTAAGTACCATTATTACCCCCATCTTGCAGGAGATGAAACTGAGGCATAGAATGATTGACTTGGGAAAAAAAACCAAGTAACTTATTCAAGGTCACATCGCTAGTAAATTGGAGCTAGGATTTAGATCTAGGCAGTTTGGGTTCCAGAGTTTGTACTCTTAAGGACCCTTGAGCTCTGTTGGCCTCTGTTAGCATATGGTCAGAACTGAGTTGTTCTGACAGTGGTATTGAGAGTTGTTTTCTCAGTCAGCTTCTCTGTATTGGAAGGCACTAGGAACTGCAGATATCTCTTATCTTGATCTGGGAAGTTTGAGTGGGAGTGGTACTCTTATTCTTGTACTCAAGAATATAAGCTCCATGAGAACAAGGACCTTATCCGTTGAGTTTACCTCTGTATTCTCACTGCATGCAACAGTGCCTAGCTCATAGTATGTTTTGAAATATTATTGAATGAGTGCATTCAGACATGTGGCAGAAGAAAAACCCCATAAATATCCAGATAGGGATATCATTACAGCCAGAAACTCTGCATTCTGTTAACATTATGTGCATAGCTGTTCTGATATACAGGAGTAAGTTTCAGTTCTTCCTAGATATACTGCTGTACCTGTTATCTTAAATTCCTTCTGTCTCCCCTTCAGCAGCCTATCAAATGGATACATTTATTGAGTACCTACTAGGTGTAAATTATTACATAGTAATGGTGTAGGCAAAGATATAATCAAACATGGTTTTTGTCCTTAAGGAGTATATACAAGGTACACATGGTGAAATTACATGACAATAATTAGAGCTAAATAACAGTTTTAAATGACATGAAATACAAAAAGGAGAAATCAGAAATTTAGAGCTGGAAATTTTGAGATCTCACTCAACTCTTATTTTATAGATGAAGGAACAAGTTCAGAAAGGCTAAGTGAATTCTCAAATAGTGCTACAAAATGTTTCTCAGACTAACGGAACTCTGGTCTTGAAAATGATAGAGGAAATTACATTCAAAGTTCACAGATGGGATGGAGTTGACCTTTGGTAGGTCAGGGATGCAGTGTTTTGAATGGACTTTTTGAAAGTTTTGGGTTGAAGATTGTTTCAGGTAAGAGAGTACTAACAAAAAGGGGAAAAATAAGAAATGCATTCAGGGTATCAGTAGGGGAACAGTTGGACTAAATAGAGTTAAGTTTGTCTTAGGCTGTGATAGGTTGAATTCAGGAGTGATCTGGTGCTCAACACTTGTTGGTTAAGTCACATTCAAGGAAGATTAGTATCAAATGAATCCATAGTTTGGATTGGAATGGGGGTACACCTGGAAGCAGAAAGAACCAGTCAGGGAATTATGTTTTCTCTGTTACTTTTTAATGAATGAAGGAGATAAATTAGAGGGATAGTGATTTTTTGTAAAGTGATTCAGTATAGAAGTCCTTTGGTTAGGACATTTCTTAGTTTAGAAAACTACTATATTCACTTTCCCAGCCTGCCTTCCCTCAAAGCAATATATTTCTCTTCTCATTTTGAAAAATCAACAGACAAAAATAGCCTAATTTTTTGGAAAGGCTATTATCTATAGCTATAAGTTTTAAAAGTGTGAGGGGTAAGTGGTAATAACCTTCAAGTAGGATTTTTGCAGTTTGTTTTCACAGGATTCATCTGTGTCTAATCCAAAGCAGATGTGTCCCAAATATATTTAGTAGTGAAAAGAAATCCAAGTGTGAACTAATATTTTAGGATTGGTTCTTTACACTAGTGATCATAGAGACCTTTCCCTCCTTTCTTTTCATTCATTCACTTGCCAGTCTTCCAGGCAGTGGAAAGAGGAGGAATAATTTCTTCCTATCCCCCACTGAGCAACTCTCAGGTCTCTACCACAAGGGAAATGGTATATATAGTTATTTAAAATGTAAAAAGCTTTAGTGCTGTCATTGACACTAAATGTGAGTAATTTGATTATTTTATTGACATTTAAAGTGCCACAAAAGTAAATTTTATGTTGGTGCCCTTTTTTTTCACTTCACTTGCCATTTTAAATTTTGAGAATACATTCATATATGTGTGGATATACATATAAAGCAATATAATTTTTAAAAGGATATTTTGAAATTTTTAGATTTCCTATGTATTTGAAAGGATATGATTTAGTAAGTATTTGCATAGCATGATCTCTGTCCTTAAGGAGAGCCTACTTAAAATCAAGAATAAGTGTGTATCTATACATACAGATATACATACGTGTGTGTGTGTATGCATACACACACACACAAACACACACAAAGATAATAGATGTAACAGGTTCCAAATACTACTCTCCTATTTTTGGTCCTTTGTTTCAGTTTTTTCCACCTATTTATAATTTATTTTGTAGTATTTATACCTACCTTTGTAGGCTGCTTGAAACATTTTAGGGAATGACTTGGGATAGAAGTGCAGTAAATGGGAAAAGGGTGACAAAGGTAGGCTGTGTGTCATGAGAGATATTAATAAAGCAGTATTGAGAGTCAGAAGGTAAAGATCAGATCACATGCCTTTGAAGAGGTGGCATTTGAGAGAAGTTATTTTAGTAGAGAAAACTTACACCAAGAAGGTTCAAGGTACAGGGAGTATTTATGGAAAAGAGCATAGGACATAGTCTAAGTTGGTAGGTGATGGTGTCTGTATACAGGAATATGGAAGATAAGGCTAACTTTGAAAAGCATTGAAGACAGGATTGAGGAGTCTTGACTTAATTGGACATGAAATGGAGGGCCCTTTTTAGTTTTTGTGCTGTGTAGTGGCCTGGTCGCAGTGTTGGGTTTTAGGGAACTGCTGACTTTATTTCGGATGTCTAGTTGCTTCCTTCCCTAATAGGGTATGAGGAACTCAGTATTCCTTTTGCTTTCAGTGGTGGAAATGGAGGCATATTGTCTTTGTGGTTAAAGTCTGAGATAATGGTTTGAGTCAGTGACCTTGGCCTCGTTAGGAAAGCTAAGGAGGCAAGGACCCAGTCCACATATGGTAACACTCTACTAATCCAGAGGTTGAACACTGGTAATTTAATCTTTTGGATACAACCTCTGGAATGTGAAGGCCTCCAAACTGCTTGAAATTGCTATCACAAAATAAAGCCATGTGGGTACCACCCTCTTCCCCCAGGGCTATTTTAGGTTATTTTTTAAGACTTTTTAAGTGTTATGTTTGCCATCTTTATCACGTTAAAGCAGATGAGGGAGGGGAAAGAAAAGAAATGGGATTCTAAGGCAGGGGTGACATTAGGCAAGTAGTAGCATATAGCCTGAAAGCAAACTAGGAATTAGAAATTTTAAGATTACCCCAAAGAGATGTGATACAGTGAATGATTCACTAGTTGAAAGTGAGATTATGAAATAGATAAACCTGGGGCGCCTCGGTGGCCCAGTGGGTTAGGCCTTTGCTTTCGGCTCAGGTTATGATCTCAGGGTCCTGGGATCAAGCCCTGCATCAGGCTCTCTGCTGAGTGGGGAGCCTGCTTCCCCCTCTCTCTGCCTGCCGTCTGCCTACTTATGATCTCTCTCTCTCTGTCAAATAAATAAATAAATACAATCTTAAAAAAAAAATGAAATAGATAAACCTAACCCACTTACATGCTAAGGAAGTTTTTGTTTATACTTCATAGTAAATTAATTTTATTTTCTTGATTGCATTTTATTGTGGTATTTTCAACAATGATGAGGATTCTCTTTCTGCTTGGGGGAAAAACTCATGTTTTAGAAATTACTTTTTAAAGATGATAGTCAATAAAACTTATAGTAGCAAATTTATTTTAGAAAAATGCTGCTTATAAGTTATTTTTTGCTTGATTTTTGTTTCTCCAAGTGTATTGCTTTGCGTGCAAGGTGGTGTGAGGTGGATTGAAAAAATATGGGTTTTGACCGTAGTGCTGTCCACTAGTCAGGTGCTGATAACCCATCAAATATCTGGCTTTCTCCTTTTCTTCCTCTTTTTAGGCTTTATTACTGTAGTTTACTTCCCTTTCAGACTTAAGCTTGGAGCCATGTCTTCTCTTCAGTTCATGCTCCCTGTTACTGTAGAATTTTGGAATAAAGTTTCGTCTGACAGTGAAGCTTCAGCTTCATTGTGTTATTTTCTTCTTCGGGGATCTACCAAACATTATTTACTAGTTGTTCTCTGAAATGACAGCAGGATTTATATGTTTGTACAACTGTTATATTTTGTTATTAGGAATTTTGGTTGTTTTCAGGTTCCAGGGAGGAGGGATTGATCCAAAATGGGGAGATAGGTAAAGTCCAAATTCGATATCTTAAAATGTTTCCTGCTTTCATTCTTGAATCCCATAATAATTAGCCATAATACTGAACCCCAGTCCTTTTAGGAATAAGTATATTTAATGCTTATTGAAGGAACATAATGGAATGTTTGAATTATCGATCTTTTTAGCTTTTTTTTTTTTTGGTAAATTTATATAAAATGAATGATGAATTTATAGGGGACCCGAGGATTATATGATGACAGAGAGATGATTCTAAAATTTCTTTTTCTTTTACTGTATTATTGGCAGATATATTATTTAGGTAAATATTATCAAGTTAAATAACTTGGTCACATAGTACTAGGTGATGGAGTGAGTATTCCACTAGGTGATTTGACCCAAAGCTTGTACTCTTAACGATTCTAGAGATTGTCCTGGCCCACTGATGAGCCATACGAGGTGGCAGCTGACAGCTGTCAAAAGCAGTCTTTAGCCTATGAGGATGGAGGCATTTAGCCCTGTAGATTTCACTGGATTCTCATTATAGAGTTGTACAGTGAGTGATGTTCCTAAGGGTGATGCTTTCAGTCTTAGTTGTTATTTTTTCTTAAATTGTTTTCTCCTAATTAACTCTTTTTTTTTTTTTTAAGATTTTATTTATTTATTTGACACACAGAGAGAGAAATCACAAGTAAGCAGAGAGGTGGGCAGAGAGAGGGGGAAGCAGGCTCCCTGCTGAGCAGAGAACCTGATGCAGGGCTGGATCCCAGGACCCTGAGATCATGACCTGAGCCGAAGGCAGAGGCTTAACCCACCGAGCCACCCAGGCACCCCTCCTGATTAACTCTTAATTTTAAAAACATTTCTACCCCAAATGATTAAATTTTCCAAATTTTTGCTAAAGAATAAACTTTAAATTTGGACAATTTGCTTAAGTGGAATCCAATTTTTAAGACGAAATGAATGTAGAAATGATTTTATGACATGAACCTTTCAGTAAGTCAAGTTAGTAGCCTTCTGCTGGTCTCATTTAGTGAGCTTTTACTATAAGCGATTGATACTTAGGATACATATTTTTTAATGCTTAACATGATCAAGCTACAGTAAGATACTTCTTAAAGTAGAAAACTCACTTTAATCAGTTGAATCATAATAGCACATTTTATGACTCAGTCTTTTAATTTTGAATGGTTATAGCATTTGGTTTGCATTTCATGCTTATTATTGGAAGAATAAAATGCTAATTTATGTGAATACTTTTATAGTAAGTTGAAGAACAGGATTTACATTGTCTTTTTGCTTGTTATCTTAGAAGGAGTTTATTTTTTGAGACAATTGCCTTAGGTCTTCTATTCTAGTCTATTTTATCTATCTATCTATCTATCTATCTGAGAGAGCGAGAGAGCACAAGCAGGGGAAACAGTAGAGGGAGGGGAGAAGCAGGCTTCCTACTGAGCAGAGAGCCCAATGTGGGGCTCCATCCTAGGATGTTAGGGTCATGACCTGAGCTGAAGGCAGATGCTTAACCATCTGAGCCACCCAGGTGCCCTTGGCCTTAGGTATTCTTTTAATTCAAAGTTTTTACAGTAGAGCTGCTTTGTTTCATTTTTCACTGTGTGTTTCCTGATTTATAAACATTGAATTATATAAAGAAACAATTGGAACTTCCTAAAATCTTGTAGTTAATAGTAAAGATCTTAATGGATATAGTAACTTAATTTATCACTGACTAATAATATAGTATGAATCTTACTCAGTTTTTCCATAATTCCACTTTCCACTACTATGAAATAGCCAAAAGCTACTGAAAGCCAATAATTTTCATATCTTGTACAATTTGATTGCATTTCTAGACATTTTACTTATTCGTATGCTTTTGACAGCCTAAATTTGCCATTCTCCCCATCCATGTAGGCAATCACAATGGAGAATTTTTTTTTTTTTTTTTTAAGATTTTACTTATTTATTTGAGAGAGAGAGAGTGCAAGTGAGAGAGGGCTAACAGGGGGCTAAGCAGCAGATGGAGAGGGAGAAGCAGGCTTCCCACTGAGCAGGGAGCCTGATTGGGGTGGGCGGGGGAGAGTTGGTCCCAGGATCCTGAGATCCAGGATTCCAAAATCTGGACCTGAGCTGAAGGCAGATGCTTAACTGACTGAGCCACCCAGGTGCCCCTGAAGGGACAATGTTTAAAAGTGAGGTTGTCTTTTGTGAAATAGAAAGCTGAAACGGACCCACTTTGGGTTTTTTCCTTTTGTTTAAAGGTTTAGTTTCTAGTTGTATTTGTATTTTTAGCTCATGAGGATCTACCAATATCTTATTAAATTTTCTTATTAAGAAATGGATCCAATATGCAAAAACAAAAACTTTTAACAAGTAGATACACTGGCCTAACAAAACTCAAGTTGTACTGTATTTGAGCTTATAAATATGTGACCTAAATGCCATGTAGTGGTCTGAGTCAGAGACTCAACAAATGAGTAAGGTAGCAGAAAGGTCTAGAAGACGATTACTGTATATAGAAGGGAAAGAGGAGGAACTGATGATAATTGATAACTTATTAAACAGTTTTTTTGCCTGCATCTCTAAATCTAGCAGTATAAAATATTTTAGAAAAACTACCTAAGCTAGTTTAAGCAGTTGTCTATTAGCCTTTGAAGCTTTTTATAGTATTTCTAATCTTTCCTGGTATTGTGATGATTTATTTACTTAAGAAATATTTGAATGCTTGTTGTGTATGCTAGCGCTGAACAAAGGTACTAAGGATGCAAAGAAAAGAAGTGCTTTTGGTCTTCCAAGAGTTTTGTCTGGTACTCTGAAAAAGCGTCATAAGATCTTGATATATTTTCTAAATTATCCAAATTAGCTTATGTTATGCTTAGTTGCTCTGTATATGATGTGCATGACAGCCTTTTGATTCAAATAAGTTGATTAATCTAGGCTGTGGATTAAGGAGCATAGTAGACAGTGAGGTAGGGTTGAATGAGCATTAGCTTTGGCATCAGATCTGGTAGCTAATCTTCTTTATGCTGTCTCTTACTGTGTGACCTTTGTAAATGTCAGCGTAAACCCAGTTTTCTTACCTGTGAAGTGGGAGTAATAGCTACCCTTGCACTGTTGTTGGGAGGATTTAAGGGGATAAAGGATGTCAAGCACCTAGCTCAGTTCTTAGTAGTTGTTGTACATAGTATCTGCTTTTATTATTGTGCAAGTAAAAATGATTCCTTTCAGAAGCACTGTAAACTACAATTAAAAGCTTGCCTACATAGTCGGAGACTTTCTCCATACGATAGCCTTCCAAACCAGTGATTCTGCACCTTTGAGACATTTTTGGTATAGCCTTTCTTGCCTGGGGATCCGTAAGAGAATTAATCCCTGTAGGAAAAGAGTGACTACTCTCTCTCTCTCAGTCCTCCTAAGAATGGCATGTATCTGGTGTCACCATTCTAGATGCATATGAGCAAAGGGGATTTATTACTTATAATGGAGGCATCAGGGATTAATTCTTCTGAGTCCTGGGCTGCTGGGACTGTGTTACAACTATTTGAGAACTGCTTCAAAATTCTTAAATTTACAGAAACAAAAGTTGTTAAGAAAGCACACCTTCCTCTCTTTCTTAATGGGGATGGGGCTACTTACAAGGAATATAGTGTCTTTTGGCTGTTTGTTAATATTCCAAAATAGAATGATTACCCTAATCAAGTGATTTTTACTTTTTCATTATAAAGATTGTTTTAGATGGGCATAGTGCCCTAAAGACCATCTGTTCCATACTCCCTCCCATATGGGACTTAGTGAACACTATCTCCTTAGAATGAATGAAATTAATCAGTTTGTTTTTAATAAGATAAATGAGTCAATACCTGGTTTTTAGATATCAAGATCATTGAACTGGATTTTGAAATCTAGTATAAAAGTTTCAAAACTAGTGTTTTTGATATACCACTTCTTCAAGCCAAAAAAGAAAAAAAATTTCTAGAGCCCAGGAGTCTTGGGGAATGCTTTTTTTTTGTAAGGATTTTTTTTTTAAGGATTTTATTTATTTATTTATTTGACAGAGATTGAGAGAGAGAGAGACAGCGAGAGAGGGAACTCAAGCAGGGGGAGTGGGAGAGGGAGAAGCAGACTTCCCGCTGAGCAGGGAGCCTTGTTCGGGGCTTGATCCCAGAACCCTGGGATTCATGACCTTAGCCGAAGGCAGTCCTTGAACTACTGAGCCACCCAGGCGCCCCGGAAATGCTTTTTGTCATAGACATCTTGGAGGTTAACATTGCATTTTAATGTGTTAAAGACTGAGAAATTCTGCAGAAGAGAGACAGTTTTATTTAGTGACCACTAACCTTCCCAGCCTTTTTGATCATCTAACATTTATTAATGTCCTGTAGAATGAGTTCTTCATAACACACTTTGGAAAATGTTAATCTCCTTCATTTTATACATGAGCAATGCCTTGGGTCCTGTAGTTAAGTGATGGTGGCAGACTTCAACTGGATCCCATCTCTACAATTATTATTCCACCATAACAGTTCCTTTCCTGCTATACCACCCTGGTTTTTATAAGTATTTGATTTATATTAGAAATAAAAGTAAAATTGTTGTCATATGAATATATATACCAAGTGAGCCATCTGGCAGAAGATTAAGAACATATTTTGAGAACTACAGCCCTGACATATTTGCAGCCTCATTTAATTGGCTTTGTCATTGTGAATGGTTTACAGACCTTAGGGATAGACTTCATATGAGTTAGTGTATTCCTAGGGGAAATCTGTAAATAGGATAGAAAGAACTAGTTAGTTAACACTGTAAACATTCAGAGATAGGGAAGCTGATCAGTTTGTTCTATGCTTTGATTACCATTAACATAGAACTTTTTACTAACTTTGTGTTTCTTATGTTTTAGAGTTAAAGCTTGATATTGCTAACAAAGTAAAGGAGCCAGCTGAAGGTTATCCTCTCCCATTTATCCATTCCCTTTGTTACACGGATTTGAGAAATGGATTAAGAAAATACAAATGGGGATGTCAACTTCTGAGGTGAAAATTGAAGTCTTTCGGGGACTGAAAGATTTATCAAAGGGGTGAAAAGAATGGTTATTGGAGATGTTTCTGAAGATATATTGGTAGATCAGGGAAGGAATTTTTGGCTCTTTCGGGAATGTCTTTGTAAAACTGGGAAGTCAAAATTTTTAAAACTAGCTGCATTTGATGGTTTCAGAAATTTGACCCCAGTTTTGAAGGAAGAGTGGAAAAGAGAAGTACTGTACTCTGGTATTACACCTGAATAAAATTTAAACGAGTGACTTATTAAAACATGTGAAGGAATATACAGGAATATCATTTCTTAATGGGGATACATCCATATGTGAAGTTGTCTCACTTGATGAATTGAGAATTTAGTAGTAATGGCACTTTCAAGGGTTTAATCCAAGGTCTGTTGTGGCTTTTACAAAATTGTGCTGCTAGCCTATACAGTGATTAATAAACTTCATGTATCTCTCATATCAAATCGTATTTCTTAGATTACAGCAAATATATTCTTAAATTATTAACTTAACAGGTGGTGATATTCTTTTCCCTTCATCCCTTTTTACTATTTTTGGCAATATTTTCCTTTTCAAGACATGGATTGTGACTATAAAATGTCTGGGAAGTAGAATAAAGTCTAATTTGTATTGCTAGAATATTATTTTAATCATGCTCATAACAGAAATGATGACTTCTGTTGTAGATTTGATGTTAAATTACATTAAATAATTAAACTCATTAAACTCTTTGTGAAATTTTTATGCATTTAAAAGACTATCCTATAGATTTAATTGTTAGGCAAGTCACTATGGATAGGTAAACTGGAAATTCAAATTTAAAAAAGCTTTCTGTGTCTTGCTTTTTTGTAGACACTTTTAAAAGGTAAGAGAGATTTCTGATTACCATTTCAATTTACTTTTAGATACAGTCTTCTCAGGTTCAATAGAAACATCTGTTTCTAAATTATTTTGCTGATACAGAGTTTTGCTGTACTTTATTTCTAAGTTTTATTGCCTTGTCAAACTTCCGTTGGTTGATAGAAATGACAAAGCAAGTAGCTTTCAACAGATCCAGGTTTAAATGAAATTGAAGGGAAGAATTTCAGAATTCTCCTTAAAACAGTGTTTATTTTAGCAGTTTGTCATATACTAATATTTGAAAAAAAAAGTTAATGAAAATAATATGACTTAAAAAGTATAAAATTCATTAAAACTCTGGGTCCTGGAAACTGGTTTTGAATTTTCTATTCTGCAGCTGCTAGGTATATGATCTTAGGGTAGTTATTTCATTACTTTTTCCCTTAGTTTCCTTATCAGTAAAACTTTATTTTAATATTGTATATGTCAGAGTTGTTGTGAGGATTGAATGAGGTAGTATATATAAAACGCATAATAATATATTACTTGCTATATACTAAGCTCAATAAATGAAAAAAAAAAGGTCATAAATATTTTTAACTGATTTTACAAGTGAAAGTAAATTATTTGGCTGGCCCAGGGGGAAGAGCTTGTGATTCTTGATTTTGAGGTTGAGTTTGAGCCCCACATTGGGTATAGAGATTACTTAATTAAATTAAAAAAATATTGGGGAGCTTCATCATTTGATTTTTAGTGGAAAAAAAATGCTAGTGGAACATTTAGGGCACTAAACTTTGTTTCCTATAGACATTTTTAAAGAAAAAATGAGAATATTTTATTCCTTCCATTTTTATAATATGGCAATAAAAACATATATGATAATTTAAATTATCAATTTAAATTGGAAGACCTTTTGGCTTTTTATTTTTATTATTTATTTATTTATTTTAAAAGATTTTATTTATTTATTTGACAGACAGAGATCACAAGTAGGCAGAGAGAGAGGGGGAAGCAGACTCCCTGATGAGCAGAGAGCCCAATGTGGGGCTGGATCCCAGGACCCTGAGATCATGACCTGAGCCGAAGACAGAGGCTTTAACCCACTGAGCCACCCAGGCGCCCTCCTTTTGGTTTTTTAATCCACCTGTTCTATCATATGTTTGCTGTAGTGCAAAGTTAATTTCTACAACTAGTTATTTAACATAAATATAACTTAGTTTTTCTGTTTGTGGGTGAAAGATTTTCTCTTTTGATCTCTCACATACTTTCTTCAGAAGAATTCTATTCTAAAATAGAATCCTATTCTAATTTAGGATTAGAATAATTTACCAAAGAAATTAAAACACTTAAGCAAGACTGTCACCATCTGATTAATTTTCTGCTACTAGTACAGAACATGACATAATGCTGGCATTTCCACTAGGATTAGATTGGTATAAACTTTTCATAGTACAAAGTGTAGATTTATATTTCTTAGTGGACATTCCATACATGTGTCAAATATGGTACCTTATTCAGAACTTGTTTTTTACTTTATTTTAAAATAATTTTAGACTTAACCAAAAAAGTTGCAAATTAGTTCACAGAATTTTCATATAATTCACCCAGTTTTCCTTAATGGTTGTATTTTATATAACCATAGAACAAATGTAGAAATCAGAAGTTCATACTAACCAATCTGTAAACTTTATTTGATTTTGACCACTTTTTATTCACTAAATCACCTTTTTTCCAGTCCAAGATCTAATCTAGAATCTCATACTCTTGTCCTTAATTGTCCAGTCTCCTTAGTCTCCTTCAATCTGGGATGCTTCTCTCTTTGCCTTTCACGACTTTGACACTTTTGAAGGGTACTAGCTAGTTAGAATGTCCCTTAATTTGTGTGTCTGATGTTTCTCATGGTCAGATTGGGATAATGCATTTTTGGCAAGGATTCCACAGAAATAATGTTATGTCCTTATCAGTGCATTATATCAGGAGGTAGGTGGTATTATTGATTTGTTCCGTTACTGGTGACATTATCTTGATCATTTGGTTAAGGAAGTGTCTGCCAAGTTTTTATACTCTTAAAATTACTCTTTTTCTCCTTAGAAATAGGAAGTGGGGAGATATTTTGAGACACTGTAAATATATTGTTTCTTATATTTTCAATTTCTCATATTCTCATCAGTTTCCATTAATGTTAGCATCCATTAATGAATCTTGCTTGATCAGAAACTTTTGAATTTAATTCTGTAACATCTTTTTGTTGTTGATGTATTTCTTGTTATAGATGGAGAAGTGTCTTGAAGGAATTAATATAAAGGCAGCATAATTCATAAAACGTCACTGTTTTTCTTTCTATAGTCTTTTTATCTGTTTCTAAATGCACTCATTAGGGATGTAGTACAACCCAAGATTCTGGAATAAAAAATGAGATAGAAAGATGATCCTTTTTTTTTTTCCCCAGTACCTTGTATATACTTTAGTATATGCTGGCCATTATAAGAACAAAACCAAATATTGCACAGTAGCAAAATAAAGAGGTGAAAAAGAGGTGAAAGTAATGGGCTGGGTTAATTATGAAAGGAATTTATGAGAGCAATTTAGAGCGTTTTCTTAAAATAGGCTTCTACTAAGGTTTTCTTGTCAAATCGAAGGGTCTTTTTCATTCAGAGGAGGCAATGGCAAATTTAAATGTTTTTGTGTTTAATCTTCTTGACCTTGAAGTTGCCTTTTTTATATGACATATATTTCTATGATTGCCTTTTATCTTTTATTCTGTAGTGGATTGACTATTTTAAAAAAATGCCTTGTGCATTGTTTCTTTATCTGTTGTACTTTATTGTATACCTTAATCAGTGAATCATGAAGACACATTGTTTGTCTCTTGTGTATCTGTTAACAAATACCTGATTTTTAAACCTAGTGGAGTAACTTGAATCCCAATAACATTTTTGGATAGTATCTTTTCCAAAGGGTGAAGAGAAAATATAGTGGTAAATCTTGAAATTTGGTAGTTCTTGAAGCAGTCTAATAATCAGGGTTTTCATTCTCATCACAATTTTTTTCTCTTTTAGGAAATTACTTTCCATAAGTGTCTACTCTCATAATGCTATGCATTCCTTAAGGTTTCAGTCTGCCTTATTTTCTTGTTTTTGAAGTGTATCTACTGGACAGTATATACAGAATTATGGATTAGAAGTAATCCTTTCCTTCAGAGTCAATACAATACTGTGGCTAACTAATTCTAAGGTAGCTGGTTTTGTCTGTTCATTCCTTTGCTTTTGGCAAGATCTCACTTTTTCAAACTTAATATTTAAAGTTGGATGTTCTAGCAATATCTGGTTTGTTTTCTTACTAATTTTGAATCTGGAAAAGAACATTAGAGAATCTATAATAGGTGTTATAATTTAGCTAAAATTTGTATCATCCTAGGATATGAGGTTCTGCCAACCATATTGGAAAATTAATCCTGAAAACTGATGACCCTCAAGAGACACATGAAAGTAATAACTTTAGATAATTTTTATTTTCTTTAAGATTAGAAAGTTGAACTTTTTAGTGTCTTCTTTAGATATTAGCCACTTCACAAAAATTATTCTTTTCTTACTTTTTGTTTCTTGATCAGTAGACCTCATTCACTTGTAAAACATTTACTGACTTAACTCACTGCACTAAATATCTCTATCTGGAAGTAGAGACTCAAGGTTTCTGTTACGGTTGTTCTTTGATTTTCTTCTTACTGCCATGCAGCTGGGACTGTTCTGGGCACCTGGAGGGGTTTGTGAGAAATTCTTTTTCTTTATAGACTTGCCTTAGAACCAGTAAGAATGAGTGATAAAAGATGAGTAAGAAGAATATGTTCTATCATGTGTCCAATTTAGCCTGGAATGTTTTGTTTTATAGGTAATTTATAAATCTGTAAGTTAGCAAGTTCAATTTTAGTCAACTATAATACAAGGGAATAGAATTAGTCTTTATAGAAACATACTGCTTTATTTCATTGCTTAAAAATGATTGGGCTAGGGGCGCCTGGGTGGCTCAGTGGGTTAAAGCCTCTGCCTTCGGCTCAGGTCATGATCCCAGGGTCCTGGGATCGAGCACCGCATCCGGCTCTCTGCTCGGCAGGGAGCCTGCTTCCCTTCCTCTCTCTCTGCCTCTCTGCCTACCTGTGATCTCTGTCTGTCCCATAAATAAATAAAATCTTTAAAAAAAAAAAAATGATTGGGCTTATGGGGCGCCTGAGTGGCTCAGTGGATTAAGCTGCTGCCTTCGGCTCAGGTCATGATCTCAGGGTCCTGGGATCGAGCCCCGCATCAGGCTCTCTGTTCCGCAGGGAGCCTGCTTCCTCCTCTCTCTCTGCCTGCCTCTCTGCCTACATGTGATCTCTCTCTCTCTGTCAAATAAATAAATAAAATCTTAAAAAAAAAAAAATGATTGGGCTTACCTTTTTCTCTTCAGTATTAGAAATGCTTAAAACTAATAAGCAGTATATGCCCATTTAATATAAATTTAGTGTTGAGAAGAAATATTGCAAATAGTCTAGTTTGCACATTTTGGGAGAATTTGTTGTAGTGATATTTAAATATAAAATACTTAGATTTATTTCTGATTTGAATATAACTGGATTTTCAGTAAGAGTCTTTAAAAATTTAAATATTATTGGTAATATTCAAATGATTGTATTGAGGTGTAGTGGATTAATAGACCTCCTAACATCCATTTGAGTTCCTTCATGGCATTTTAACACTGTTGATTTTGTTAGCTTTGTTTTGGAATTTATTCTCTAGTGGTTGAAATAAAAGTTCTCTAGTGGTGTGCTAATTCTTTTCATCTCTTTAAACATCACATAGGAGAATGCTGCCTATTAAAATAGAATTAAGTGAGGTCCTACTGTGTCATTATTAAGAGCCTTTATCAATAGTAGTCTCACAAAGGCTGCTCATTCTTGTTTGAATAATTATCTCATTTTGAAAGTGCCTTTACATTTTTCTTTATAAATGATATATTATCAAATCCACAGTTCTTCATAAATAATTAAGTCCTGAAGCAAGAGAGATACTGGCTCTCTTCAGTGATTCAAAATAATTTCTATTTAAGGAAATCTGTCTATTCAGTTTTTGAGTATGAATCTGTTGAATCCACAAGTTTTAGTATATCAGGCAAAGTAAAGATGTTATTTCCTGAAAGTCATCTCACTTGGGAGAAATTAATGAGTGGATATACTTCTCTAGCCCTATAACCTATCCTAAGAACATTTGTTTTTCTTTTTAACGTGTTTGTATTTTTAAGTTATGAACCCCGTGGGGTATGGTAAATAAATCAAGGGTTTAGAGCTTCTACTGTAGAAGAAATTATAAACTTAGCCTACTGTTAATCAGAGCAAGCTATGATTTCTTAGTTGTTCTTCATTTTCAAAATGAAGTGAGCCTGTAACTTAAAAAACAATTTACTAGTTGTATTTCCTCTTCCCAAATGGAATGCTCCCTTTTTTTCATCAGATGTACTGTTACTACTGATAGTATTCAAGAAATGAAGGAGAGCTGGGAAATTTGGAAAATCATAGCTTTATGGTCTCTGAATTTATTTTTTCAAACTGTATCTTAAAGTAGTTAAGGTTTACTTAGATCTCATCGATTTGGAAATCTTTAATCTTATGGTTTATATTAAGATATTAAACCTGAAAAAGAATGTTTTGCCAAGGAAGTTGATTAGAAAAGACTAAAGGGTGATTTTTTTAATAATTAAAAAAATCCTTGAATAGCACCTTGTTAGCACAATATACAGTAGTCCCTCCTTATCTATATGGGTTACATTCCAAGACTCCCAGTGGATATCTGAAACATCAGGTTATACTGAGCCCTGTTTGTACTGTGTCTTTGCCTGTATATAACATACCTCTGGTAAAGTTTAATTTATAAATTAGATACAGCAAGAGATAACAATAATAAAATAGAACAGTGATAATATATGGAAGTATAAGTTATGAAAATGTGGTTTCTCTTTCAAAATCTTATTATATGTACTTACCCCTCCATTTGTAATGATGTGAGATGATGAGGTGCTTAGCGATGAGATGAAGTGAGTTGAATGGCATATGCATTGTGACATAGAGTTAGGCTGCTGTTGACCTGACGAAGTGTCAGAGGATCAGCTGCTTCCGGATCGTGGTTGAACAGGGTAACTGGAACCACGAGAGCAAAGTCATGGGGGGTTTTGTAGGTATGCCTAAGATACTGTAGGTGCAGTGAATACATAAATAAGCTAGCTCTGATGTACTAATTCTAAGCCTTTCTCATCTGTTAAAAAGCCACCCCTTAAGAACTCCAGTTGTGGAATTCTTTGTTAATCTATTTGGGATTTAAAAAAAAAATTTTTTTTTTTTTGACTCTTGAAAATACCTAGAGTACAGTTCTTGTGATAATTTAGTATTCAGATCTTTTTCTAATTTGTACTCTTTTCCTCTCATCATCCCTCATATACCTCCTCAGTGTGGTTACACTGTAAAATACTGTTGTAAGCTATTGTTCAAAAAGGGTAGTCTTCAAAACTAACAGACTTTAGGACTTAAAATCTATTGGAAACTTAAAGTAAAAAATCAGCTGCCACGCAGTCTCGTGGAGTACTTCTGTAGTTACTTATTTGATACCTCTTGCTAGGTGGCAGTTTTCACCCCCTTGACGTCTTTTAGATTTCTTTTCCCCCTTCTTTACATTTTGGAAATCACAGATTTGGTGGTTAATTTCATAGGTGTTCTTTTCTTAGTCCAAACTGTTTTTATTTCTCACTTGTACAGAATTGAGTATATTCCTAAAGCAGAAGGGTTAGATTGTCTTTCTTCTTCAGGCTTTAAAAAAATTTGAGTCTAAATGTTGTTAGGTAATGGCATAACAATTCCTTTTCAGCTGTTGGTATATTTCCAAACTGGCTGGCAGAGCCAGGAGGAAGTGAAGGCCTTAAAACACTAACTTTGGTTGGTTGCTACCTTCTTAGTGCTGAGACTATAACCTTTGTTGGTTGATTGATAGAGAACAAGAGAGCACAATCCTCGTTCCACTAACAGGTAAGGAACCCTTCTGATAATGAGTTGGTGTGAGAGAAATTATTTGATAGCTTTTTTTTCTTAATTTATCCCCATATATAACATGTCCATGAAATAGTATAGTGTGACTATGTTCTATACAACAGAAATGTGCAGCACCTTTCTATTTAGGATAAGACCTGAAATTTAATAGGGATGTATCACTCTGTACCACAAAGTATAATTGATCTGTTTTCCACTATTAAAATTTATTCTGCAGTCCCTATAACTTTAAATACATATCTGCCTATCTTATTCTCCTTTCAGCTTTTTCCTTGATCAGATGCTATGTGCTTTGAACTTCCTTCTCTTATTTACTTTATTCCTATAATAAAATGAACTATTTTCCAGTATCTTTATCATCATCTATTATTTGGGTATGTCTTACTGCTTTAATTTCTGCATTGTAGCCCTTAATGATTTATTTCCTGGTCCTTCTTGACCCAAAACCAAATGATCATACATTTAAAAAAGATTTTTACATTGTATTACCTATGTCCACTATTCTACCCTCCCACTTTTAAATATGAGTGCTTGAAGAATAAATCTTTATCAGACAGTAGTCGTAACTTGATAAAATTTAGGCTTAGCTTTGTATTGCTGTAATATGGGACTGTAGTCTGATTAATTCTTTAAATTACTGAAGACTTAAAAATGAGAACAAATTCAGCTTCTTAGACAGTTCCCAAAGTTTAGTAGTAGTTCTGTTAATATGCTTGATTACTCTGTTTCTCCTTTTCAATCCATCTTCTTCTCTTTGACAGAAGAACTAACTGGGACTCCTCCTTTGATATATCTGAGGTCGAGTGCCTTTCCCCTGTCCCTTTAAGACAGCTTTGCTCTTGTTTCTAGTCATAATTTAATCATTTTTGATTCGGTCTTCCACTCGAAGTTGGGTGGTTTGTCACAGAGTATGTTATGGCTTACACCAAGATAGGTCCCTTCTTAATAGTTACTGAAGAATTAATCATTTGTGGTGACAGATTTCTAAAATTCAAATTAAGAAGGCACTAAAGTATGCCCAAAGGTAGCTCCTTTTTGTCCTGAGGATAAGTCATTACGAACTCAAATGACCAGAGAATGTAATTTCTTAATAAGAATTTTTTCTTAAATCTATATTCAGCTCTCTATTTCAGTGCTTCTCTCCTACCAGAGGTGCAAGGAGTGATCCTAGAACCACAGATACAGCCAAGACCACGGAGAGCTTTTGACGTCAGGGGTCCACTTTCTCCACTGAACCCTTGGAGGCAGAATATCCAGCTTCTGGAGAGAGTGGGAAAGGATAATAAACAAGTGGGTGCTTTCCATTATTTACTTGGGTTTATTTATAGATTGGAGTGTCCTTCCATTGCCCATTTAATTCTATTGGTATACTCCTTGGGTTCAGATAAGAACCAAGTGGGGCTGCAAGCTGTTTGTTTTTTCTAAGAATGCTTACTAGTGCCCATTCAAAAAAGAGACCTACAATTTATTTAATTTTCTCTCCAGATAATTAAAGCAGTGGATGATTTGGGGGCACTAGATTTGGTGACTGCCTGTGTAGTCCACAGGAATTTTAAGAAGGAATATTTGCCCATTTTAACCTTGAATGGTATTAGTGGACTTCTAAATGTTCTTTTATATTGCAGTAATTAAGAAGTTTTTGTATTTCATCTTTGGGCAAGCTGGACATCTGAACTCTCCTAATTTACACGGTCTGATGTCCAGGTGTTATCCTATGTGTTAGAACTTTTTGGTCTTTTTCCTACCTCAAACTTTAGGATTTCATATTAATTAGATCTTTTAGAAGATATGATGATAGTACCATTATGGTTTAACTGTCAAATTGAGGCTTCATTCTTTAATAAGATAAATGTGAATGATTATAAGTTTCAGGATGTATTATCCCTGAAAGCTATATTAAATATATACTCATAAGTAGTTTTCCAGTCCCTAGGAATAATGTTATTTGTGGCAAAGAGCCTTGTCCTAGATGTTTCCCATGGCATTAAGATGGATTTCTCTTAGTTTCTTTGATGCCAGGGGTAGGATCTGATTCCAGGAGGTTCTTATCATCTACAGTGGGTAGAACATGAACTTTGGTGTCTTTGGCAAGTTTTCATTTTTCCTTGGTGGATTCCTTCTGTGACTCCAGGTATCTTGATAATGGGAGACTGGTTTATTTGTTCTCTTAATTGCCCAGATTTCTTTCAACTGGTAAACATCATACTTCTTCAGCAAAAGGAACTCTTCTAGCAGAGCCTTCATGGATGATATCTGTCACACATGCAGCACCTGCAGTTTGGAAGGCAGTGGTGAACGGAGCCATGCAATATATCTAGAAGACACAAGGATGAGAGAGCCACCTGATCTTGTCATTTATAAACTTTAAGATTTACTCTGGTGTACTCTTGGTCTGGAAATGGAAAGGCTCAATAATGAAATAATTTTTTGAGATTGGAGTTTTACATGGCCATGCAGATATTCCTTTCTATTCAGAAGACTGAAATAGAGGAAGTATGAGAGACTCCTTTCTTTTAAAAGCAGCTCTCTGTTTCACTTAAAAGATTTGTGGGATTGAAAAATCACCTTAATGATGCAGGCAACCCCCCCTCCTTTTTTTTAAGTATTATAGGAGATCCCAAAAACTTCTGAAACTGTTTTTTGTTGCCTGACACTGAAAAGAACTAGTAAATTAAAGGTGAACTTCTTAATGATTCCCAAATTACTTTTAGTATTAGGATACAGTCTTTTAGCTTATCTTTTCTCTGGTCTTGAGCCTTAATTCTTATTTGTTAAATCAACAAAGATTCTAGCATGAAGTAAAAGAGACATCTTTTGAGATCACAGTAGCTTGGTCAGTCTTCTAAAATAGTAAATACCTATTAAATTTGAGGTATTGTTCTGCATTGAAGGCATACTAAAGTTTGAGTGATACTGAAATGAAGAAGTATTTTATTGAGCAAAGGCAATTAGTAGTATTAGAATAAGCCTCTACATGTGAATAAGTGTTGCAAAATCGTTCCCCAAATGGAAGGAGTTATCAAAATATTTCTGTTTTTCTCTTTGGTACCTATTAACTGGTCAGTCAAAAGCTATTAAAGAAGTTTCTAAAAGTTACCTGATGCTGCCAGTTTGTTTTATTTAGTATACTTTTTAGGAAAAGAAATTGTAGAGTTAGGAAGCATCTAAAATGTTTTAGGGATCTTGATGGTCTTAGGAACCACATATACTAAGTTATAACCCGGCCTTTATTCTTTCTTTCCATGAGACCTGTTTTTTTCCTCATTAATTATAAATTTTTGTATAGTACTTAAAAGTTTAAAAGAACAATTTGAACTAAAATTTCCATAGGGAGCTCTGAATTCCCACGAATGATTATAGCTTTTTATGCTTGATATGTTATTGTTAAATATGAATAAGACAGTCTTTACAAACACGTAAATTAAAACATACCAACCATTTTAGAAAGACTCAGGGGAAATGAAAGTGAAATTTGTTTGGAAATTAAGTTGAACTCTGAACCACAGTACCAACCAGTTTATGGCCTGTGCGATTATTAGCCTTTTGTTTCAGCTTTAAAGATGAAAAGTGATTTAATCTCTTAACCTCATGCTTTGATTAAATTTTAGCTCTGTTCCTTAAAGTGTGCAAAAGAAATGTAAGTGCATTTCCATTCACCTCATGCCACTAAAAGTTATTTAAAAGTGAACATTTTTGTATATTAATGTGAACTGATTTGTTTATTTAAACTTTTATTTTGATATATTTTCCTTTCAGATTTTTTTATATTTCGTGTCACTATGCAACCTATATTTTTCAGTGTTTATTTTATGATTATTAGTATAAGCTAATTTTTTTTCTAGAATGACTAATTGTGTAATATTTGTATTATGTGATCATTTGAAAACTAATAAATATTTTCTCCATGAAAAAAATGCACTTACTGATAAATGGCTTATTTTTGTTTCAGGAATAGACAATGAAAACAACTATTTTTAAGTGTATTTTAATTTTATGTGTCTTCCTCTAAGTATTTCTGAATATATATCCTATTATTGTGTATGTTGATCTTTTTTGAAAAAAAATTTTCAACCAACTGTTAAATTAAAATGATTCTCTATTGGGTCACCCAGTGCCAAATGTATTGAAATAGGTGATCTATTTAGTCTTTTTTTCCATTTTCCTGATTAGCTTCATCTTTGTTTCCAGAAGTGGGTTTCTTTCTTTCTTTCTTTTTTTTTTTTCCCTTTAGATGCTGTTTTGGTGTGTTCATTTTGCAAACCATTAAAACTCAAGGAAATATTGTAAATATCAGGAATAACATGGTCAAATCTTTTAAAGTGAGACTGATCAAAATATAACTCCTTACAAAATAGCATATAAAAGAAAAATCCTCGACCCAGAAAAAGAACATTTGGAAATATTGGCTGATTAGAGAACTACCCAGTTCACAAGAGCTGTTAACAAGAGAAGAAAAATGTTTTATATTTTAATGTTCTGTTTGAACAGATAATCATAGAAGGAGAAATCTTGACTTGACTCTTGCTTTTAACCTTATCAAGACAACATGGAAAAGGATGAAACTTGTTTTTTATGATTCTTTATAGCTACATAAACTTTAATTGAAGCCACTGGAACAATTTACCTTTTCTATGCATAGTCTGCTAGAAGCAAGAGGGGTTTCTCTTTCGATTCGAAGAAAACATTAGTAAGAAGTGGACTCCAAAAATTAAAACCATTGTGATGGGGTCCTAGGCAAGAAATAAAAGTTGAATTAATGACAACTTGTGGATTAAAATGAAACCGTTTGGCTCCCCAAAGAATCACTCTGAAAAAATAAAGAAAAAGGAAATTATGATTTTAGAATAGTTACTGTGTTTGGGGGGGGGGTTGTAAAAGGAAGCTAAAATTCTTGGCTTTATTACTCTGGTAAGTTTGGAAAAGGATTTAAGATTCTGTGGATAAAATTTTGTTTTTAGAATTAAAGCCATTAAAAGATTTCACAGATGTATTCCAATGGAAGGTTATATTTTTTTACTTGAATTCAAAAAATTATAAGCCTTAACTATATATGCATAAAAGAGTGGGGTGTGGGGGGTTTAAAATAAAAATTCTGTACCAGAAACTTCAAACATACTGTAAAGATAATGGTGAAATGAGAGTTTTAAACACTTTAATTTTCATTATGTGGACTCTTCCCTACACTGTCTTCAAAATAAAAACATTACAGAATGTTAAAATGGCTTACCTTTATATCTTTGAGGTATGAGAACATAGGCTTATTGTTCACCATCATTCACTGGATTAACTTTAGTATAAAATTTTGGTTTTGTTCTTTAGTGAGGAGACAAAATAGCTTTTGTTTAAAAAAAGTGAATGTCACATAAGCAATGTGGCTGACAAAAATACTGAACTTACAGTTTATTGTAAATACGAGCTCAGATCTTATTTTACTTTGCCATATTGAAACAACTGAGCAAAATGTCAGTGCTTAGATGTCCTAAGCAATTGCTTGCTTTCTATTCAGGTATTTTTATTTCCCATTAAAAAGATTGCATATTAATATAGTCCTAAAATGTGAAAGATTTTTGTTTTCAAACATGAGCATATAGGTGCTCTGAAATTCTTTTCCACTAGTATCCTCTAAGGTAATTAGATTACTGCAGTAAATGTTAGGGAACTTCAAAGTATGCTTCGGAGTTTTCAGGAATTATGATCAAAGGGATCTCTACTCAAGAGGTAAGGTCTGGCATAGGTAGAAAAATGTGAAATGTTTTAAATGTAATGTCTGATGGTAAAGTCAACTACAACAGATATCCTTAGATTTTCAGACAGGTGTAGAATTAGGAAAGTAATTTTTCCTAAAAATCTCTCCCAGAAAAAAGGATGAACCACAAATATGTTTTTGTAGGACTTTGGAGTGCATTTAGGTACATATATCCACAGACATTGTACCTTTGGTGTACTTAAGCCTCCTGTATTTCAGGGCATCTTTTACCTGTGCTCTCTTAGTGTTCATCATCCATTTTCAATTCAGGATTTCTTAAGCTCTGAGCACTATTAAAATATTGTAATTTGTATGGAAAGTTGAGTGTATGTTCCATGAGATTATTGCCTGGCTTCATTTTGCCTGTTTTAGTTACGTGATATCTAGAACCTAGAAAACAGTTGTACTGAATAATGTTTATCTTGGCTTGAGAAACTAATTTGAGTTTTAAAAGCATTCATTTATGCTGTAACTTGGGGGAATTTGTTACATAATTCTTATGTCAGGTAGTATATAAGATCATTTAGAGAAAAATGTTACGCTGTTATTCTCAGAGGAATATTAAGTAGGTTCACAGTGAAGTGTTAGTATATACTATTTAGTATATCTAGAATCAAAGGAAAATGCAATATTCAATACAAATGATCTAGAAAAATGATTTAGGTTTTTTTTTTTTCCCCTAGAAATACTAGTATAGTCTATTCA
The DNA here is from genome assembly GCF_922984935.1 of Meles meles. Lineage (NCBI taxonomy): Eukaryota > Metazoa > Chordata > Mammalia > Carnivora > Mustelidae > Meles > Meles meles. The sequence goes on from NC_060079.1 coordinate 29,199,125, forward strand.
ATAGATGGTAACATAGAAACCACAATAATCTTCCATCCTGTCTTTTAATTCTTATAAGAACACTAGCTTGTGGACATTTGGTGTTTAGTTAAAATAGTTGGCTATATTTGTTCCACTTTCACCTTTATGGTAGAGCAAATGATAATGTTGATATGTGAACCCGAGCGAGAACTCACTACTTCATGAGGCAGATGATTTCATGTTCAGGATGCCCTAATGGTGGAAGTTGATCCAGGGTTTGCTTCCATGTCATATTTTATTTGAAAATTACTGTAGACCTCTAGTTTAGCACCTTTGTTTTATATACAAAGGAATGACTATCCAGGAATATCTCCTGTATTTCTGATACCACACAATAGGTATACAGTTGTAGGACCCGAGTCTCTTGACTGCGAGCTCAGGGATCTGTACTCTGCTGCCTCCTCGTGTTGTTCCTAGTTCTGGACAACATGAAGCAAATCTGATTTCCTTCAACTATGCCAGCCTCCAGATGTTTTAAGGTGACTGTAATACTGTATAAATTTCAAGCCCGTTTTGTAGTTGTTTTTATTTCTAAATAGATGAAGCACCTCCATCTTACTGCCTTTATTCATGTAACATAGTTTTGAAATCCTTAAAGGTTTTTTAGATCTTCTCTGAACATGCTTCTGTTTATTGTTGTTCTTAAGGTGTGACAACACAGTACAGGTTTGTTCAGCCTGTTGGGCCCTAGAGCACTCATGTCCCTTTGTTTATCCTTACATATCCAGTAAGGTGCGTAATTTTAAGTTCCATAGTGATATGCAAAATATTTCATATCTAAAGATTAGTAGTCTTTATGTATAGGCAAATATGTACAGTTCAGTGGGAAAGAAAAAACTAATACCTAAGACCTTGAGAAGTCACAGTTTAGAAAACATGGTCTTCCATTTTTTGCTTGCTTAGTTCTGACTCAGATTAACTATCAGTTCCATTTTAAATGACTTGTATACTGTGAAATGTTATTTTTCAGGTTGTCCTTGCTAATTTAAGGGTAACCAGGCCCATTGGAGCTAAACTGTTGACACGTGACTGACAAAGAGAAGAAAACCAACTTTGGTTTAGTAACATAATTAAAATTAGAAACAAAAAGCTGCTTCAGTGGAAAGGTTTGGGATATATCCCAAGCAGCAGAAGATGGTGAAGTAGCCACCCTGGAAATCTAAGAATGTGGCCTGAGTTCTCATGAAGGCATAGTCTTATGGTGCCTCTTGAAATGTAGTGGGATACTCTGCTAGAGCAATGTTTTAGCATAACAGCATTTTAAATTATCAGTTATTTAGCTTTTTTCACCCAGATTTTTAAATTGAGCTCCTGTAAGGCACAAGGTGTTTGTTTAATGGTTGCATGTACCTCACAGGGTACACGTTGACCTTTGTTTGAGAAATACTGGTTTGAAATTGGGTATGTTACCCTACCTGAGTTAGAATTCTAGGGCACATGAGGGAGAAGAGAACACACACGTGCCTGCTCTATGCAGCTTTGGCCAGCTGCTTTATGTATATTTACCCAATTTAATCCAACTGATCTGTGAGAAAGGAAAGGTAATTTTTTTTTTTCAGTTTACGCACAAAGATGCAGAAGCCCAGAGGTTTCAGAATCTGCCCAAGGGCACATAATCATAAGCAACAAAGATGGCATTTGAAAGATCTAAGTGGAAAGAATTCTATTGCACCATTGATTGCCAAACATCTTTACCAGAAAGAACGCATGTTCTCAGGAACATTTTTTATAGAACATCGGTGTTTAAAGTAGATAAGAGGGGTATTTTACTTAGTATGTATTTTTAAGTTGACTCTTTTTAAAAAACTAATTTTTAGTTTTATCGGGAAATTGACCAGAAAGTACAGAGACCCTGTTTCCCCTCCCGTAACATATAACCTGTTTTCCTCCCATAGTTTACCTTATTAACCTCTTGCTTTTGTGTGGCACATTGGTTGCTCTTAATGAACTAATGTTGATAGACATCATTAGGGTTTATTCTTGAGTCATACAGTTCTTTGGGTCTTGCTGAATATTTTTTTATCAATGTTAATGAGAGATACTGATCTTTAATTTTCCTTTCTTGTAATGTCTTGGTCTGATTTTGATATTAGATTTGCCTCAGAATGAATGAGGAATTGTTCAGCTTGTTCCTACTTTCTGAAAGAGATCGCAGGAAGTTGGTATCATCTCATTAAATATTTGGTAGAATTCACCAGTGAAGCCACCTGCGCTTGGTGCTTTCTTTCTTTTTTTTTTTTTTTTAAGATTTTATTTATTTATTTGACAGATAGAGATCACAAGTAGAGAGGCAGGCAGAGAGAGAGAGAGGAGGAAGCAGGCTCCCCGCCAAGGAGCCCGATGCGGGGCTCGATCCCGGACCCTGGGATCATGACCTGAGCGAAAGGCAGAGGCTTTAACCCACTGAGCCACCCAGGCGCCCCGCTTGGTGCTTTCTGTTTATGAAGGTTATTAATTATTGATTCAGTTTCTTAATACAGATAACCTTATTCAGTTTGTTTCTTCTTGTGTAAGTTTTGGCAGATTGTATCTTTTAGGGAATTGGTTCATTTCATCTAAGTTTTTAAATTTGTGTTGATAGAGTTGTTCATAATACTCCTTATTAGCCTTTTATAGTCCAAGGGACCGGCTACAATGACCCCTCTTTGATTTGTAGTATTAGTTGTTCCTTGTTTCCTTTTAATTGTTAGCGTGGCCAGAGATTTATCAGTTTCATTGACAAAACAGTCAGATTTTGGTTTAGTTCCCCCCCCTATTTTACAGTTTTCAGTTTCATTGATTTCTGTTCTAATTTTTATTTCTTTAACTTGCCTTATGTTTATATTGCTCTTCTTTCTAAGCATTGTTTTTTTGTACTATTCCAGTATTTTGGTAAGTTGTATTTTCATCTTATAGTTTGAAATATTTTAAAATATCTCTTGAGAATTTTTAATTTATTTTTTTACACTAGTGTGTTATCTTGAAATATGTTCTCCAGGTATTTTGGGATTTCCATCTACCTGTAAATACTTGTTATTTGTTATTGACTTTGTTTAAATTCCACCATGGCTTGAGAGCATACTTAGTGTTACTTCTATTCTTTTAAATTTTTTTTATGATGTGTTTTATGGCCCTTTATCATGGTGAGTGTTCAGTGTGAGCTTGAGAAGGCATAGTTTGTTGTTGGATGAAGTTTTCTTTGGGTGTCACTTAAGTCCAGTTGATTGGTACTGTTCAGTTCAACTCTGTATTTTTTCTGCCTGCTGGATCTCTCAGGTACTGATAGGGATAGAACAGTGTTGAAGTCTTTAAGTGTAATAAATAGATTTTTTTTTTTAAGATTTTTTTTTTTTAAGATTTTGTTTATTTATTTGACAGACAGAGATCTCAAGTAGGCAGAGAGGCGGGCAGAGAGAGAGGAGGAAGCAGGCTCCCTGCTGAGCAGAGAGCCTGATGCGGGGCTCCATCCCAGGACCCTGGGATCATGACCTGAACCGAAGGCAGAGGCTTTAAACTACTGAGCCACACAGGCACGCCAAGTATAATAGATTGATTAATCAATTTCTTATTTTAGTTCTATCAGTTTTTTGCCTCATATATTTTGATGTGCTATTGTTAGGCCAGTGTATATTAAGACTTGTGATGTCTTCATGGAAAATTGATCCTTTCATTAGGTAATGACTCTCTTTATCCCTGGTAACTTTTACTTGTGATGAAGTTTGCATTTCCTGAAATTAATGAAGCTGTTCTAGCTCTATTTTGATTACTGTTATTGTTGTATAATTTCTTTATCCTTTTACTTTAATCTACATATATCTTTATAATTAAAGTGGGTTTCTTATAGACCCCTTTTATCTACATGTATCTTTAAAGTAGGTCTTGTTTTTTTATCTGCTTGGTAGGCTTTGTCTTTTAATTGATCTATTTCAGCCATTTACATTTAAAGCAATTGTTGATATAGTTGGATTAATAATGTTGTTTGTAACTTTTCATTGTCTTTGTTTTTTTAAAATATATTTTGCCTTCCCCTCCTTTATTTTTTCTGATCTTGAGTATTGCATATAATTCCATTTGCTCTCTTAGCATACTTCTAAAACTTTTTTTTAGTTGTTGCCTTAGAGTTTGCAGTATACATTTATAACTAATCTACCTTTAAATAATACATACCGCTTCATGGATAGTGCAAGTATCTTGATAATAGAGTATTTCTGCTTTTTCACTCCTATCGCTAACAACATTGCTGTCCTTTATTTCACTTTTCCTTAAGCTCTAATCAACCAAAATATTGTAGCTTTCATTTTGAACAAACTGTGTTAACATCAATTTTTATAAAAAGTTTGAAAAGTTTTAAAAAATTTTGTTTTGCCTTTTGAAATTACTTCTCTGATGCTCTTCCAAAAGGAAATTATTTAGACCCATGACCTACGTAAACTTTCTTTTCTCTGGAGAACTTATTTTAGCATTTCTTTCAAGGCAGGTCCACTGACAAATTCCCTCCATTTTTGTGTGAGAAAATTTCTTTTTCTTCTTTTATTTGCAAGGATACCTTTGCTGTATACAAAATTCTAGATTGGTAGGCTTGTTTTTTTTGTTGTTGTTTTTTGTTTTTTCTTTTAACACTTTATTCATTCTGTCTTCTTGCTTGTATGATTTTTGAAGAAATATCTGATGTAATTGTTATCCTTATTCCTCTATAGGTCACATTTCTTCTTCTCCCCACTCCTACCTGTGGCTTCTTTCAAGATTTTTCCTTTGTCTTTGATTTTCTACAGTTTGAATGTGATATGCCTAAGTGTAGATATTTTGGATTTATCCTGTGTCATATTCTCTGAGCTTCCTGGATCTGTGCTCTAGGGTTTCATAAATTTTGGAAAATTCTCAGGCATTAGTTTTTCAAGTATTTCTCTAGTTCCTTTTTCTCTTCTCCTCCTGGTATTCCCATTGTGCATATGTTACCTCTTTTAAAATTGTCCTGTAGCTTTTGGATATTCCTTTTTTCCCTTCTTTTTTCTGTTTAGGAAGTTTCTGTTGACATGTCATTTTAGTTCACCGATTCTTAGACTATGTGCAGCCTACTTATGAGCCCATTAAGTACAGTCTTCATTTCTGACTTCGATTTTGAGTCCTTACATTTCTTTTTGATTCTTTCTTAGAGTTATATTTCCCATCCGTTTTTGAATATTATCCCCTTTTTCCATTAGAGCTTTTAGTGTATTAGTAGTTATCTGAAATTTTTGGTCTAGTAGTTCAAACTATCTGCCATATCTGAATCTGGTTCTGATGCTTGCTTGGATACTCAGATTTTGTGTGTGCATGTGTTTTTGTTCTTGTTTTTTAATCTTTTAGGGTGCTTTACTATTTTTTGTTAAATGCTAGACATGCTGTATTGGAAAAGGAACTTGGGCAAATAGGTCTATAGTGAGGTTTTATGTTGATCTGGCTAGGTGTTGGTCTGTTTACTGTTTGTTCTATCTGTGTGTGTCAGAGGCTGAAATTACCTCTATGTGCTTTTTGTGGGGGGCCAATCTGTTTTCTTTGGGATTCCTTAGAGACTTCTTTATAAACAGAATCCGAGCCTTGCCATTCTTTCGCTAGTTCCTTATTGATGTAGTGGGTAAGGTGTGGGGATAGGGGAAGTGCTTTGTGGTCCTATCATTAGGTCTCAGTCTTTTAGCAGACTCTGCTGTTGGCTTTCACCTTCTCAAGTGCCCTGCTTTCCCCATATGAGACCTGAAGGCTAGAAAGGGCCTGATTTGGATACTTCCCTTTCTCCATTTTGTTATGCTTTGGTACAGTAATATTCCTTGTGGAAGCCCTTTGTTAAAGAGAACCATATGCTTTGGGTATATTTCCTTCTCTTGCCTCCAGGAGTAGAGGGGTTTTTTCTCTGTTCAATACCCTGCAAATCTGGTGGGGCTTCTGGGGATAAAATTTATGGAAATGTAAGAGACTTCATAAGGTTGATTTCCTAGGAATTTTTAATCTGTCAAGCTTATGAGCTCTCTGTCTCTGACTCTCAGTTCCTTTTACATTTTTCTACCCAGCGGGCTCCAGTAGTGATTTTTCCTGGTAAGCTGCTGATACTTGTATTTGCCTGGTACCTCACTTTTGGAGCTGGAGGTTGGTCCTGTAACCTTGGTTCTCTGATGGATTGAAGAGGAGATATTGATTTTCAGTTTCGCTCTTTTCTTGTGTGCTCTGAAAGCACAGCTTTTACTTGTTGGACTGGAAACTGGAAGTCACTGAGCATTTTTAAATATTCGAATTTGACTTCAAATTGGTTTGTGTCTTTTCACAGGTAATGGAGACTTCTAAGCTGTATTACATTTATTTAATTTGGTTCATTTAATCCTATTGATCATCTGCCTACTAAATTTCATGCATCTCCCAAGCTTTGGTGATAATGAAGATGCTTCTACCCTTGTACACCTCTTTGCAAAATCTTTTGCTATTATCGTTGTCCTCCAGATCCTGAATGTATCTTTTGTATCTTGTCAAGGACTTTGTGTCTTTAGTACTTTATCTTTTTTTTTTTTTAAAAGATTTTATTTATTTATTTGACAGAGAGAGATCACAAGTAGGCAGATAGGCAGGCAGAGAGAGTGAGAGGGAAGCAGGCTCCCTGCCGAGCAGAGAGCCCGATGCGGGACTCAATCCCAGACCCTGAGATCATGACCTGAGCTGAAGGCAGAGGCTTAAACCACTGAGCCACCCAGGCGCCCAGTACTTTATCTTTTTATGAGCAAATCTCCCTCTCTTTTGGATCCTTAGTGTATCGTTATTTTAGTCCTGTATCATCTTAAGTAAAGGAACTTTGATTCTTTCCCCACCCTCTAACTTCGGCGGTCTCTGTTCACTCTTACTGTCTACTCAGTAAGTAAGTAAGTTATAGTTTCTCAAGTTTTATTTATTTTTCAGTCTATTCCTATCTGGCTTTTGCATGTAATACCACTAGGATTGCTCTTGTCAAAGTCACCCAGGTCCTCGTTGTTGCCAAATCCATTAGACACTTACCTGTGCCTTTTTATTTGATCTTTTAACAGAATTCAGTGTAGTTGAACACTTCTACCTTTCGAAATGCCCTTTTCTTAACTTCCGTAACAGCATATGCTTTTGGTTTTCCTTCCTGCCTTTACTTTTTAGTTCCTGTCGCTCCTCTCATTCTTTCATCCAACTTCGGAAAGTAGTTCAGTGCTCAGTCCTTGAGCTTTTCTTTTAACCTCTTCTCCCTTTACACTTTATTTATTTATTTGGTCTCTATATCCAACATGGGACTTGAACTCAACCCCAAGATCAAGAGTTGCACGCTTTTCTGACTGAGCCAAACAGGTGTCCCCTTAGATGAGCTTATCCATTACCATGGCTTAATACTTTTGTTAACTCTGCCCAAATCTGTCCCCAGTCCTTCCTCAAAGCTCCAGTCTTGATACTCACTTGGATAATTAAAGTAAAGTGTTTGATCCTGGATTATTTTTCTCTTAGTCTCCCATATCTCAGTGGAGCACCACTGTTTATCTCATTATGTGAAAAACCATGGAGCGATCTCTTCCTCATCTCCCACATACAGTATCTTCATTATTCATTAATTCAGTTGTTTGCTTTTGGACTTTTTAAAATGTACTTTATTTTACAGTGGGTTTTTAATTTTTTTTTTTTTTTTTAATTTTAAGTAAAGGCTATGCCACACGTGGGGCTCAGACTCACAACCCTGGAGTCAAGAGTCACATGCTCTACTGGCCGAGCTAGCCAGGTACATTATTTATAGCGGTTTTAAGTTTACAGGAAAATTGACCAAATGGTACAGAGTTTCTATATTGATTCCCCTTCCCTCTTTTCCTACTAACATCTTGGCATTTATTTTGTACATTTGTTGAAGCTGAACCAGTTTTGATATATTAAAGTCCACAGTTTACATTAGGATTCTCTCATTGTGTCAAGCAGTTCTTTGGGTTTTGCTAAATGCATAATGTCCCATATCCACCATTAGGGTATTTTATTTTATTTTTTTAAAGATTTTATTTATTTATTTGACAGAGATCACAAGTAGGCAGAGAGGCAGGCAGAGAGAGAGAGAGAGAGGGAAGCAGGCTCCCTGCTGAGCAGAGAGCCCGATGCGGGACTCGATCCCAGGACCCTGAGATCACGACCTGAGCCGAAGGCAGCGGCTCAACCCACTGAGCCACCCAGGCGCCCCTAGGGTATTTTAAAGGAGAGTTTCACTGTCCTTAAAAATCCTTCTTGTTCCAACTTTTCATCCTTCATTATCCCAATCCCTGGCAACTACTGATCTTTTTCTGTGCTGGTATTTTGCCTTCTCCAAAATGTCATATAGTTGGAATTGTGCTGTATGTAGTCTTTTCCAGTGGCTTCTTTCATTTTGCAATATGCGGTTAATATTCCTTCTCATCTCTTTGTGACATCATAACGTATTTCTTTTTATCACTGTCTAGGTCTACCCCAGTTTTATTGATCTATTGAAGTACATCTTGGTTACTTCTTGTTTTGGGCACTTATGGATAAAGTTTTTTGAGCATTTATGTGCAAAGTTTTTTGTGGACATTTTCAGCTCATTTAGAAAAATACCTAGTTAGTGTGATTGTTGGGTCTTATGGTAAGCCTGTGCTTAGCTTTGTGAGAAACCGCCAAATTGCCTTCCACAGTGGCTGAACCATTTTGTGTTCTCGCCAGCAGTGAGAGTTCCTGTTGCTCCACATCTTCCTTGGTGTTTTGTGTTGGTGTTTTGGATTGTAGCTCCTCTCATAGGTGTGTGGTGGTTTGGTTGTTTTAACTTGTAGCTCCCTGGTGATATGCTATCAAGGATCTTTTCATAAGCTTCTTGTCCATTTCTATGTTGTCTTTGGCCAGATGCCTGATTAGATCTTTTGCCCATTTAAAAAATTAGTTTTTCTTATTAGGGTGTTGTAAGAGTACTTATGTATTTTAGATACCAGTCCTTTACCAGATAAGTGTTTTCCAAATATCTTCTCTTGTCTGTGGCTTGTTTCCATTCTCTTAACAGTGTCTCTTGCAAAGCAGCAGTTTTAAATTTTAATGGAATCTACTTCATCAGTTTTTCCTATGGCGGATCATGCTTTTGGTGCTCTATCTAAAAACTTCTTGCCAGATCCATGGTTGCCTAGGTCTTCTGTGTTGTCTTACAGAGGTTTTACAGTTTTGAGTTTTATATTTAGATCTATGATCAGTTTTGAATTAATGGTTTTTGAAATAACTTTTTTTTTGCATGTGGATGTCCAGTTGTTTTAATACCATTTTTAAAAAGACTGTCTTTTCTCCTTTGAATTGCTCTTGCTTCTTTTTCAAAGCTCAGACTTACCTCCTAAGTCTCTCTCAAACTTGTACATCTTACTGTTTCCATCTTTCAATCTCTCCTCCAAGTTGCCATCCCCTCTTAGGTGAACAGTAATGGCCTTTACTGGTCTTCTTGCTCTATCTCTTGAACTCTACATTCTTCACAGACTATGACTTACTACAGTTTTTTTTTTTATTTAAGATTAATTTATTTGACAGGCAGCACAAGCAGGGGGAGAGGCAGGCAGAGCAAGAGGCAGAAACAGGCTCTTCCCTGAGCAGGGAGCCCAATGCCAGACTTGGTCCCAGGATCCTGGGATCATGACCTGAACTTAAAGCAGATGGTTAACTGACTGAGCCACCCAGGTGCCCCTGACTTTGTACACTTTTAAGGCATAAATAAGATCATGTCTGTTTTCTGCTTAATACAAATTGCTTCCTTTGGTAAAAACAATAAAATCCAAATTCTTTTTCATGGCCTGTTAGGCCCTAAATGATCTTGCCCTGACTTTTCCTCAGTTTTACCCTTGCTTCTACGACAACTTTGGGCTTATTGAGTCTCTGAATTGTTTGAATTATTTATTCTCTACCTTAGGGGATTCATAATAATGGAATGCCTCTTTCCCCGCTTTTAGGTCTCAGCTTAAATGTTTTCGATGATGCCTTCTCTAGTTAGTATAGTAATCATCCAGTTCTATATCTGGCCTTTCATTCTCTGTTCTCTTGATTTCTTCCTAGCATTTTTCTCGATTTAAAAGCTTATATTGTTTGTTCGTTGCCTAACTTCCTGCGACCAGAGATCATGGTTGTCTTACTTAGAGTGTTTTTAGCCACCGGCACAGTAGCTGCCCCATAGTAGGCACTGAACACGTATATTACTGGAGAAGAACGACTCGGGCAACCTTTGAAGTGCCCAGATCTAGTGAAGGAGATCCACACATACGTAGATGAATTGCAGTGCCACATTGGTGCTATTGGACAGTTGTGGTCCCAGAAAATAAGAGCTGAAAGATTAGAAAAGAAACCTTTGGGATTCTTTCTCACTAGTGTGAACCAGTGATTACAAAAGTCAGTTTATGAAGTCTTATTCCCAAGGCTTCTTAGCCATTAATTTATATTTTTATTATTGGCTACCATGGGGGTCAATATAACTCTCATCCTAGCAATCCCTGACTTAGGATCTTCAGTGTTGGGAGAACCCATCATTCTGTGGGGACAGTGGAGGTACACCAGGGTGGGGGCCGTCTCAAGCCACCAAGAGGCCTGATGGCATACTAATTGGGCACTGGCTCTTCAGACAGGGTTTGATTTTGAATACCCAGTGCTGCCATTTACCTCGGGCAGATCATTTCACTTTCTTGTGCCTTAGTTTCCCCATCTGTGAAGGAGCTAACAAGCGTATAGCATTGTTCTGAGGATAAACTGGGCAAATACATATATAGCACATATACTATGTGCCTGGTGCTGCAGTAAAGGAAAGCACTTCTGTTATAAAGGCCTCATAGAAGTAAAATAATATTACTTTAGGATATACTTACATTGAGTAACAGGCAGGTCTCTCCACAGGTTCCTCACTCCCTACTTTACAGAGAAAAGACTTCATTCTTCCCATGGCCGACCTAAATCGTGCCGCCTTTGTACCGCTCCTTTCTTCTCCCCTGTGTGCTCCATTATACCACCTCTGCTTCCTTAGATGTCCTAACATCTTATTATCCCTTCTTTCTTTTCATATATACCTTCCTCCTGTCACCTCGTTCCCTCTCATATGCCTATAAACACGCTAAAGTCTCTCCAGTTAAAAAAAAAAAAAGTAACTCTCTCTAGTGCCCCCCTCCTCATCTCCATACCGAAACTCAAACACAAACTTAGAACACTCTCCATTTACTTCTTCCAGCACTGCTCCCTTCAGCCCACTCCAGTCTTGTTTCTACCTCTTAATAACATCATCAAAATTATACTATTGAGGTTACCAGTGATCTCGTCACCAAATCAAATGGACAGTGCTCTTAACCTTGTCAGCTGTGTTCAACATGTTTGATGTCGTTCTCTTCAGATTTTTGGTTCCGTGGGTCTTTACATCTGATTTCCTTGTAGCTTTTTGGTGGTTCTTAATCTCATTTGCGGACTATTCTTACTCTAGCGAGGTTTTATTTTATATGTTGGGACTTCTAAGGTTGCATCATTGGTCATGATGTCATTTCATTGCGTGTCTGGGTGCATAGTGCAGATTCAGTGCCCTGATAATGAGGATTCAAGTTTAATAACACTTGACTTTATAGATCAAATACCTACTTGGCATCTCTCTGTGTGCTCCAAGAGCACTTCAAACGTATTTTATGAATTTATGAACTTGCCCCTGCTCTTAAATCTGGGCTTCCTTTACCATTCCTCATTCCAGTGAGTATTACCCCAATCCATCATCCAGTCTTGCTTATTTTTGTGTCTAAAATATCTCAATAACCCGTTTCTCTGTTTTCACCACCTTGGCTCAGTTAATTATTTCCTAATGTGAGCTACGACAGTTCTAGTTGGTACCCTTCCATAGACCCTCGCACTAACCAAATTCAGTCTCCACAATGCAGCCAGAGTGATGTTTCTCAAGACCCGAATGTAATGTTATATTCCTTTAATTAAAATACTCAGTTGGCTTCCTATTGCTCTTAAGATCCATGGGCAGGATAGAGACAAAGTCCTTAAATACTACAATTTGTGAAACCCCAAATGACCAAGTCCCTGTTTTTCTCTCCAGTTGCACCTTTAGCCATGTGGTTTTCTCCCTCCCATCCCCCCAACATCCTTCCTGGTCTCGGCTCGGTGGTCATTTCCTTTCCTCAGGAACACCTCTGATGTTCTTCGTTAGGTTAGGTGAGCATCCTTCTGGTCTCACAGTGCCACGAACATGCTATATCATTGCCTGTAGTTGTGGTTTTCCATTTTCCCTCTAGCTAAAAAGCCCCAAGAGGCCAGGGATCTTGTTTGCTTTTATCATTTGCCAGTACTTAGCACACAGTAACTGGCTTATATCCATCATTTCCGTGATTCTTACGATGCCAGTTTTATTTTTCTTTTGCTAAGTAATAAAGTAATCCTGTGAAAAATAAGCTCACAATATTGAAAGAGTTTTTTATAAAAGCTGAATTAACCTGAACTGTGTAACTTTTTTTTCCCCAGCCCCCTCCGTTTCTATGATGGTAAAAGAAATGTTATTTAAGAAAAAAATTCTGGAGTCTATTTGTAGATTCTGATACTTTGTGAAAATAATTGGCCCCTTAATAATGGTTCCAGGACTCAGGCCTTCCAAAACAGAAACACTAGATTTGTTTCTTACTTTGCAGATAAATATTCAAGTTAGTTTTGATTTGGCTTTAAGTGTAGGTTTGATGACTTTCTGAACTCTCAAGTGATTCTGACTTGTAATGGTATCTGGGAAGGGATACTTAGTGATAATTTTAGTTTAAGAACATCACAAAGAATTTTAAAATTTAGGGTGAGGTGTAGTGAATCATTGTCTAGCTCTTCATTAATTTATCCTTTCTTTTTTTCCTCATGCTTTTGTTTTTTTATAGGAAGATTACCCACAGTCAGCATTTCCGTTTTCATTCCTCATTTTAGGACATTCTCTGCACCATTCCCATAGGGGGTTGAAAAGGTCATTTCTATAACAGATTAAAATTTTGCCTTGACCCAGTTTATTTTTCATATTAAAGAAGTTTAGCATGAAAAGACTCAGTTTGCCATTTAATATTGGATGTTTCTCAAAGGAAAGTTTCAAAAATGTATCAGAAAACCTTTTTGTAATTTTAGATCCTATTTTCCTAGGTTCTGAATAATAAACCCTCCTGGCAGCCTGGCATTTGGTAGTTGGAATAAACTAATCACTTCAGCCTTTTGCAATCACTTAAAATACTCATTAACTGTGAGTCATTGTTTTGAAGTAATGTACATTATAGCTCCTTTTGTTTTTCTTGCCTGAATAGCCTAACATTCTTTAGAACAGCTTTGTGGCAGCTTTGAGCTTAGTGTACATTTTTATTCTCAAAATTGGATGCTGCCAAAGTATATTGCTGGACAACAAAGTTTTCCCATCCAGTCAGACTGGCAGGACCTGTCCTTTTGTAGAGGTCAAGGGTACACTGAAGTGTAGTATCTTCTTGCCGAGGTACTGATGATAAGTTTATTATGATAAGCTTATTTGGAGAAAATGTATATGTTTGAATTAACAGGGAACTAATTATCTCCAGCATCTTAAAAACATATGAACATGTTCCTTTGCTAAAGATAGAACTGCATTTCTTTATTTTCCTAATTAAATTTGCAGTAGTCTTTGAAAGCAGATAAGAATTTTCATATTTATTGAACCGTTAAAATTAGTCACTATTATCACACCGACTAAAATATGTCTGTGTATAAGAGCTTACCAATTACTTCCTAAAATTTGTAAAGTTTTAATTTTAAGGACTTAGTAACTTTTTCCTAGGTTAACTTTTATTCAAACATTTTAAGTATGTAGTCTTTTTTTTTCCAAGTTGGTGGCATTTTTTATGTTTTCTAATAAGACTTTTCACAGAAAATGTGACTTAATAATCATGAATTCTTACGTTTTTCACTGTTGTCTTTGGAAAGTCATTAAAAATAATTTTGTAATGGCTATCAGATTTTTAAAAATTTTAATTAGCAGCTCCACTTCCACTTTTCATATAACCAGAGCCTTGGCATTTTAGCTGCAAAATTCGGTACATTAAGAACGAAAACCAATAATCACCTTTTAGAAGTCACCTTTATCCACTGAACTATTTGTGCTGGTGGTGGTTATAGGACAATCTGAATGAGGACCCATTTTATGCACATTTTCTGATTAAGTAGTCTAAATTCCAAACCTTCGTTTAAATGTATTAATTCCCTTTACCGTAATGTAGTTTTTTTTTTTTTTTAAAGATTTTTTATGTATTTGACAGACAGAGATCACAAGTAGTCAGAGAGGCAGGCAGAGAGAGAGAGGAGGAAGCAGGCTCCCCGCGGAGCAGAGAGCCCAATGCGGGGCTTTATCCCAGGACTCTGGGATCATGACCTGAGCCGAAGGCAGAGGCTTTAACCCACTGAGCCACCCAGGTGCCCCCGTAGTGTAGTTTCTTAATAGATCAATATTGCCAATATCAATCTTGGCAAATTAGGTTGCCTTTTTCACTGAGTCCACTAAAAATGTCAGATTACCTGTAATGGAGAATCGGTTATCTAAAAGATTCATCACCTCTTCTACATTCTTGGAAATGTAATTTTGACATGAGATTCTACAATGAAGGACGATACTTATATATACATTCTAACCTTACAATTTTTCAGTGAAAAATTGAGTACTATTTATTGGCTATACTTTGGGTCATTATCTTATTTTGTATTTAATTTTGGCTTCTTGATAGGGAAAGGACTAAATTTGTTAGATGAATTGGTTTTTTTTATTGCTCACCTTAATAAATCTTGTTTTTTTTAAAGCTCATCCCTAATATAAGTACATATTTTGAGTGCAGATATGAGAGGGCTTTTTTTTTAAGAGTGTTCTCAACATTTCAGTACAAATTATGTTCTAAAACGTCCATCTTTAAAACTCCTTTATCATAGGAAGTACCCGAGAAAAGCAGTCACTCTCTCATGAACTGTTAATAACCTTCCTTTTACGTTGAATGTACAAGTTCATTGTGTTTATTGTGTTGAGATTCTGCTTTGTCATCACAGAAAAGATCAGCAAATTTTGAATGTCTTTCTGTAAAAGAAAAGCGCATGCCCCTCTTTCAAGTTTAACAACTCCCTAAGTTCTTTACAATAGATAACTAGAGAACTGTAGAGGGGAAAATAATTTTTAACTTCTCTCTATCTCATTAAGTATCCTAATGATTCTTCTATTTTTAAAGGCTTAAAAAAATAAAAGAAATTAACCACATTGATGATAGCCTGGAACATTTTCTGCACATTTCTTATTTCAACTTCTTTGCTGCAGTTGCTTGCTGGTAACTGAATGACTGGCTGAGTGATTTTTCTGAGTTGTTTTTTCTGTGAATTTATCTGAGAATCCATTCCCTAGGTAGGGTAGCTGTTCCATTAGAAGTTGCACACATGATTTATTAAGGAAGAAATTTGCTGTGGAGATTTCATGTTCTCCAGTAAAACTTATCTTGAATTCTTCAGATATACACACAGAATGTTTATTTTGGAAGTAGAGTCTAGCAAGGACCATAGGCAGAGACACGTAAGATACGTGTCTTCTTTTATCTTCACCCCAACCTTTCCTACTATGTAATTTGCTCTAATACTTCTTTCTTCATATATTAAGCTATTTTTCCTATAATTCTTTTGACAGTACTTACTGATTAAGCATTGTGTTTTAATTTGTCACCATGCTGGGTTTTAAAAAAAATCATTTATCCGTTTTTACCGTAGGAGGAACAGTAAGTCTTCCCCATGTAATAGAACTTAGTACTATTTAGTGGGTGTTGTAAGATGTTGGAAGGATTGCATTGAGTATTGCGTAGCTTTAAAGAGGTCTTTAAGAAATACAGATGTTTGCCTTTATGTTCTGGATGTTTAAGTTTTAGATGTTAATAGTGATGGCTTCATATTCTCATAAATTATCAGCACAATATATATTTGGGATTGTGATTGTTGGTCTTGGTAGTAGACACAAATCTATATTTCGTAATGAATTCTTGGTAGTTTTGCAGGTTGTTTTTTCATACATCTGATTAGCATGACCAACTGATGTGGCTAATAGGGTGCTCGTGCTAGGAACAATGTGCAACTCTACCATTTTCCGTTTATGTGCTTGTGTTTACGTTATTAATATCCTAATTCTGTATTCCTTTGCAGGAATATTTTGAAGCCGTTTCTCTATTTGGTGTGGGTTATTTTGGTTAAAACAATATAAAATAACTCATTTAATCAGATGCCCATAAACTGCAGTAGAATTTAAGACATGGAAAATAACAAGAAAGAGTGGCTACTGAACTTCCTAAAACCTTTGTGGCACTGTCTCTGAGGAAGCCTTAACTGGAACACATCTTGAACACTATAGCAGATGGAGACCATCTTAGCCAGGGATAGACTAAGTATGCAGTATCAGTTTGAATGTTAAATACCAGCAGAGTGCAGTGTCTTTCTTCTCAAGCTTAAAAAAAAACTTTTATAAGCTATTTTTTTTCCTGCACCAAATAGATTGTCTTTTATAGCCTATTTTGAAATTTACTGGTTTAGAGTATGGTTAAATTTTTTTCTTTCATAGTCCTTGAAAATTAAAGTAATTTAGATGTTATTTAAAATTCCAGCCTTACATAACAGCTCACAATTTTTCCATCAGTTTAATTCCCTCAACTTTTTTTTTTATTTCCAAGGGTATATTGAGCTTTCTGGATTAAACCACCATACAATCTTTGATATTATAAATATTAAAGCAAAGTTTGATTACAGTAATAACCTATATCCATGATACTTTGATAGTTAAGTACTATAATTAGGACTGTATAAACAATCTGTTTTTAACTTAGCCCTTTTCTGGGGGATGAGACAATTTGTTCATTAGAAATACTCTTGGGGCGCCTGGGTGGCTCAGCGGGTTAAAGCCTCTGCATTCGGCTCAGGTCATGATCCCAGGGTCCTGGGATCAAGCCCCGCATCGGGCTCTCTGCTTGGCTGGGAGCCTGCTTCCTCCTCTCTCTCTCTCTCTCTCTGCCTGCCTCTCTGCCTACTTGTAATCTCTGTCAAATAAATAAATCTTAGAAAAAAAAAAAAAAAGAAATACTCTTTGTGAATTAACATATATAATTTGTTTACCTCTACTTTGAAGCAACATATTAGTTTTTTTCTGGGGACTTTTAACTTCTTTTTCATTGAAACCTTTGAACATGCAAACATATTCTTGACATTTAATTTGTAGACAGTTATGGAAAATAATAGCATTAAGCTGGAAAATACTTTAAAATGCTCAGGTTTTGATAGGTAAAGGAATAATGTCCCCATACAGTTTAAATTTGAAAATTTAATGATTACTTTCTGTTACTTGGTATGTCTTAGAAATTGTAGGGGCTAATAATTTCTTCTGGGAAATTTCCTAATTTATGCTCACTTATCTTTCCTCCAACTTTTACTAATATTTTAGGAGGAAATAATTTAATTTTTTAAAATTCTTGTTTTTAACAGTGATGTTACATTGCTGTCCTGTATTTTAGATGTAATGGTTATAGATAAGTACACACTGTGTAAGAAAATAAACATTAGTTCCTGAAATGGGCTGTAGCACAGGATGAATAAAGAAGTTTGAAGATTAGCTTCCATTTCAGTTGTTACCTCTGATGATCAAAAAGGGTATATGTGTGTGTATATTTTATATGTATACTCACACAGAGTCTGGATCAAATTATATTTATATATTGTATGTATACATGTATTTGTGTATACCCACAAAATGTGCACACACACATTTGTATATATGTGTGTATAAACACTTTCTTGATCCCTCACCAGAGGGTACATGGTAGATCAGGCAGCTGTAATTCTAGATTGCTTTTTTTAGAGTTGGTGGTGTGTTCTAGAACTAAGGGATCAGGAGGTGGCAGGAAGAGGGGGTGACTAATGACTGGATAGGTCTGGGGAGACGACTGCTACCCCTTTCTTCATTTTAGTAGTAACAACCTGCTTTTGCTGAAATGTCTTATGTTTGCCTTTGAGAAGCTCCTGTTGTTAACTGTGTTGTTGTTTCCGGAAATAGGAGGGAGAGGGAAGGGGAATTATAGAGATAAAACTTGACTTTTAAAATCCTGTCTTTGAGAGGAGAAATTTCAAGTGCCTGGATTTCATCTTTTCTACTTAGTGGATTTTTGATGGGGTGTTTTTAAAGTGTCCCTTTCTACATTTGACTTCATTTACCAAACATAAGTCAAATAGTATTTCATTTGTAATATTAATTTTTCTCATTATAACTAAGGAAGAATGTTTCATTACTGGCATAGTGCAGTTACTGGGTGTGTTTTGAAGTTGGCCTAGGTGTGTTTGATGTGTTGGGATGTCCTGGGTTTTTCTGTCGACTGGCTATGATACAGCTAGTTTCCATTAGCTGCGATTAGGTACCATTTGGAGCCCAAATCCAAGTCTTCAGGAACTTTTATTAAGAGACTAAGACTGGGGGCGCCTGGGTGGCTCAGTTGGTTAAGCAACTGCCGTTGACTAAGGTCATGATCCTGGAGTCTCAGGATCCAGCCCGGCGTCTGGCTCCCTGCTCAGCATGGAGTCTGCTTCTCCGTCCACCTGCCCTTCCCCCTTCTCTTGCTTTCTCGCTCTCAAATAAATAAATAAAATCTTAAAAAAAAAAAGTTAAAAAAAAAAGTGACTAAGACTATTAAGACAGTTGGGTTTGTTTGTTTTTAAGTAGAGTTGTCAGAATTAAGAGAGAGGTCACCCATCGTGCAGAGGAAATGGGAAGAGAGGGGGTGCCCCTCTTCATTCAGCATCAATTTCTAGTGCCCTCAGAGTCCCAAGCGCATGTTGGGTTATTCAACAAGAAAACTCTTTTTTTAGTAGGTGTGGATGCTGATGTTCTGCAGGCAAAGTAATGCATTACTCTAGGGATAACACAGCTAGCCAAATCATTTAGAAACTACTTGCTGGAAATGGGATTATGTTTATATTAAAATCAGCTTCACTTTTGGTTTCAGCCATTAACTTTCAAAGCACTATGGAGGGCTGCATGAAAAGTGTTTATCCCCTCAATACCCATCACCCTGTATGGAGGAGGGCACGTGCTGTGATGCCCACTGGATGTTACACTTAACTAATGAATTGTTGAACACTGCACCAAAGACTAATTATGTACTATACAGTGGCCAACTGAACATGCAGGAAAAGTATCTACTCTCAGAAATAGTATATGTTGAAGTATGTGGGTTTTATTCATATTGATATCCTTATTTTTCTCCTCTGTGAAATTAGTGCTTATTTAAAGTGAAGAGGTTTTGTTTACTTAAAAAAAAATTTTTTTTTAATCAACTATTTTATTGAGGAGCTTTCAGAGAAAGGTCAAAGATGAGGAGGACGATGAAATCTGATGTCCTTTGCCTGGCTGGAATCTTTCTAGCGTTGCAGTTGCCAAAAGCTATTTTCAAAATTTTTAATAGATTTATAACTAGTATATATTGCAAAGTATTGCTGTTAACCTCTGTTCCAAATTCACCCAGTAGTATCTACCTTCCTAACCCAGCTCTGGGCAGGCATAATTAAATTCTTAATTGTTCTTTCAGACATTTTATATATTCAAGCAATTCAGAATATATTTTTTATTTTTTCACTTATTTTATGCAAAAGGTAGCGCACCACAAACACTGTTTTGTCCCTTCCTTTTTTCACATAGTAAATAGACTATTTCCTCATTCTTTTTTTAACAATTGCATAATTCTGCATTATATTTATATACCATCTTTTACTTACCCAGTCTCAAATTAATGTATATTTGGTTGTTGTCTTTTGCTGTTACTGTGATGAGTCACCTTGTACATATGTCATTTCCTATCTTTGTAAGTTTATTCATAACTTAAATTCCCAAGAGTAGTCTTGTAGTGTCAAAGAATATTTGTAATTTTGAGGAATATTGTCACATTGCCATACATGAGGTTTGTATCAATTTATTGGTCCCATTAACAATGGTTGAGAGTACTGTTTCCTTACTGGCTTGTCATTAGAGTATGCTAATGAATTTCTGGATTTTTGTCCATCTGTTAGGTGAAAATTGTATCTCAGAGTAGTTTTTATTTGCATATTTCTTATGATTAACTTTAAGCTTTTCATGTTTATTTTTATTTCCATGTATTACCAGTTCATATTTTTTGCCCATTTCTATTGAGTTTTGTTGTTAAGCTTTGTGATAAGAGGGAGTAGCCAGTATTTTTCCCAGTTTGACATTTGTTTTTGGATTTTGTATGTGTCTGTGTGTGTGTATATTGCCATGCAGAGGTTTTTTATTTATATGGAATCAAATTCATCCAAGTTTCCTTTTATGACTAAAATTTTGAGTCAGAAAGACCTCTCTACTCCTCCCAAGGTATAAGGAAGTTATATTTTCTTTAGTTGTTGGTTTCATTTTTTTCTATATATGAATTTTCCACCTCTTTGGAGTTTATTTTGGTTCACTGAGTAGATCCGACTTTACCTTTCTGCAGGTAGCTCCTGTTGTTCTGATAACATTTAATGAATGTATTTTCTCCAGATGATCAGAGCATACTCAGAATGGGTTTAATTAGAATATCCTTTAATGTTTTGGAATTTTTTTTAATATTTTATTTATTTGACAGAGAGAAATCACAACTAGGCAGAGGCAGGCAGAGAGAGAGGAGGAAGCAGGCTCCCTGCGGAGCAGAGAGCCCGATGTGGGGCTCGATCCCAGGACCCTGGGATCATGACCTGAGCCAAAGGCAGAGGCTTTAACCCACTGAGCCACCCAGGCGCCCCTATCCTTTAATGTTTTGAATCTGAGGTGATAAATGAAAAAATGAGTAATAGAAAAGGTAACATTTTCTATTTTTAGTTCCATTCTTAGTTGAGTTACCAAACTTTTAATTATCTCTAGGTCCCCACAAGTTGAAAGGAATTCTTCCCAAGCTTTTCTACTACATTTGCTAGAGTTTAGTGTAGGTTATCGTCTGGGTTCATCTATCAAAATTATTTTTAATTGGTGTCTGAGGTCGTTCATGCCTACTTATGAAACTAGTCTTCTGAATTCTCTTCCCCCGAAGACCTTAAGTAGTTAACTCGAGGGCAAACTTAGTTGGAAGAGATAGGATATTCTACTCTGGTTCAGTATAGCACTGACCGGCACTGCTGATAGTGATTTATAGTTGGATATGTCTCCTTTGTTAGCTATTAGGATTTCCAATGGTTTCTGCAAATTCTGAATAATAATAAAAAGAACCAGGAGGTTTTATAAGCTGATCTCTATTCTAGTCCACATTATTTCAGGAGTGCTTTCTCTTGTTAAATATTTCACTCTATCTTGTTAGGCTTCTTTTTTCCTAATCTATTTATCTTCATATTTTCAAGTATGCAAACCTTTTCCTAATGCCAAAAAAATTCACAGATATTTGTGATTTTTGTATATGGTAATTAAGAAAAGACATGACAAAAACGTATCATTTCTTGCAGTTAGATTAAAGTTGATACAGTATCAATCACAAAAAGCACCCACATACATTTGAAAAAGTGTATAGGTTCACGTTTGAAGATACAGGGCCCAGGCAGTCGTTATTTAACAGTCACTTACTAGACCCTGCACACTAAATCATTTTAACTAAGCAGAATGGTGTAGGAGAGACAGTCTCTTCTCGTGCAGGAGCTGACTTGATAAGAAAGACAGCCATTATAGAACATTTCAGACCTGTTAGGAGAGGAGAGGTAGGGGATCATGGTGTGAGGGGTCACAGCTTAATCTAACGTGGTGTGGAGGAGCAGGCAAGACCAGCCCAACAGGTAACTTCTAAGCTGATCTCTGAAGTGGATCCATGAGACAGGACTGGAGGCAAGATAATCATGTAGGAGGCAATTTCAGGACGTAGGCAGGAGCTAATGTGGATCTGAACTAGGGCAGAGGCTTTAGAGATAGGAATGAAGAGACTGATTTAAGATAGGCTTAGGAATTCCTGTCTTGTTAATTGATGGATGTGGGTGTAGGCAAGGGATAAATTAAGAATAACTTGTTTTTCTAGGTGGAGAGTGATTCTGTTTCACAGAAATGGGAAATACAGGAGGAACAGGTTCTCAGATGGAAGACTAAATGACTTTTAAGCATATTGAGTTTGACACAAATCTCCAAATGGAGGTGGCCAGTGAGCATTCACATTTGAGCCTCAGGACTGGGATACAATTCTGAAATTGAGGATACCGACTGGGAAGCTGTTATCCTCATGCTGATAAAACAAGGATATGAGAGGAGAGGTGATGATTCAGGAAGTGTGTGCAAAGGAAGAGCAGAGAGCTGAAGGAAGAACTTTTGGGAACCTTAGCATTTAGGGGATGCAGAGACTCTCATTATGGCCATTGGTTGGGCTGTTTCTCCCTTGAACTGCTATCCAGCTTCTTCACCTAGCCAAACCTGATCAGTCCTTCAGCAGTCAAATTAAAACCTGTCTTCATCGTGAAACCATTTCTACCACTTTCTCTAGAATTTAGAAAAGGGGCATCTGGGTGGCTCAGTGGGTTAAAGCCTTCGCTGTCGGCGCAGGTCATGATCTCAGGGTCCTGGGATTGAGCCCTGCATCTGGCTCTCTGCTCAGCAGGGAGTCTGCTTCCCTTCCTCTCTCTCTGCTTGCCTCTCTGCCTACTTGTGATCTCTGTCTGTCAAATGAACAAATTAAAAAAAAATCTTTAGAATTTAGAAAAAAAAGGCACTTATTGTTGGTAGCATTTATTTTTTAGTCAATCAAATACTACATAGAATCCCAGATTTTTGGCTTGACTGACTGATGGTTGAAAAATAATAATTGTGTGTGTGTGTGTGTGTATGTACATTTTTGTACTCTGTCATTTAAAAGGGTAGGTATTCTTAGTCAAACTGAGCAACTACTATCTGTCAATTAGTTATGTGCTAGATGTTAGAGATCAAGAAGTCTGACATAGCTCCTGATCCTAGGGTACCAGGAACTTAATGTGGAAAATAGGGTAGCTGGGTGGATGTTTTACAGAATTCACAATTTCCTTTATTCTCTCCTCCCAGGTATAAATTTGAACTAATGTGTTGCCAAGTTAACCTTATTTGTCCCCCAACCTTAAGAGTGACATAAATTCACCTATAGAAAAGCAGCAAAAAATCCTAAACAGATTTTTATTCATATTTGAAAATATTTGAAGTTATACCTGGTATATACAACTTCCCATAATTTTTTAACATCGCATTTCCCCACATTATCACAGGTTCTTCAGGAATATTTTTACCTGCTATATAAAAACATGTGGATGAGTCAGAATTTACTTATTTTCATTGCCAGACATTTCATTTTTTTTCGTTCTTACAAATAGAGCTTAAATGAACATTCATATTTGTACATTGATGTTTTTATGCATTGAGGAGTGTTTCCTTAGGTTATTTCACAGATGTGAAATTACTGGGCAAAAGAGTACAAACATTTCTGAGACTCGTAATAAATACTGGCAACTGCTTTTCAGAAGAAGAAAAAGTTCTTGACTATTTGCACTAATGATATATGCGAGTACTCGCATCATTATCTTTTCCTAATTTTCTGATTTCATGGGTGGAAAGAGTGTCTGATTTTAATGTGAATCTTTGGGTTTTAATGAAGATAAACATGTTAAAACTAATTGTATTTCTTCTTTTGATGGTCCCTTTTCTTTCTTCCCCCTTTAGTTCTAGTAACCAATTTAGTGAACAGTTGCACGTTCTTACTATATCTTACATGATTTAATAAGTTTAGATCATGTCCTTAGCTTGTATGCTTTTCACAACAAGGAGGTCTAGGTTTTAGTCTTAAAAGTGTATTTTAAATTTTCCTCCTTCTTGCCCCGCCCCCCTTTGAGACTGCGGTAAACTACCCATCACATAACATTTGCCGTCGTAACCAGTTTTAAGGGTACAGTTCAGTGGCACTGAATGCGTTCACTTCATTAGGCAACCGTCTCCACTGCCACCTGACCCTCTTGATCATTTTGATTAGTTCTGCGGCACAACACCATTGGCATCGAAATTTACCGGTGTTGCTTGGAGAGTTCTTACCTTATTCTTATTCTTACATTAGTATTCTTATTTTGGTCACTATTTCTGTGGTAGTTTTGTGAAGATTCGTTGGTTTGTCTAGGCGTAGAAGCACACTGAATGCAATACCTGAGATTTCAGTGTTTGTTGGCTTTTGGGTTGTTACTAATAATTTAAGGTCCCTCATGGAAAGGTACGGCTTATTAGCATACGTGCCAGTTTTCCCTAAGCTTAGTACGGCGTTCTATGGAGACCGTCGTGCATCCGTTACTTCGCACATATCGCGCAGGGCCTCATGCAATATCTATATGGTTGGTTGTTCTTTCTTTTGACTGGATATGTCACTCAGAAATTTTTACCCACGAGGGTGGGGGCTGTGTGTCTATCCCTACATGCTGGCAGAGGGCACAGGGAGTACGAATGCAATGTAGTGGGAGGAGCGTGACTTGTTCAAGGAACAGAAGGGAGGCCAGGGTGGCTGGGTACGAGCCGGCAGGTGGACAGAGGTATGAGACAGGAGCTCAGAGGTGAGCCGGGGTCAGATACGGTAGGGCCTGGTGGTAGTTCAGTTCCTATGGCCCTGTGATGAGAACTCTAGTAAAGGATCGTAATTGGACATGGGGTGAAGGGGGCAATACAGTCTAATAAATGTTTTGTAAAAGCTCATCGGGGCAGTTGGGGGAGAACTGGATTATAGAGGAAAAAGAGTAGAAGTGGGGTGATGTGTTGGAAAGCTGTTTCCGTTATCTGGATGGCACTGTTACGTGGATATTCTCTCTCTCTCTCTTTGTGACTAAATCCACATTGTGACCATCTGCAGCACAACTGAAGATAACTGGCCAGTTTTCCTTCCACAGAAAAGTGAAACTTACCAGAGCATAGGAGCTTCAGAGTGATGGGGTCATTAATATCATACTGTAACTAAGCTAACTAACCCCAGGCTAAATATAGTTAGCATGTGAGTCTCCAGAACCCACTGTCAACTATCTTTGAACAGCTCTGTGAGGTTAAATGTGCTTTAATTATAAAGGACATAATGAATTCAAGAAGATGCTCGTATGCCTCTTATATATGAAGAACAGGAAGTACAGTCAATAGTACCAAAATAAAAAGCAAAACATCTGTCAGCTTCTTTTAAATGCTAGCACTGTTTTGTCACCATCATGCTTTTAGTTTAATTCCTTCCCAAATCTGTTACAACTTGAGGGTGTACATGAAATTTGAGAGTTTTATGCACATTTTTGGCATTTATTATTTTTGTGTCCCAAGTTAAAGGTTGTGTCACTGCTCTGAGAAGCTGCCTCTGATTCCCTAAGCCTGGGGAAAGTCTCCTCTTCTGTGCTTTGATTGTACCACCTACCTCCCTCTCTGATCAGCATTTGCCGTGCTGAATCCTAAGGCTCTGAGGACAGAGATCTTGGGGACAGGGAAGGCAAAGGCAGGGGGAAATTGGAGAGTCAAAGTAGGAGAGATTTGAGACAAGTGTGAAACTTCTGTGAAGTCCTGTGAATCTTCTCTTTCATGCCACAGTAGAGTTTTAATATGAAATAGTATGGTAAATTGCCTAGCATTGAGAACAATTGTCATTGCAGGGAGCCCTCCTCGTTGTTTATGCTGTGGCTTCCTCTACTGGGTGCCTCCTATTACCTTCTCCAGGGTGAGGAGTTCCAGTTCTGTAATATTTCGTAGACTTTAGGTTCATTTTCTTTGTTGACTTTAGGGAATAACATTCAGTATGTACATGATTAGGCTTTGTAAGATTTTAGAAATAATACATTTATTTGGAATGTAAAATGTTGAAAGGAATTCAGGTCCTTAGTTCTTTGGGACAACATGTATGCTGATTCCTTTCCTTCTTAGACTGGCTGAGCTTGCTCTCGGGCTCCTTGCTGACTGTGACAGTGCACTGCTCCAGGGGTCTATTTCTGCTGTTTTTGTCTCCTTTCTTGCTATTTACCTTCCTTCCCTCGAGCTAGGTGTGGGTATATAAGTCATCTCCTTTGTTCTGCTTCTTTCTGTCAACTTCCTGCTGAAGAATTTGCCAGTTCTTGAACTCTACAGTCTGCAGAGGACCCCGAGTCCTTATCTTCAACCTTGGGTCCTTTCCCATTGCCAGTGGAGCTGACTAATGGCCTCAGATTTTGTTTGAATTCCTCCTAAGTGCATAGCTTCTATGCATGAGTGCCCTGGTGTTCCTGTCATCAAGGCTCCAAAGATTAGTCACCTTGGCATCCACTTTTGTATGCCTCCCACATGCTTGTCCCCAAGTCTCCCTGCCTGGACCAAGCAGACACTGGGTTTATCTCTGATTCTCTTATCTCTTATTCTCTGATTCTGGTCTTGCTTCCCCCCCCCTCCCCCTTTTTGCCTTCCATTCCCATTATCACCACCACAGCCCAGGTGACTACTGCTTCTTTGGACTATTTGTGGGAGACACCACATGGATGGACCACCCACCATCCAAGCCTACCCTCCTCCTTCCCAGTCATGCAGTTAGTGCAGATATTCCCTCTCAGTTCAGAAATCTTTAGTGGCTTCCTCTTGTTCTAGCCAACTACTGACTCATACTTTTAATAATACTATTTCAACATAGCCCCTTGCTCTTTCTTCCATACCCTCTTTACCTAGAAGTCCCACTTCATTTTCCCCCCTGAAACTTACCTGTCCTTGGACCACATTTTAAGTTCTGCCTGATTAGACGTGATCTGCTTTTGGAAACTCAAGACTTTTTTTTTTTTTTTGGTGGCAGTTTTTTTGCCTCCCACCCACGCCCTACATTAAACATTTCTTCAGGTCAGCAGGGCCAGAGTGGTTATAAGGAAGGGCTCTGGAGTTGCACTGCCTGAATTCACACCCAGTTCCATCTGTTACAGCTCTTGCACTTTGAGCTGATTACCTGACTTCTCTGACCCTCATTTTTCCCATTTGTGACTTGTGAGCAGTAATAGTAACCAGCTTCCAGGGCTGCTGAATAAGTAAGTTAATACATGTTTAACATAGTGCCCAGTACTGTATAGATGTTTGCTGTTATCATTGCTGTTAAGAAAATATTTATCCTATACCATAAGCTTAAAGGTGGAAAATTCTTGATTTCTCACTTGGAATGACTTACAGAATCTCTCATGGTACCTTATGTTTAGTAGATATTCAGTAATTATTTACTGAGTGAAATTGAAATTTATTGAGAAATCCAGTTGTCCAATAACAGCTACTTTTGGTTTTGAAATAAGGCTGTTCAAACTTGTACAGAGTAGTTTCAGCAGCCATAAAGTGAGGTCACAGAGTTTTTCCAGGATAATTTAATAGCAGAGTATACGGTTTCCTTGTCTAATTATATGGTTTGGGGGGAAAAAAAAACTATGTAGTTTTAAAATATATATTTTAAACAAAATTATGTGAAGATGATGAAATAGCAAACCTTTGAACACTTAAGTACTTAAAACATAAGCTTTGGTGTTTTAAATTAAAAAAAACCTTACAAAATTAAAAAAAAAACCCACAAAACTGAAGAATTATATTGGGCAACAGTTTGCATGCAATAGAGACAACCTTCCAAGTGAAAGCCTCCCAGAGTAGAATCAGTTATGTGTAGTTTTCTTTCAAGAGTACTGGTTTTGGTCTCCATTCTGGGATTTTTAACTTATATTTACATTTGGCTTTTGTAACATAATACTGAATAGGGTTTTGGAGTAACTTCTTGGATTGAATAAGAGAGGTCTAGGACTAATGTTTGCTGTTGGTCTTGTATGTTAAATTTTAATACATTGGAATTGTGGTAATGATGTTTTAAGCTTAAATATTTAACATTCCATCAGGTGGTTTAATTTATATGGTTTTAAAGAAATGGTAAACATTATCTTTTGAGTAGACATTTAATTTAGTTTTATCAAACTGCTTGAGACTTTTAATAGGCACTTAAACATAGCTCTAAAATTAGACGGGTGAAATGTAGAGTGATGTTTGCTTTTGATGGGAAAAAGGGAAGAACTATCTATTAAATATGGGCTTAACTTTTCTGGCTTCACAAGGAGAAAAGTGAAATCTTTACCAGTAAAAAGAAGCCTGGCTAAGTGCCCTAAGAAAGTAAAAGTATTTTTCAGACTTTAATATTTTATTCTATTTGGTGATATCAAGTGAAGTAGTATTTTCTTCTGTAGGCTTATAGGG
Source organism: Meles meles (assembly GCF_922984935.1). Classification (NCBI taxonomy): domain Eukaryota; kingdom Metazoa; phylum Chordata; class Mammalia; order Carnivora; family Mustelidae; genus Meles; species Meles meles. The sequence continues at coordinate 29,227,332 of NC_060079.1, forward strand.
ACTTTGAAGCATTGGACAAAGAACTACTAGAAGTTCAAGTTCCCACTGAGTAATTATTGCTTGTAATAAAGTCTTAGGTAGATTACCTTGCATACTTAACAAAGAGTTAAGAATGAAATTTCCATCTTTTTATGTAAATATACTGTTTAATTAATGTCTCCTGATTTTGTCATGAATTTATTTAAAATATTTAAAATATTAAGGTATTCTAAGTATTGCTAGTCAAAATAAAATATGTTCAAGGATCTATAAAATTAGGTTTTGTAATGGATCAGTGTTTAAGTAAAAGGAAGAAAGGTATCAAGTAATTGTAATGAAATATTCACCAGCTGTAGAATGACCTGCTCATCCACTTGCCAAGTCTTACCTTTGTTTCTGTTTCATTTGTCTTTATAACCTTCAGGTAGAAACACTGGGAGGGGGTGCCGTGAACGTCTCTATTCTCTCTCCTTTAGAGTTGAAAATACTGGAAGGTTTTTATATTCTGGGTCACACACCCCTCCTCCCCTCAGCCCCCAAATTGAAGGAAATTCTTGGGCAAGTAGATGATTTACAAATTTATTAGCAATGGTAATATGATAATTCAAGTTTTCCTATGTATGGTATCCTTCAGTTGTGGTGGAAATAATTTATTTTCCTTTCTCTTCTGCCATGTTGAACTTTAATTTAGGTTTGTATATTCCAAAAGAGAGCCCCAGCAGATTACTAGAGATTTTATGTTAACTAGATCACCTCTCTGCCCCCTGCTGTTTTCTGTGTACTTGAGGGTATCTGCCTGGGAATAGAAACTATCAAGAGGAATAGAATTGCTGAAACAGCAACCTTCATAATTATATAAAGAGTTGAAAATTGTTGATTGTAGATATGTCTATGCTATGTCAGTCTTGTCCATATATTAATCTGCAAACTTTATTATGTTCCATATGCACATATTAGTGTGTCTGTAATGATTGATGACTATAGGTTTTGGCTCCAGCCAGGCTTATATCAAGTAATTTGGTCTCACCCAAATTCACTCTGTTTCTTAATTTCTTATGCCTGTTATCAATTGCAGTGATCAACTGTGTGTGTGTGTTTGTGCGCTTAGTGCTATGGGAATACAAGGAAAGTTTGTTGTGGTCCTTATTTTTTTTTTATTTAATTTTATTTATTTATCTGACAGAGAGATCATAAGTAGGCAGAGAGGCAGGCAGAGAGAGAAGGGGAAGCAGGCTCCCCGCTAAGCAGAGAATCTGATGCGGGGCTTGATTCCAGGACCCTGAGATCATGACCTGAACTGAAGGCAGAGGCTTAACCCACTGAGCCACCCAGGTGCCCCATGTTGTGGTCCTTATCTAAAATAGCTTGCAGTTTTGTTTTGAAGAAAATATGTGCATACAAAATAGCTACAAAAAAGTGAATCCTTAAGGATAAGTTCATAGGCATGGTCTACACATGGAGGGTGAGCTAAATGGATTCAGAGCAACAGGGTTGGACTTAGTGAAGTAGTAAGGACTCTGGAGCTGGACACCCTGGATTTGAATCCTGGTTCTCCCACTTACTAGCTCTGTGAACTTGATCAAGTAACTCCATTTCTGTCTGTTTCTTCAAATGTCAAATGCGGATGCTAATATAACTTACCTACTAGGGTTGTTGACCTGTGGCCTTTCTTAACTGGGGTTTCTTGAGAAAACTCAGCCCTTATGACCTAAGGCATCTATTTGAAGTAATGACTTCTCTTTTGTGTGTCTGGAATGGCCCTAGTTATGAACCATCCTTGGGAGATTTGTGAAAACAGCCACTAAGATAATTTTCTGTCTGCAGTGGTTCCAGTTAAGAACCCTGACTGAGGACTGAATGAGTTAACATATAATAAATCATGTAGGGCAGGGCTTGCAAAGTGTTAGCTGTTATTGTTGGGCTCTGAACAAGTGTGGTAAAGAGTTTTTCAGGCAGAGAGAAGTTAAAGTTTATCTGAGAGGGTTTTCCATCTCAAATAGGTATACAGTTACTTTGTATCTCTAGGACCAAGATGGGACCTGGAAAATCTGCAACTTAGTCGGGAATCAGAAAAGTATGGAACATTTGAAAGTAATGGTTCCACATAAAACAACAACAACAACAAAAAAACAAAACAAAAAACCCAAAAAACAAAAAAAAAAACTTCTTATATCTGTATCAAAGTCATACAAATTTACAACTATATTGACAATGAGAGAGACATAACAATTCTTAGTGAGCAAGAGATTGCGAATGGACATTAACCATGTACCAAAAAGGTAAATTGACACATCTCTCTTTTTATGGTTACAGTTTTGTGTAGCTGTTGCCTCTAAAGGCAAGTTGGAGAGAGACATTTACTTCATTTGGTCTATAGTGCCATGCAAGCACAATTTTAGGTAGGTGAAATACTAAAAATTGGCTGCCGAGTATAAGGATCATTGGTAATATTGGGAGAGAGCCATCTCAGTGAAGCGTCACCCCCCAGTGCATGTGTTAGTACTCGTTCTCTCTCACAGTTTCAGGATGTATTTGTAAATGTATATGCCTTTGATACAGTTTATACGCTTACTAAGGAGTTGTTTGTTGTTGTTTTTACTACAGTAGACGCCCAAATCGTCCTCCTACATTTAGAGTTCCTATTATCCTGCATGTCATGTGGGTGATCATTTTCTGTCATCTGTTCCACTTGACTCCCACTAGTACACTCACCCCTTCCCCAACTCAGCCTCTGGGACCAAGTCAGACTATAGGGAGGATTTATAGGGTTCCATTTCAATACCAGGGGATTCAGCAGGAGAGACAGTGCAAATCTGATGATTGTTCAGTATTTATAATTGGTATATTGTTTTGTTCCAATCACTGGTTCCCCACCTCACACTCTAATTCAGGAGCCTGGAACATTTTATTTCTCTTTGTGGAGTGCTTGCTTTGATAAGTCTAAGCCTTGTTAAGTCCCTGGGACTCAGACACTGAGTCTTTCTGATGTGTGCCATTGACAGTGCCCTGTTGGGGCAGCTGCTGATGCATGGTGACATTTCCTGATATCAACCACTTGCCCAATTGTTCCCTGTTGCCTCTCAGGGTTTTATCCATTTTTCTTTACCCTTAAATTTTCCATGCCACCTACTGTTGGTTCACCACCTTCCAGTTTCTAATTCCAAATCCCTCTCTGTTCTAGTTGCACCTCAGAAACCTCTGGCAGTGCCCAAAAAATGACAGTGGCAGAGAGTCAAATGTTCTTTATAAAATGTCTGCAGTGAAGGAAGGAGCCAGCCGAGTGGATACCATTAACTATGTGAGATAAAGCAAATCCATGGAAAAAAAATTGACAAAGTTTTAGCATTAAGAACCCAGATGGAAGACTTTTCTTTCTTTTGCTTGAGATTATATTTTAGAAATTTTAAGATGGGCCGTGGGGAGGAGTGAAGGAATTTAATCGATTGGCTCCATCATCTCTGAAATTTAGATAGAGATGTGACTTGTTGATAGTGAGATAAATTACAATGGCTCTAAGAGAATGAAAAAAATATATATAGTGGTTTATGTGAGGAATGGATATGTCTTCAACCAAGAATGAACATAAGGATTGTTGAACAGCTGTGGAATAAGTCTGATTATGTTTGGCTTCTGTAACATTTGGGAGCCCAGAAGAAGACTGGCTAATAATTAAGTGCATATATGTGGTTTTTTTAAGGATATATTCCAGAAGAGGTTCAAGATAGCTTACAAAAATATATCCAGTGAGAAAAAATAAAATTAAATATATATTGTGGCAAAGGAGAGAGGTTGAGATGGGTAAGATGGAGCCCAGAATGAGAATAATACCCAGACTCTGCTAAGGAAGTCTAGGAGTGGGCCATAAATTCACTGAGCACTTTCTAGCAGCCAGTGTAGAGATGGAAATAGTAATTGCAGATTCCAGCCCTGTAAGACCTAAAACAAATGAGTTAATTAGGCAAAGTGCAAGGATTGTTGGCACTGAGAAAATATTTGCCCGAGGTCTTTTCTGTGAATTTATAAACTTAATGAAAATGGAGAACATGCTTTGGGTCAGCAGAAATAGCCCTAGGAAAAATCAGTCTTGACTATAAGAAAAATAAGTAAGTTAATAATGGTGCTTCACTTTTTTAGGTGTTGGGAATCTATAGATGTTATTATGTGGGCAGAATTAGACTGGATTAAAACAGTAAAAATTACCCTGTGAACAATGAAAAACACATGACTACAGTTTGTCATTCAGGTACTATTTTATAGGAAGTATTTATAAATTTTAGATATTTCAGAATCATCAAGGCAGTCTAGAGATATATTCCCACTTACCTGGGTTTACCTGGGTCTATTCAAATTTGGATCATCAACGCTTTCTCTGATATCAGGTGTTTTCAGCAGGAACAATTGAACAATTCTTTCAAATTTCAATTTTCTCTGAAAATACTCTGAAAGAATCTGGTTTCTAGCACATTATCTAATATCAACCAAACCAAATGCTTTGGTGAGCCTAAGAACTCAGGGCAGTGTGACTAAGGGAATTGACAGGAAGTGGTATAGGAGTGAGCAGAAGGCCAAGGTTGATTGTGTATTTCCAGTGAGGGAGAGAACAGTTAGCTAAATTTTTATATATAGGTTTTCATCTCAAAACTAAGGGATTTTTACCTTGTCTATAGTCTTTACTTAATAAAAAAAGAAAATTTACATTTCTTTAAATTGACTTAGAGTAAGTTTTTAATAAGAAGGATTAGAAAATATTCTTTCATGCATTAAATGCATTAATCAGGAAACTCTTGTTTAATTAGTTTGAGGATGGATTACTTAACAGAAATATTGCACAAACAAGTTGCTAATTATTCTCTCAGATATTGGCCAGCCATGAAGACCTAATAATGATCAAGTATCAAAAGGTTGAGCAGATCTATGAATTATTTTATGTCTGATTTGAGCAAATGGCTGAATTGAACATTTGCTGAGAGAGGTACTTGAGGTGTAAATATGGTGAAATCATGGCCCCTGCTGTCAGGATCTACTAGGGGATTATCTAGTCTATAGGGAAGTAAGCCAATTACACTACAGTGTGGTAAGTTCTTTGATAAGTGCTTCTTTTATGTGAAAGTAGTCAGTTGGGAGCTGGGGAATAACCCTTTCTAGAGGATGAGACATTTAGTTGAATCTTTGAGAGAAGTTACTCACTTGGAAAAGTATTTCCCAGTTAGAGGTACAGAGCCCTTAAACAATATAGGTCTTTGAAGTAGAAGAGTATGTCCTATATGTAATTGGAGGAGAGACAGGGAATGAATGACAGGCGATGAGACCAGAGGTAGGAGGGGACTCAACAGGACTTTTTTGTGCTAGGATAAGGTACTTCACTTTGTCTTAAAAGCCATATGGAGACATGGAAGGATTTTGAGCAGAAAAATTGATTAGATGTGCATTTTGGAAGGACAGATCTGGCACCAATTCAGTGAACAGGTTAATGGGGAACAATATTGTTGGCAACTAGATTATCTGGGACACTGTTGTAATTAGCAGGTAAGAAGTGACAGACCTGAACTAAGGCAGGAACAGTGGAAAAGGAGGAAAAGGAGGAGGAGAGAGTCATACTCTGATATGGAGGCAGAACCTGCTTTGACTCATTGCCATATGGGATTGTGAGAGGTGATGGAAAAAAATGGAATTGAGTGTAGTTTTGACTCTCTAATTCAGGTCACAGGTTTTATTTTGTTTTGATTTTAAATTGAGGTGAATTCATTTTAACATAAACAGACATAAATTATCCGTTTTAACGGGTCCAATTCAGTGGTATTTAGTACATTCACAGTGTTGTGTAACCACCACTTTTATCACATTCCAAAACATTTTCATCACTCTAAAAGAAAACTCCATACCCATTATGTAGTAACTCCTCATTTGGCCTTGCCCCAGCCCCTGGCAACCAACCACCAATCTGCTTTCTGTTTCTCTGGATTTACTATTCTGAGTATTTCCTACGCATGGCAACATACCACATGTAACCAACCTCTTTTGTCTGACTTCTTTTACTTAGCATAACGATTCCCAGCTTGCTTCATGTTTACGGCTGAATAATGTTCCATGCGTGTGTATTGAGTACATTTTGCTAATTCATCTGTTAATGGACATTTGAGTTGTTTCCACCTTTTGTGAAGAGTGCTGCTATGAATATTTGGGTACAAACATTGAGTTACCGGTTTCTGTGCTTTGGGACACATTCGTAAGAGTGGAATTCCTGGATCATACGGCAATTCCGTGTTTAACGTTTTTGAGAAACCACCAAACTGTGTTCCCCAGAGGCTGTACCATTTTACGTTCCCACAAGCAATGTAGGAGGGTTCTGATTTCTCCACATCCTCACCAATACTTGTTTTCTGTGTTTTTAATTATAGCCATCCTACTGGGTATGAGGTGGTATCTTATTGCGGTTTTGATTTGTATTTCCCTAATGCTTAATGATTAATGATGTTAAGCATCTTTGATGTGCTTGTTAGCTATTTGTGAATTTTTTTTTATTTTTTTTAATTTTATTTATTTTTTATTTTTTTATTTTTTTATTTTTTAATTTTATTTCTTTATTTGACAGAGAGAGATCACAAGTAGATAGAGAGGCAGGCAGAGAGAGTGAGAGAAAAGCAGACTCCCTGCCGAGCAGAGAGCCCGATGCGGGACTCGATCCCAGGACCCTGAGATCATGACCTGAGCCGAAGGCAGCGGCTTAAACCACTGAGCCACCCAGGCGCCCCGTGAATTTTTTTTTTAAAGATTTTGTTTATTTGAGAGCAAGAGAGAGAACAAGCAGGGGTAGGGACAGAGGGAAAAGGAGAAGCAGACTCCCCACTGAGCAGGGAGACTGATGCGGGGCTGAGAATATGACCTGAGCTGAAGGCGGACTCCGAACCAACTGAACCACTCAGGTGCCCCATTTGTGTATCTTCTTAATTCCGCTTTTAGGTATATACCCAAGAAGTCCATAAGCTATATCTAGACCATTATCAGATATATGTTTTGCAAATATTTTCTTCAGGCTGTAGGTTCCCTTTTCGTTTTCTTGATAATGCCCTTTGATTCATAAAATTTATAATTTTGATGAAGTCCAGTTTATCTTCTTCTGTTGCTTATGCTTTTGGGGTTGTATCTGTGAAACCCCAAGGTCATGAAAATTTACATTGTGTTTTGCTCTAAGGATTTTGTAGTTTTGGCTCTTATATCTTGATCGTTGGTCTCTTGTGAGTTTGTATATTGTGCGAGAAGGAGTCTGGGTCCTTCTTTTGCATGTCGATGTCCACTGGTGCCAACACCGTTTGTTGAAGGGACTACTCTTTTCCTGTTGAGTGGTCTTGGCACCCCTTTTGAAATCAACTGGCCATAGTTGTATGGGTTTATCTTGGGATCTTTGCCCTTGGTGATCTCTGAAGCATTTGTTTCTTTAGCTTGTGGTCAGCTAGTGTTTTGGAAGAGATTTCCTTGAATACCTGGAACTCCCCACCCCACCTTTCCCCCCCAGAGAACCCCAGTTTCCTCAGTCTTTGCATATTGACTCTGTTGGGACACTCCTTCATGCTTAAGCAAGGCTATTTACAGTTCTCCCTTAACCTTCTCTTCCTGCTTGTACTGAGCCTCAAGTCAGCCAGGGGTGAAAGTTTAGGGTCTTCTTACATCCTCCTCTGGGCATACACTTAGGCATTCTGAATTCCCTGGTTTATATGATAGCTTTTCAATGTATTAATTTTCCAAAGAATCTCTCTGTCCAGTTTTCTGCAAATCTCTACCTTCAGATGACAGTGGGGGATTCATTTGCCTTTCGGTGTTCTCAAGGCATGACCCATGCTCAGACACTTCTCCGACCCTGAGAGAGTCTGAGTCAGGTAAAGGAAAGGCAGGCACCTTATCAGTCCTTCAGATTGTGAGAAAGTTGGTAAGTCACTTGATGAATTACCACAAAATAATGGATATGTAACCTTTATCCAGATTTTTAAAAAAAATCAGAACATTCCTAGCATTCTAGAATCCCCTCTCAAACTACCTCTTAATTACTACTCTTGTTCCTTTCCCTAAAGGTACCTTATTCTACAGACTTATAACAGTATCACTTTTGTTCATTCCGAACTTTGTATAAATGAAAATGTATATTTTATATTCTTTTTTTTCTTTTGCTCAGTATTTTTGAGATTTATTCATGTTGTTGAGTTTAATAGGAGTTTGTTCAGTTTCATAGCTATATAGTATTTCATGTAGAACATTATATTTTTCTATTGATAGACATTTGGGTTGTTTCCACTTTGGAGACTCTTATGAATAATGTAGCTGTGACTATTCTTGTGTAAGTCTTTTGATGCACATATGTTTGCATTTCTGTTGAGTATATTCCTAGAAATAAGACTGCTTAAAAAAAAAGACTGCTGGTTGGTTTGTGTATGTTTATCTTTAGTAGATATTCCCACATCCTACCCAACACTGAGATTTTTTTTTTAAGAGAGGGAGAAGAAGGAGATAAGCAGAGGGAGAAGGAGAGAGAGAACTTAAGCCCTTAGACTTGACCTCAGTGGAAATCAAGAGCCCGACGTTTAACTCACTGAGCCACCCAGACCTCCCACCCATCACTTAGATGTTTAAACCCACTTGTCAGTCTTTCTAATTTTAGCCATCTTGGTGGATGTGTAGTATACCTCATTGTGGTTTTATATTGCATTTCCCTTATTACTACTGAGATTGAACATAGGTTATTTGGATGTATTATTTTGTAAAATGCTTGTTCATGTTTCTTGCCCACTTTTCTATTGGGTTGACTTTTTCTTATTGGTTTTAGGAGTTCTTTAAATGTTCCTGAAATGAGCTCTTTGATAGGTTACAAATATCGCCTCTCACAGTGTGATTATCTTTCCATTCTTTTATTCATCTTTTTTAATGAACATAAATTCCAATTTTGATGTACTTTATCTTGTTAATCTTTTATAGTTAATGCTTTTGTGTCTTGTTTAAGAAATTTTTGCCCATTCCAAGATATTCCTGTTATTTTCTAGAAATTGTTTTACCTTTCACATTTAGAGCTACAGTCCATCTGATTTGATTTTTTTCCTATGGTGTGAAATAGGGATCAGGAATAATTTTTTTCCCTGAAGGGGCAGCTAATGGCTTAGCATAATATTTGAGAAAACCATCCTGTCTCTTCTTTGTGATGCTTTGTAGTGCTAAAAATTTTTTTTTGTTGTTAGGATCTCATTGACATATAATGTTATTTTAATTTAAGTGTATAACATAATGATTTGATATATGTATATAGTACAAAATAATCACTATAATAAGTCTAGTTAACACCCATCACCACATATAATTACAGTGTTTTTTCCTATGATGAGGACTTCTACAATTTACTCTCTTAGAAAATTTTCAAATATATAATATTATTAACTACAGTTATCATGCTGTACATTATATCCCCAGGACTTACTTATTTTATAACTGGAAGTTTATACTTTTTGACCTCCTTCACCCATCTAATGCTTTCTCCTCTCCCTGCCAGACTCTGGTTACCACTAATCTTTTTTTTTTTTTAAATCTATCAGTTTAGTTGTTTTTATTTCATTTTTTTTGTTAGATTACACATTAAGTGAGATCATGCAGTATTTGTTTTTATCTCTCTGGCTTATTTCACTTAGTATAATGACTGCAAGTTTCATTCATTTTATTGCAGTTGGCAGAATTTCCTTTCTTTTTTTAAATGGCTGAGTGTGTGTGTGTGTGTGTGTGTGTGTGTGTGTGTGTGTGTGTGTGTATGAAAACAAATCACATTTTCTTTACCTGTTTATCCACCAGCAGATGCATAGATAGGTTCCTTCCATATTTTGGCTGTCATGAACAATGCTGTAATGAACATGGATGTGCAGATATCTTTTCAAGTTGGTATTTCCATTTTCTTCAGATAAATACCGAGCAATGAAATTGGTGGATCATATGGTAGTTCTAGTTTTAATTTTTTGAGGAATCTCCATACTGCTTTCCATATTGGCTGTATCGATTTACATTTCTACCAACAGTACACAAGGATTCCCTTTCTCTACATCCTGAACAACACTTGCTATTTCTTGTCTTTTTTTGTCTTTTTGATAATAGCCATTCTAACATGTGTGAGGTGATATCTCATTGTGCTTTTGATTGAATTTTCATGGTCATTAGTGATGTTGAGCATCTTTTCATGCACTTGTGGGCCATCTGTATGTCTTTAAAAAATGTCTGTTTAGATCCTCTGCCCATTTTTGGATTGGATCATTTGGTTTTTTGCTCTTGAGTTGTATGAGTTCTTTATATATTTTGGATGTTAACTCCCTATCAGATACATGATTTGCAAATATTTTTTCCCATTCTATATGTTGCCTTTTTCTTTCTTTCTTTCTTTTTTTTTTTAAGATTTTATATATTTATTTGACAGACAGATCACAAGTAGGCAGAGAGGCAGGCAGAGAGAGAGAGAGGAGGAAGCAGGCTCCCTGCTGAGGAGAGAGCCCGATGTGGGGCTCGATCCCAGAACCCTAAGATCATGACCTGAGCCAAAGGCAGAGGTTTTAACCCACTGATCCACCCAGGTGCCCCTGCCTTTTCATTTTCTTGATCAAAGTTTCCTTTGTGGTTTGCTGAGTCCCACTTGTGTTTATTGTTTTCAATGCTCTTGCTTCTGGTGTCAAATCCAGAAGATCATCACCAAGACCAACATTAAGGAGTTTACTGTCTGTGTTTTCTTCCCGGAGTTTCATAGTTTCAGGTTTTACCTTCAAGTCTAATTCATTTTGAGTTACTTTTTGTGTCTGGTGTAAAATAGTAGTCCAGTTTCATTCTTTTGCATGTGCCTGTCCAGTTTTCCAGTCCAGAGACTGTCCTTTTCCCATTGTATATTCTTGGCTCCTTTGTTGTAAATTAATTGACCATATATGCATGGTTCATTTCTGGGAGTCTCTGTTTTTTTATTTGTCACTTTTGTTTTATTTTTAGTTAAATTAAAAAAAATCTGAGTGTAGTTTACACACAATATTATAGTAGTTTCAGGTGTATAACAGAGTGATTTCACAAGTTTGTACTTTATGCTATGCTCACCACAAGTGTAGCCACTATCTGTCACCATACAATGCTATTACAATATCATTGACTGTATTCCTTACACTGTGCCTTTCATTCCCATGATTCATTCTATAATGGAAGCCTGTGTCTCCCATTCCCTTTCACCCATTTCGGCTCTCTGTTCTGTTTCACTGATCTGTATGTCTCTTTTTATGCCAATGTCATATGTTGCAATTTACTCACTATAATTGTTTTGATCACTATAGCTTTGTAATATAGTTTGAAATCAGGAAGCATATTTTTTTTCCACCTTTTTTGTTCTCAAGATTGCTTTAGCTATTCTGGGTCTTTTGTGGGTCCATAAAAATTTTAGGACTTGCGTTCTATTTCTGTGAAAAAAATGTCATTGTAATTTTGATAGGTATTGCATTGAATCTATAGATTGCTTTGAGTAGTATGGACATTTTAGCAATAATTTTTCTAACCCATGGGCCTGATTATCTTCTCATTTATTTGTGTTGTCTTCAATTTCTTTCATCAATGTCTTATAGTTTTAAGTGTACAGGTCTTTGACCTCCTGGTTAAATTTATTCCTAGGTATTTTATTCTTTTTGATATATATGTATTTTTCTCTTTTTGATAGTTTGTTATTTTGTATAGAAATTTAACAGATTTTCATAGATTGATTTTATATTCTCCAACTTCACTGAATTTGTAGATTAGTTTTAACAGTTTTTTGATGTCCTCTTTAGGATTTACTGTATAAAATATAATGTCATCTAAAATAGTGATAATTTTACTTCTTCCTTTTTTTTTTCCATTTTATTTATTTTTTCAGCGTAACAGTATTCATTCTTTTTGCACAACACTCAGTGCTCCATGCAAAACGTGCCCTCCCCATTACCCACCACCTGTTCCCCCAACCTCCCACCCCTGACCCTTCAAAACCCTCAGGTTGCCCCAACCTCCCACCGCTGACCCTTCAAAACCCTCAGGTTGTTTTTCAGAGTCCATAGTCTCTTATGGTTCGCCTCCCCTCCCCAATGTCCATAGCCCGCTCCCCCTCTCCCAATCCCTCCTCCCCCCAGTAACCCCCAGTTTGTTTTGTGAGATTAAGAGTCATTTATGGTTTGTCTCCCTCCCAATCCCATCTTGTTTCATTTACTCTTCTCCTATCCCCCTACCCCCCCATGTTGCTTCTCCATGTCCTCATATCAGGGAGATCATATGATAGTTGTCTTTCTCCGATTGACTTATTTCACTAAGCATGATACGCTCTAGTTCCATCCACGTCGTCGCAAATGGCAAGGTTTCATTTCTTTTGATGGAACTACCCTGTGACCCAGCAATTGCACTACTGGGTATTTACCCTAAAGATACAAACATAGTGATCCGAAGGGGCACGTGTACCCGAATGTTTATAGCAGCAATGTCTACAATAGCCAGACTATGGAAAGAACCTAGATGTCCATCAACAGATGAATGGATAAAGAAGATGTGGTATATATACACAATGGAATACTTCTTCCTTTTTTTAAAAAAAGATTTTATTTATTTATTTGACAGAGAGAGATCACAAGTAGGCAAAGAGGCAGGCAGAGAGAGAGGGGGAAGCGGGCTACTTGCCAAACAGAGAGCCCGATGCAGGGCTTGACCCCAGGACCCTGACATCTTGACCTGAGCCGAAGGCAGAGAGGCTTAACCCACTGAGCCACTCAGGCGCCCCTACTTCTTCCTTTCTTATTTGGATTTCTTTTTCTTGACTTATTGTTCTGGCTAGGACTTCCAATATTATGTAGAATAAAAGTGGCTAGAGTGGGCATCCTTGTCTTCTTCCTGATCTTGGAGGAAAAGCTCTCAGTTTTTCATTGTTGAGTATGATGTTAGCTGTGGGCCTTTAATATGCTAAGGTATGTTCTTTTGATACCCACTTTGTTGAGAGTTTTTAATCATAAATGGGTGTTGAATCTTGTCAATGCTTTTTCTGCATCAATGGATATAACATAGTTTTTATGCTTTATTTTCTTAAATGTGGTGTATCACTTTGATTTGTGGAAATCAACCATCCTGGCATCTCTGGAATAAATCCCGCTTGATCATAGTGTATAATCCTTTTAATGTATTTTTGGGGTTCCTGAGTGGCTCAGTCAAAGTGTCTGCCTTTGGCTCAGGTCATGCATGATCCCAGGGTCCTGGGATTGAGCCCCACGTTGGGCTTCTTGCTCAGTGGGGAGTCTGATTCTCCCTTTCCCTCTGCTGCCCACTTGTGCTCTCCCTCTCAAATAAATAAATAAATAATTTATATTTAAAAAAAATGTTTTATTTATTTATTTGACAGAGAGCCCAGGCAGGGAGAGCGACAGGCAGAGGGAGAGGCAGGCTCTCTGCTGAGCAGGAAGCCTGATGGTGGGACTCTATCCCAGGACCCTGGGATCATGACCTGAGCCACTCAGGTACCCTAAATAAAATTTAAAAAAGAAAAAGAAAATTATGTTTTCTACATGTTGATATGTTTAGAAATATTAGCCACCTTGCCAAAACTTATTACTGATTCTAAAATTCTCTGTATATTGTGGGTCATTTGGTTAAACATCCAGCTCTTGGTTTCAGCTCAGGTCATGATCAGGGTCCTGAGATAGAGCCCTGTGGCGGCTCTGTGCTAAGATTGGGAGTCTGCTCTCTCCATCTCCTTCCCTCCCCCTCAATTGTGTACACTTTCTCTAAATAAATAAATAAATAAATAAATAAATAAAATCTTTAAAATTTTCTGTATATAGTTTTTCTGTGTAGACAGTCATTATCTGAGATTAGTGATAGCTTTGTTTCTTCTTTTTAGTCAATATTTGTTTTGTCTATGTTTTTGTTTAGTAGAAACATGAGAAACATGTAATTTAAAATTTTTTAGAGTCATTATTAAATACAAAGACACAAATGAGGCTGATTTTAATAATATACTTTATTTTATTTAACCCAATATTGTTATTTCAGCATGTTTATCAGTATAAAAATTATTAATGAGATATTTTACCTTTTTTTACCTTTTCCTGGTACTAAATCTTCACAAGCTGGTATGCATTTCTCATTTACAGTACATGTCAATTTGTACTAGTCATATTTCAAGTGCTCATAGCCACTTGTGGCTAGTGGCCACCGTATTAGACAATGCAGGACTAGAATTCCAGGAGGGTGCTAATACTGGGTGTATTTATCTTGTTCCTAATTTTGAAACATGCTTCTGACATTTCACCGCTAAGAAGGCTGTGTTCTGTAGGTTTTGGCAAATGTCTTTCATGTGGGAAGAGAAATTTTTTTATATTTTTAGTTTACTAAGTTTCATTATCAGTTAGTAATTTATATTGAATTTTGTTAAACTTTTTTTTAATATTTCTTGAGGTGATTTTTTTCCCCTTTAATCTGTTAAGATGATAAGTAAAATTTAAAGATTTTTCTGATGGTAAAACACTCTTATATTGCTAGGATAACTTAAGGTGGTTTTGATGCTTTTTTGTTTATAACTAGATTTATTTTATTTTTGTCAGTTTGCTTTTATGGATTCTTGCACTGTTCATAAAAGAGCATGAGAGAATTTGTCTTTCAGACTATATACGTATATCTCTATGTCCCTATCTATCTATATAAGATCTCTATAAGCATTTTTATGAGTGTTATCTTCTGTTACTTAGCTGTTAGGTAGAACTTTACATGTAAAACCTAGATCTGGTGTTTCTAAGTGTTGCCTTAAGGTTAATAGTATTCTGTATTATTTTAATTTTTTCTGATCTCCCTTTCTGGATATTGTTTATATTGCATCCCATTGTCTTCATTAATCTTTTCAGGATTCTACCTATTTTATTTGTCTTTTCAAAAGCCAAATTTAGCTTTGAGTTTTTTTTCTTGTTTTGAATTTCATTAACTTTTGCTTTTATATTTATTATCTCCTTCTCTTTGCATTTGTAGGTTCATTCTAGTTCCAATCCTGTCATATTAAGTTGAAATTTTAGCTCACCAATTTTCAAATTTTCTTCTGTAATGTTGTAAGCATTTAAGGCTCTAAAATTCCTTCCACGTTATTACTTTGGCAGCATGTCTTACAAGTCTGCATTTTCTTTTTATTTTACGGTGTTTTAAGTTTCCATTTTGATTTTGTTTTTGACCCACAAATTATTTGAATGTGTGTTTTGAAGTCATCAAATATAGGTGTTTTTACATTTTATCATTTTTTAGTGAATTCTGTATTAATGAATTGCATAGTGATCTGCTAACTTGGTTATATGATACTGATTCTTGGAAATTGATTACTCTTCTTTTATGGTTTGGCACATGAACACTTTAGTTGTTTCATGTATGATTGTAGAGCGTGTCTGTTCTTTAACTTTAAAGTTGAGTATTCTCTTCATGTCCATTAAGGTTTTAAATTTGTTTAGATCTATAGTAGCTAACTCATTTTATCAGCTTGACCCAACAATATTAAAGAAAGGTGATTAACACTTTCTCCCTTATAGTTCTATCAAAATTTGCTGTATTTATTTATATGTATTAAGTGCATACAAGTTTAGAATTGCTGGTGTATTGAAGCTGTTAGGTCATGAGTCTCTTTGACCCTAGCAATGCCTTTTACCTGGTTCTCTTTTGTCTTATTTTAACAAGGTTATTCTACCTGTCTTCAGTTGGTATTGCTAATGATATCTTTTTTCCCATTTTCTGTCTTTTAGCATTTTCATGTCCTTTTATTTTAGGATGTCTCTTGTAAATAATGTGTAACAGGATTTGGGTCAGAGGAGGGGCATTCCTATTTTATCCCCTTTTCTTATTTGGAACCTATATATTCTTCTTATGTTCTTTTAATCAACTTAACAAAATTTAAGGTTAATCAATATCTTAAAATCATCATTTCTAGAAAAAGTACAAAATCCTTACCATATTTTATTTTTTAAAAGGATACTTATTTATTCATTCACTCATTCATTCATTCATTTATGAGAGAGCAGGGAGCCTCATGTGGACTTGAACCCAGGACCCCAGGATCATGACCCAAGCCAAAGGCAGACACTCAACCAACTGAGCCACCCAGGCACCCTCCTTACCACATCTTAACACTAATTGTCACCTTCCCTACGCCCCACAATTTACATATTGTTGTCCATAATTTTAACTTCATTTTTAAATAATTCACAAATTTGACATTATTTTCTATAGACAGTGTTTAGCTTTAATTACATATTTATCTGCTTCTTTATTTACTCTCTTTCTTGTAACTCAGACCGTCTGAATGGAACATTTTCCTTTTTCCTAAAGAATACTTTTTGGAAGTTCCATTGATGAATGTTAAATGGTGGTTAACTTATTTTCTGCTTTTCTGAACTTGCCTTTATTTTACTCTAGTTCTTGAAAAGTCTGGATACCCCAGTTATAGGTTGAAAGTCAGCCTGGTCATTGTTTTTTTCCTGAAAAAGCAGAACATTTTTGAAATGCCTTTCTAGTGAAAAATATAATCAGGATTCTAATATTTATTATGTGCAGGCTTAATGAAAATAATCTTACTAAGAAGTCTTTTAACATTGTACAAAATTTGTATTAGGTTACTGGTAGAATTGCTATACATTTAAAAGTGGAAATATGATTAGATGAACTTACCATACACATGTGTGGTAATTGCCCTTGGGTTTGTGGATAGAGTCACTATTTATAGTGCCTGTTACTGTTTATGGCCTTGAGTTTTGTTTGCTTATACTAAGCACTCGTTTTTCAAAAACTCCGACTTTATTAGTCTTGGTGCTAAGAGGGTATTCTGTTTGTATTTGTCTTTTAAAATCTTTTTTTTTAACTGTCGTGTTGATTTACATTGGCTTAACTGGATTTATACTGTTATTTCTGCCTGCTTCTTATTACTTTTATAATATGGCAAAAGGAGGGAATGGAGTCCATTATTCATTGAATCTTTAACTATCATTCATACTATATACCCTAAATATCTTCTTCTTTTAGTTCTTAACTATAATTATACCTTCTATTGTATAAAGGGAAAAAATTGAATTTGATAGTTAAGTGGCTTTCTCAGGGTGTTATAGCACCTTTAAGTGTTAGAGCTAAGCGTCAAAACACAAATGCTCGTGTATATTCTACAATTCTAGTGTCATTTAAGTTAAGATGTCCTAGAGTAAATCAGTCCTCTTTATACAGATCAGCAAGTGGGCTGAATAACCACCTGTGTAGCTTAATGTTAGATGTGCAAAAAAGCCCCCCTCCCAACTAACAATATCGTTGCACTATTTATTCTGTGTAGCTTTAAAGACCTATAATTAGATTTACTTGTAGGATTTGAGATGGTTGTCTTATGCCGCAATTATTAAATATGTTTATCGTGCGTGTCACTTCTACTTTTAATAAACCTTATCACTACCAGCCTTCCTGTACCCAGCTCCTGTCCTAGACTAACATGACAAGTCATAATAAATAACTGCGTATTTTTCCTCTTCCAGACTAATTTAAAAAAACCTAATACGTACTTTAAAGCCCCACATTCAGAGAGATTATTTACATCTGGGTTGGGAATCACTATTATTTATAATGTATAAAATGGGGACTACTTTGGGAAGGGGGAAGGACTGTATTCCCTGGCTTGTCCATAGAAAATAAATATATTCTGCATACTCTTAAAGGATTGTATAGAAAGAAATGGAAATTCCACTATTGTACATACTAGAAACTTTAGAGGGATGTTTGAACATTACTATATTTGGCTGTAGAAAAAATTTCAAGCTCACAAGCTACTCAAACCTCAAAACATTCAGGTAGTAATTCTCTTCAGTTTCTTTTTACCTATTCATATTCTTTTTCATTTTGTGACTTTTTATTTTGTATTTAAGTAATACATTTTTTTCAGAAAAACGGTCCAGATTTGTGTAGAAGATGCCTATGTGTTTAGGTTTTTAAAAAATTAGTTTAGAGGTCAAATTATACAGATTATTAAATAAATAAAATTTTACTTAATTTAAGATAGCTAGGGTTGTGTAGGTAAAAATATTTTAGGAGAGTATGGACGGCTGTTTTTAAACTGGATATGATGTGTTAGCGCCATCTACTGTTGAGTAAGAATAATCACTTCTTGGTGTATATTTGGCTTTTTCCCAGTGCCTGTATGTTTCTAAGTCCTGCATATTTCTCGGGATGGTCTCACTTAGTTGACCACTTTGTAGAATCTGCATGTTTTGGTATACTCAGATGATATCCTGTGTATGTTCATGGTTGGCCAGTTTTTGGAGATTTTTGCCTCATAATTCTTGTCAAAGCAAGAGTGGCAAATTTCCTACAATATTGACAATTTGAGATTTTAAAAATAAGGCTAGCTAATTATGCTAGCTTTCCATGTGGCACTTTTGTTTTAAAATTTGATGATTGAGTTACTATTGTTACAAAAAGCCTGGTGGATGATTTATTTTTTTTATTTTTATTTTTTTAAAAGATTTTATTTATTTATTTGACAGCGAGAGAGAGAGATCACACATAGGCAGAGAGGCAGGCAGAGAGAGAGAGAGGGAAGCAGGCCCCTGCTGAGCAGAGAGCCCGATGTGGGACTCGATCCCAGGACCCTGAGATCATGACCTGAGCCGAAGGCAGCGGCTTAACCCACTGAGCCACCCAGACGCCCCTAAAATAGGGATTTAAACTGAATGTTCCATTTGTAGTTGAAAGGCTATGGAAAACTATTTCTCTCAATATGTTGCTTGTTACTGAATTAATTGAAGGTCCAAATCTGCATGGTGCAGTATTAAGTGTGTTGGTAATTTAGAGGAAAGTCTTCGTCTAAATAATATGATTACTTTCTTGGGAGTTCAATTTGTTAATGGAAAGGATATTGCAAAAATAGGCTTATATAAGGTACTACTTAAGCCTCAAATTTAGACTCCCTGCATTTAAATGTTGGCTTTATCACTTGTTCCATTTGTGATCTTGAGACCATAAACCCTAACCTCTCTGAGCCTATTTTCTCATCTGTAGGCAGGAATCATAATAGTAATACCTACCTTTTAGGAGTATGTGAAGCATAAACAGAATAGCATTAAAGCACTTAGCATAGCTTCTGGCACATAATAAACACTTCATGAATGTTAGCTGCTAATTATTGTCATTATTACCACTTTTATTATTGCTTATATAATCAAAGTGAATATAATGTTTCAATAAATATATTTTAATCTTAGTAACTAATCCCTTTTTTGAAACCTAGAATTTAGGAATAAAATATGTAGCTTAAGAATATAAACGTTCAGGGGCGCCTGGGTGGCTCAGTGGGTTAAGTCTCAAGCCTCTGCCTTCGGCTCAGGTTGTGATCTCAGGGTTCTAGGATCGAGCCCTGCATCATTCGCCCTCTCTCTCTACCTGCCTCTCTGCCTACTTGTGATCTCTCTCTCTCTCTGTCAAATAAATAAATAAAATCTTTAAAAATCAAAAAGAATATAAACGTTCAAAATGTTGTTTCTGCCCATCATTTAGAGTAGAGGCGAAGTGAAAAGAACAGGCCTCTTGGGTCCTGGATCCGTCAGTTACTAGCAGTGTAATGTGCAGCAACTTTTTAAACCCAAAGCTCTGTTTCTTCATCTCAAAAATGGGTTGTTTTGAGGATTAAATGATAGAGTATATTTATAAAGCCATCGTTCTTAACATTTTAGTGGACTCACAGAACATAACTGGTAATTCTCTTTCAGTAACAACTTACTCTAAGTTTGCAGACATGTTCATACTTCTGTAGTTTTGTTACCCATACTAAAGTAAAATATTAAGCACTTTTTGTATTTGAAAGACTGGTTGGAGTTTGAGAAGGATACAAAGAAATTGTGACCACCTCAAGTATAATTGAGATGGGATATAAATATTTGAAAGGTTTTAAAAATTAATTTGAATAATGCAATAATATTTGTAGGCAATTTTTAAAGTAAATTATTTGGAAAATGTTTTTTAGGAGCTCAGAGGAGGGATGCTTTCTGTACTGGGTCTAGCTTACCAGTCCCTTACCAACTCTATTATTGTTGCTGCTGTTGTCATTATTATTGCTATGGTGGTTATAGAACATTCAAGTCATTCTAGGAGGATATGCAGAAGATAAAATCCACTCGTGGATTATTAGAAATATTTATTGATTACACATTATCTACCAGCTTAATGGAACGAGGCTGTGAGCGTATTCAGCCTGCAAAGTGAGAATGAGAGGGAAATAATCAACGCTGAATGTCGTTCGTGATCACGGGAGATGCTGGCAAATAGGTGAATGAACCCGGGAAAGTCTGCATCGGTTATGCTAACTAAAACTAGTGTTCTGTTCACGTACTAATATGAATTTCTGCGTATAATTATAAACACCAAATTCTCTCCTGTGTCCTCTGGGACTTGCTTCATCAGGATTATGCCCTCTCTTGTTACGTTTAGGTTTTGACTCTTGGGTAAGCCGCCAACAACCCCCCCCCCCCCCCCCCCCCCCCGTCCTCTGCCTTCCTCACTCCCCGTTCACCTGTGCTGCTGGGGTGTGGCCTCATCACGTTGCCACTCATGCTTCTGAAATTGTTCTTTTGCAGATATTACCAATGACTTGCTAACCGTCTCAAGTCTTAAATGCTTTTCAGAGCTGATCTCCTTTTCAGTTAGTATTTGAGTTTCTGGACTACGTCCTGAAGGTTAGGGTTGCTGATTCTAGATAACTGGATGTATTTCCCATTCACTTATGGTTCATCTACTGCTATATCCTTTTTATCACTTATGGAGCCATGTGGGGCAGAGCAAGAGGAATTAATTTTTTTAAGCTTTTATTTTAATACATTAGTTAACAGTGTTCTATTAGTTTCAAATGTACAGTACAGTAATTTAGCTCTTCCATACATCACCCTCTGCTCATCACAATAAATACACTCCTTAATCCCCATCATCTGTTTTACCCATCTGCCCACCCACCTCCCCTCTGGTAACCATCAGTTTGTTCTCTATAGATAAGAGTGTTTCTTGGTTTATCTCTCTCTCTTTCTTATTTTGCCCCTTTGCTTATTTATTTTGTTTCTTAAATTCACATATGAGTGAAACCATATGGTATTTGTCTCTCTCTGACTTATTTTGCGTAGCATAATAATCTCTAGCTCCACCCATGTCATTGCAAATGGCACGATTTCATTCTTTTTCATGGCTGAGTAATATTCCATTACATATGTGTGTATATATCACATCTTCATTATCCACTCATCAATTGATGGACACTTGAACTGTTCCATACTTTGGTTATTATAAATAATGCTGCTATAAACATAGGGATGCATGTATTCCTTTGAATTAGTATTTTTGTATTCGTTGAGCAAATATCTAGTAGTGCAGTTGCTGCATTGTAGGATAGTTTTATTTTTAACTTTTTGAGGAACCTCCATACTGTTCTCCAGAGTGGCTGCACCAGTTTGCACTCCCACCACAGTGTCAGAGGGTTCCCCTTTCTCCACATCCTCACCAATACCTGTTGTTTCTTGGGTTTTTGATTTTAGTGATTCTGACAGGTGTGAGGTGATACCTCATAGTAGTTTTGATTTGTGTTTCCCTGATTATCAGTGATGTTGAGCATCTTTTCATGTGTCTGTTGGTCATCAATATGTCTTCTTTGGAAAAATTTCTATTTGTGTCTTCTGTCCATTTTTTAATTGGATTATTCATTTTTTAGGTGCTAAGTTTTTTAAGCTCTTTATATATTTTGGATACTAACCCTTTATTGGATGTCAGTTGCAAATATCTTCTCCCATTCTGTAGGCTGCCTTTTAGTTTTATTGATTGTTTCCTTCACTGTGCAGAAGCTTTTTAGTTTGATGTAGTCCAGTAGTTTATTTTTGCTTTTGTTTCCCTTGCCTCAGGAGACATCTAGAAAGAAGCTGCTACAGCCGATGTGAAAGAGGTAATTGCCTGTGTTCTCTAGGATTTTTATGATTTCAGGTCTCACATTTAGGTGTTTAATGCCTTTGGAATTTATTTTTCTGTATGGTGTTAAGAAAGTGGTCCAGTTTCATTCTTTCACATGTTGCTGTCCAGTATTCTCAGTGCCCATTGTTGGAGAGACTTTTTCCAGTGGACGATCTTTCCTGCTTTGTTGAAGATTAATTGACCATATAGTTGTGGGTTTATTTCTGGGCTTTCTATTCTATTTCATTCATCTATGTGTCTATTTTGGCGCCAGTACCATACTGTTTGATTGCTACAGCTTTGGAGCTTTAATCTTGGTGATGGAGGGCCTGCCCCCCAATTTTTCTACACCCATAGCATATATTCATGAATCTTCTTGCTGTTAGTTCACTGCTAGAGCCCCTGTCTGTTTATCAAGATTATTAGTGTCTGTGCATGCATACTGGGCTCTCTTGCTGGAAAGTGTGCACAGCAGGAAGGACTAGGTACTGTGGTGGAGTGTGGGAAACAAAGTAAACATGAGTTTTCTATAAGGGGTTCGATGCTAACTTATATTTTAGAATGTGTTATACAATTTCTATCAGTACCTTATATTAATTACATAAAGAATTGCTATCACTAAAAATGGGAAATTATTCGGGGCCCCTGGGTGGCTCAGTGGGTTAAGTCTCTGCCTTCGGCTCAGGTCATGATCTCAGGGTCCTGGGATCAAGCCCCGCATCAGGCTCTCTGCTTAGCGGGGAGCCTGCTTCCCCTTCTCTCTCTGCCTGCCTCTCTGCCTACTTGTGATCTCTGTCTGTCAAATAAATAAATAAAATTTTAAATAAAATAAAATAAATAAATAAATAAAATTAAAAAAAATTTTTAAAAATGTGAAAGAATTCTTATACCCCATTATTTTACTTTTTCAAAATTTGAGCTGTCGTATTTGTTTCTTGTAGCATCAGGTGACCAGATTCCAAGCCTGACTCAGAAAGTCACTCACTTATGCCTAGAACCTGGGCATGTTGCTTAGTGTCTCTGTGTCTGGGTCTTCCTGGTGATAAATGATAAAATAAAATTATTGTGGGGATTACATGAGATACTATATATGTAAAGTACTCAGAATAATGTGTCGAGTTCAACAGTGGTAATATTCTGTATATATATTTTTTTCTGCAGAAACATTTGAAAGTAAATTTTCATATACCTTCACACTTAGGCCTTCTGGAATCTTCTGGCATCTCCAAAAGAATGTTGTGTTTTAACTATTTAAGCCTTAAGCAATTCAAAGTAGTTCAAATTTTTAAGTTTTGTCCCAGTTTTCACAAGGAATCTGGTAAAATTATTTTACCTCTTACATAGGACTTTATTTTAAAGTAAGAACAAAATATTTGCTGTATTCTCCATGGTTCACCCTTTTTTCTCTTTTAAACACATCTGACTTCCAGACAGTTGTTACGCCGTAGAGATACAACAGTGAAAAAAGCGCACGTTCCCCCAGTGTAATAAGGGAGGCAGGCTGTCCTACCTTTAATCAAATGGGTAATTAAATTCTACTAAGCCAGGATCTTTAGATCTATGAGAGCATTTGACAGGGAGGACTCACTGGGTCTAAGTTTTGATATGTACTGTATTTGTTACTGTTCATTTTTAATCTCAGAAAAGATGTCTCTTTCTGTATTATATATTATAATACTCTTGTATTATATTTTTCTATCACACATTTTTCTTTAATTTCTAAGGTTTAATCTCGTCTTAAAAGGTCCGACTTGTACATTTACTTATATACATTTTCTGTTTCATAATTTATATCATTTTGCTTTTACAGATGTCAGTTCCTTTTACTTTTGGTTGTTTTATCAGCCTTTTCCTACCTTCTGCAGTAGCACTGTAGACTGTTGAGGAGAAAAACAAACGGAGAACTGTGTGTTTCTCACCTCTGCTCCAGTAAAATGGCGTATTTGTAGGACCGGAGTAGAATATCCTTGACACAAATTGCAGGAAGTACCATAAGTCTGAGGCCTCCTGGGAATGGGAGAGCTGTCCCGCCGCTGGTTTCTCCATTTCTCTCAGAGACCTGGCTCTCTGCTTGCTTCGGTTTTGCTTTGCTTTTCTGCTTGATGTTTTCCAGCCTCCCTCACTTCACCATCCTCTCTCCCTCCTTTCCTGTCTTCAGCCCTTCCTTTATCCTTTCCCTTCCTTCCACTCCCCGAATCCCCATTGTTTTGTTTTTGTTTTTTCTCCCACATACAAACATGTTTCGAAAGTTGAAAAATCCCCTGCTAGATACTTCTGACTTTTGGATCAAGGTGAAATGATCAACGGAGGCCATATGCTATCGATTTGTTACATGCTCAGAAAACCTGAAGAAAAAAAAAAATTCCTACAGCCTTTTATTTTTTTTTTTTTTTTTTTTTTTTTTTTTTTTATTTATTTGACAGACAGAGATCACAAGTAGGCAGAGAGGCAGGCAGAGAGAGAGGAGGAGGAAGCAGGCTCCCCAAGGAGCAGAGAGCCTGATGCGGGGCTCGATCCCAGGACTCTGAGATCATGACCTGAGCCGAAGGCAGCGGCTTAATCCACTGAGCCACCCAGGTGCCCCCCTACAGCCTTTTAAATCCTAGTCACCTAGGTTTTATCACTCTCTTGATAGTATTTTTGTTCTCTCCGAAGCAGTGAATCGACCGTCAATAAATTGGGTCACTGCCCCTTTAAGTGGAAACTGCCTTGGGGGGGCCCTGGGAGCTGGGGACTCCTTCCTGCTGCGCTGGGTCCGCAGGAGTGTCAGTTGGCCCGAGTGGGAAGAGAGGCGCCTGGAAAACGACGGTGGCGTGCACGGAGGTGGTGTGCGTATCCAGAAGCCTTTTCTGTAGCCTAGTGACGGACCTGCCGTGAGGACTTCCCTGTAGTTTTTGGCCCCGCTGGCGTCCTGGAAGGTGTTTATTCCCTCGAAAGGCAGTTGGCTCCTCAGTCCTCGTCCTAGAGGCTGAAATCAGGTTTAGTTCCGTCATTTTTGTTTTTCCTTCTTAGTCGGGACATTATAAAAGCTGTTTTTGAAACCACTTGGAAGATTACTTGAAGTTTGTGAAAGGAGGAATTTTTTCCCCCTTTGGGTGTTGATGAGAGGAGTTGTATGGAGTCCTGTTTTAGGGAATGATTTTTAAGAATTCCGTTGTGGAGCAACTCTGTAATTTGGTTCACCCATTGTGAGTTGACTTAACATTGTAGATCTTCCGGAATTTAACATGGAGCGTTTCGGCCCCAAGATATTGCCTTCGTTTATTCATGCTTGAGAATGAATGTACTTCGGGATGTTTTCAAAATAGACTTTAAATTTATTTGTGAAGCGGTAGTTGCGTGGTTCTTATGAAATGTTCAAAATTTTTGTGAATGCTTTTTAGAGCTGACAAATTCTAGGTTAATGTTTAGTATGTATATAGAGATATATGTATATTTATATATGTATATATGTTTGTGGTGTTCTTATCTACTGTTTCTATAACTTACACTGATTTGAATTTGGAAAAATTACCCATCCACTCCTGTATTTCTACATCAATGTAAAATACTTAAGAGAAGTTGGTGTTAATTTTTCAAATTAAAAATTAACTTAGAATTACATTTTTAAAACCATTTAAATTTCAAAATGAGCTGCTAACTGGCTTAAAATTCGAGCAAATAGGTGTAGGAATTTTGCAGTTAGCTTAGTATGAAAAGATATAGATTAAAGTTCATTTTAAAGGGAGGTGGCTCAAAAGGATAATGGACAAATACACTTTTAAGTCTTATAATTAAATCTGTAGGTTCACAAATATTAACAGTTTGAAGAAAAGATATTCATTAGAGCTGACATTGCAAATGGGAAATCTTCTGTTTATCATAAATGAAAATTTATGATAAATTCTTGAATCTTAAAGGAGAAATAAGCTTTTTGCCTAAATTATCCCTTGCATAGGATGGCAAATTTTTCTAATTGTATTTAATGAAAAACTAATTCATTTATTAGTTCTAATTTATTTTGATTAATGGATTCTGGAAATGTTTGCGAACTTTCTAATAAGGTTGTCACATGATTTCAGAGCACCAAGTAGACTAAGAAATCATTTACTATCTGATTACTAATGGTCAAATAATATTTATTTTTATAACAATATAAATGCAGATGGAAAGATTGTTTTTTTAAGAAAATGTTGAAATAATTTAGATTTTAGTTGTTGACAAATAATAAGGAATTATTATTTAAAATGTAATTTTTTTAGAGCTGGCTTATGATGATTTTAAAAAGACACACTTTAGTTAAACCAAATAGAACTTATGATTCACAAATAATATCCCACTGAAATGAATGGTTAATTGAAAATATTTTGGATATGTAGGATACATTTCACCTCAGTTATAGTATTAAGCAAGCTTATTTGCCTACCTGTTTTGGGATATGACTTGCCTCCCTGATGATTGGCTTTAAAAGTAACCAAATACTCTAATATAAGTGCCTTTACATGTATTGTCTCATTTGGATCCTTGGAATAACTTGTGAGGGAAGGTAAGGCAAATATTTTTATCCTTATTTTACAAGTGAAGAAATTGAGCTCAAGAGATAGCTACTTAAGGAAGCATATAGCTAGTGAGAATAGGTCCCAGTCTTTTAGCTCCTGTGTTTATTTTTTTAGTATATATTTAGCACATTTAAAGTATGCTCAGTAAATATTTGTCAAATGAATTAGCAGAAATAATTTTCATCATAAAGCAATATACATTGAAGATTTAACTAGAAATCTCTTTAATAAAACTAATATAATATTTTATTGGCAATATTTATTTATTTATTTATTTAACATGTAATGCATTATTTCAGGGGTACAGGTCTGCGATTCAACAGTCTTACACAATTTACAGCACTCACCATAGCACTTACCCTCCCCAGTGTCCATCACCCAGCCACCTTATCCCTCCCCTCCCCTCCCCTCCAGCAACCCTCAATTTGTTTCCTGAGACCAAGAGTCTTATGGTTTGTCTCTCTCTCTGGTTTCATCTTGTTTCATTTTTCCCTCCATACCCCTATGATCCTCTGTCTTGTTTATCAAATTCCTCATATCAGTGAATATGATAATTATCTTTCTCTGACTGACTTATTTTGCTTAGCATAATAGCCTCGAGTTCCATCCATGTCATTGCAGATAGCAAGATTTTTTTGATGGCTGCATAATATTCCATTGTGTGTGTGTGCGTATAAATATACACATACCATATCTTCTTTATCCCTTCTGCTGTTGATGGACATCTAGGCTCTTTCCATAGTTTGGCTATTGTGGATTTTGCTGCTGTAAACATTGGGGTTCATGTGGCCCTTCAGATCACTACATTTGTATCTTTAGGATAAATACCCAGTAGTGCAATTGCTGGGTTGTAGGGTAGCTCTGTTTTCAACTTTTTGAGGAACCCCCTTACTTTTTTCCAGAGTACCTGCACCAACTTGTATTCCTACCAGCAGTGGAGGAGGGTTCCCCTTTCTCTGCATCCTCGCCAACACCTGTTGTTTCCTGACTGGTTAATTTTAGCCATTCTGACTGGTATGAGGTGGTATCTCACTGTGGTTTTGATTTGTATTTCCCTGATGCCGAGTGAGGTGGAGTACATTTTCATGTATCTGTTGGCCATTTGGATGTCTTTGCAGAAATGTCTGTTTATGTCTTCTGCCCATTTCTTGATTGGATTATTTGTTCTTTGGGTGTTGAGTTTGAGAAGTTCTTTCTAGATTTTGGATTCTAACCCTTTATCTGATATGTTATTTGCAGATATCATCTCTCATTCTGTCAGTTGTCTTTTGGTTTTGTTGACTGTTTCCTTTGCTGTGCAGAAGCTTTTGATCTTGATGAAGTCCCAATAGTTCATTTTTGCCTTTACTTCTGTTACCTTTGGTGATGTTTCTAAGAGGTTGCTGTAGCTGAGGTTGAAGAGGTTGCTGCCTGTGTTCTTCTCAAGGATTTTGATGGATTCCTGTCTCACATTGAGGTCTTTCATCCATTTTGAGTTTATTTTTGTGTATGGTGTAAGGAAATGGTCCGGTTTCATTCTTCTGCATGTGGCTGTACAATTTTCCCAACACCATTTGTTGAAGAGACTGTCTTTTTTTCCACTGGACATTCTTTCCTGCTTTGTTGAAGATTAGTTGACCATAGAGTTGAGGGTCCATTTTTGGGCTCTCTATTCTGTTCCATTGATCTATGTGTCTGTTTTTGTGCCAGTACCATTTTGATGATTTGATTTGTTTTGATGATTGCAGCTTTGTAATAGAGCTTGAAGTCTGGAATTGTGATGCTGCCAGCTTTGGTTTTCTTTTTCAACATTCCTCTGGCAATTTGGAATCCTTTCTGGTTGCATATAAATTTTAGGATTATTCCATTTCTTTGAAAGAAGTTGATGGTATTTTGATAGGGATTGATATGTAGATTGCTCTAGGATGTCCATGAGCATGGAACATTTTTCCATTTCTTTGTGTCTTCCTCAATTTCTTTCATGAGTATTCTTTAGTTTTCTTTGGTTAGATTTATTCCTAGGCATCTTGTGGCTTTGGGTGCAATAGTGAATGGGATCAACTCCTTAATTTCTCTTTCTTCTGCCTTGTTGTTGGTACATAGAAATGCAACTGATTTTGGGGTCATTGATTTTATATCCTGACACTTTACTGAATTCCTTATGAGTTCAGTTTTGGAGTGGTCTTTTGGGTTTTCCACATGAAGTATCAGATCATCTGTGAAGTCCGAGAATTTGACTTTGCTGATTTGGATGCCTTTTCTTTCTTTCTGTTGCCTGATTGCTGAGGCTAGGACTTCTAGTACTGTGTTGATAGCACACTGTGTTGATGGTGATAATGGACGTCCCTGCTGTGTTCCTGACCTTAAGGGAAAAGCTCTCAGTTTTTCACTATTGAGAAAGATATTTGCTGTGGGTTTTTCATAGATGACTTTTATGATATTGAAGTGTGTACCCTCTATCCCTACACTGTGAAGAGTTTTGACAAGAAAGGATGCTGTACTTTGTCAAATGCTTTTTCTGCATCTATTGAGAGTATCATATGGTTCTTGTTCTTTCTTTTATTAATGTACGGTATTACATTGATTGATTTGTGGATGTGGAACCAACTGTGCAGCACAGGAATAAATCCCCCTTGGTTGTGGTGAATAATCCCTTTAATATACTGTTCGATCCTATTGGCTACTATTTGGTGAGAATTTTTGCATTCATCAGGGATACTGGTCTGTACTTCTCCTTTTTGATGGGGTCTTTGTCTGGTTTTGGGATCAAGGTAATGCTGGCCTAATGAAATGAGTGTGGAAGCTTTCCTTCCATTTCTATTTTTGGGACCAGTTTTAGGAGAATAGGTATTAATTCTTCTTTAAATGCTTGGTAGAATTCCCCTGGGAAGCCGTCTGGCCCTGGGCTCTTGTTTGTTGGGAGATTTTTGATGACTGCTTCAATCTCCTTACTGGTTATGGGTCTTTTCAGGTTTTCTGTTTTTTTCCTGTTTAAGTTTTGTAGTTTATACTTCTCTAGGAATGCATCCATTTCTTCCAGATTGTCTAATTCTCTGACATATAGTTGCTCATAATATGTTCTTTAGTTGTTTGTGTTTCTTTGATATTGGTTATGATCTCTCCTCTTTCATTCATGATTTTATTAATTTGCGTCCTTTCTCTTTTCTTTTTGATAAGTCTGGACAGGGGTTTACAGTCTTATTATTAATTCAAAGAACCAGCTCCTAGTTTCGTTGATCTCTTCTAGTGTTCTTTTGGCTTCTATTTCATTGATTTCTGCTCTGATCTTTATTATTTCTCTTCTCCTGCTGGGTTAGGTTTTATTTGCTGTTCTTTCTCCGTCCTTTAGATGTAGGGTTAGGTTGTGTATTTGAGACCTTTCTTGTTTCTTGAGAAAGGCTTGTATTGCTATATACTATCCTCTTAGGACCACCTTTGCTGCATCCCAAAGATTTTGAACAGTTGTGTTTTCATTTTCATTTATTTCCATGAATTTTTTCAATTCTTCTTTAATTTACTAGTTAACCCATTCATTCTCTAGTAGGATACTCTTTAGCCTTCATGTATTTGAGTTCTTTCCAACTTTCCTCTTGTGGTTGAGTTTTAGTTTCAAAGCATTGTGATCTGAAAATATGCAGGGGATGATCCCAGTCTTTTGGTACCAGTTGAGACCTGATTTGTGACCCAGGATAGGATCTATTCTGGAGAATGTTCCTTGTGCACTAGAGAAGAATGTGTATTCTGTTCCTTTGGGGTGGAATGTTCTGAATATATCTGTGATGTCCATCTGGTCTAGTGTGTCATTTAAAGCCTTTATTTCCTTATTGATCTTTTGCTTAGATGATCTGTCCTTTTCAGTGAGGGTAGTGTTAAAGTTGCCTACTATTATTGTATTATTGTCAATATGTTTCTTTGATTTTGTTATTAATTGGTTTATATAATTGGCTGCTCCCATGTTAGGGGCATAGATATTTAAAATTGTTAGATCTTTTTGTTGGACAGACCCTTTGAGTATGGTATAGTGTCCTTCCTCATCACTTATTATAGTCTTTGGTTTAAAATCTAATTTGTCTGATAATAAGGATTGCCACCCCAGCTTTCTTTTGATGTCCATGAGCATGGTAAGTGGTTTTCCACCCCCTCACTTTAAATCTGGAGGTGTCTTCAGGTCAAATATGAGTCTCTTGTAGACAGCATATTGATGGGTCTTGTTAGTGGGTCTTGTTTTTTATCCATTCTGATACCCTGTGTCTTTTGATTGAGGCATTTAGCCCATATACATTCAGGGTAACTATTGAAAGATATGAATTTAGTGCCATTGTGTTGCCTGTAAGGTGATTGCTACTGTATATTGTCTCTGTTCCTTTCTGGTCTGTGTTACTTTTAGGCTCTCTCTTTGCTTAGAGGACCCCTTTCAATATTTGCTTTAGGACTGGTTTGATGTTTGCAAATTTGTTTAGTTTTTGTTTGTCCTGGAAGCTTTTTATTTTTCCTTCTATTTTCAATGATAGCCTAGCTGGATATAGTATTCTTGGCATATTTTTCTCGTTTAGTGCTCTGAATATATACCAGTCCTTTCTGGCTTGCCAGATCTCTGTGGATAGGTCTGCTGCCAGTCTAATATTTTTACTGTTGTAGGTTGCAGACCTCTTGTGCCGAGCTGCTTTCAGGATTTTCTCTTCATCTCTGAGACTTGTAAGTTTTATTATTAGAAGACAGGGTGTTGACCTATTTTCATTGATTTTGAGGGGGTTTCTCTGAGGCTTCTGGATTTTGATACCTGTTTCCCTCCCCAAATTAGGAAAGTTCTCTGCTATAATTTGCTCCAATATACCTTCTGTCCCCTCTCTCCTTCTTCTTCTGGGATCCCAATTATTCTAATAGTTTTGTCTTTTGGTATCACTCATCTCTTGAATTCTCCCCTCATGATCCATTAGTTGTTTAGCTTTCTTTTTCTCAGCTTCTTTTTTCTCCATTATTTGGTCTTCTATATCACTAATTCATTTGGTCTTCTATATTACTGATTCTCTCTTTTGCCTCATTTATCCTAGCAGTAAGAGTCTCCATTTTTGAGTGCACTTCATTAATAGCTTTTTTTATTTCAACTTGGTTAGATTTTAGTTCTTTTATTTTTCCAGATTGGGATTCTCCAGTATCTTCTGTGCTTTTTTCAAGCCCAGCTAGTATCTTTATAATCGTCATTCTAAACTCTAGTTCCGACATCTTACTAATGTCCATATTATTAGGTCCTTAGCATTAGTACTGCCTCCTGTTCTTTTTTAGAGGTAAGTGTTTTGTTTTGTCATTTTGTCCAGAGAAGAATAGATGAATGAGAGAACAAAATGCTAAAAGGGTAACAACAGCCCCAGAAAAATATACGCTAAACAAATCAGAAGAGACCCAAAACTGGGAGGAAAAGAAAGGAAAAAATTTAAAAAAGGTATGATCAGGCTAGTGAATAGAACAGAGCTACACACTTAATTTTGGGTGTATTTTGGTCTGTTAGAAGAAACTGCCTCCTAAAATTTTAAAGAAAGAAAAAAATATATAGATATATATATACACACACACACACATACACACATATATATACATATGTATATATGCACATACATACATACAACAACATACATACACCAATAAGGGTAAATATGAAGGATGGAGTATAACTGTAAAGATGAAAACTAAAAAAGATTCTAAAAAAGGAAATGATAAGAAGTTAGTTGAAAAAGAAAAAATTTATTTATTCTTTAGAAAGAAAAAAATTTTAAAAAGGAGAGAATGTGATCAGGTGGGAGACTAGAACAAAGCCATGCACTAGATTTAGGGTATATTTTGATCTGTTAGAAAAAACTATCTCAAAATTTTAAAGAAAGAAAAACTTAAATACATACAAAAAATAAGGTAAAATAAAATGAAGAGCTAGAATATGACTGTAAAAATGAAAATTAAAAAATATTTAAAAAAGGTATTGACAAGATAAGATGTTGACTAAAATAGGATGTTAGTTAAAAGAAAGAAAATTTTAAAAATTAGCTTTGAAAGACTAAGGAATCATGGGAAAAAGCCATGAAATCTATGTGCAGTATTTTCCTAGTGCCGGAGTTTTACAGTTCTCATTGATCGGTAAACTTGGTCTTGGCTGGATCTTCTTGCAGATCTTCTAGGGGAGGTGGCTATTGCAGTGATTCTCAAATGTCTTTGCCCTGGGTGGAGTTGTACCACCCTTGCCAAGGGGCTGAGCTAAGTAATCTGCTTGGGTTTGCTCTCAGGAGCTTTTGTTCCATGAAAGCTTTCTCTACAGCTTTGGAGGATGAGAATGAAAATGGCATCCTCTCAATCTCTGGCCCTGGAGGAACCGAGAGCTCAGGGATCCCCCTCTTCAGTGAGCCCTCAGAGAGTAGCAGTCAATCACTCCTGTCTCCCTGGTCTCCGGTCTCACTCCTTGTTAAACCAGCCTGTGACCAAGTGTTTCTATCTCTGGCCCCATTTGGAATCTCCAAACCCAGTAGATTCCTGCAGTGCGTTCCTGCCCACTCCTCCCGCTGGAGGAAGGGGGGCTCCTCCTGGATCTGCCACTTGTGGGGTCCCTGCTCGAAGAGCAGTGGTCCGACTGTGTTGCAGATCACGATTTATGGCAACCCTGAGTTTTTTTTTTTTATATTTTTTTATATTGGCAGTTTAATCTGATCATAGACCTGGTCTGAGTGAAGAAGGTTATCTAGAGAAGTTTATGTCCAATTTTAGGGACATGCATGGAGAAAATTAAGAAGAGCTATTCATTTTATCAGGAAAGCTAAAAGGGGGAAATGGAGTAAAGGAAGGGCTTTGAGAGAGCATTAAAAGGTGGTGATTTGTTACAAAAATGGAATTTAAAGCGAGTGAACTTACAAATCTTTGTTTCTTGCGTTTTCTTATGGAACTTATAGGTAATACTGATATCCTTGTTTCTCCTGTAGCCACTTAGTAGATTATTTTCTGTGGAGAGAAAAGATTAAAGATGGTGGAAATATTTATTTGCTTAATAATTGATAGTGTCACCATCCTTGATAAAAAATTTTTTGTTTTGTACCTTTATTAATGCCAGTCTCAACTCCGTGTAGTACAAGACTTTATATAGCAAAGCTAAATGTATTTGTAGTGGAGCTTCTCTGGGGAATGATTTTAAAGATGGAAGGAATGGGCAAAAATAGGTACCTCGAAACAAAGTTTAGCTGCCTTTCTTCCCAAATTCTTTTACACTCTTTACATACTTCTTTTGAAATACTTGGCAGTAGATCATCTGTTTGTGTCTCTCCTACTAAAATATAAAATTTTGAGGGTAAAGATTATGAGTTTTCATGTTTTTGTCAAATAAGAACAAAAAGAGGTAACTTTTAAATGGATGAATGGATGAGAATTGAGAGAAAAATCAGATATGTTAATGGTTATGAATATCTGAGGGATTCATACCAGCATGCATGGTAAAAATTCTGCTTTATATGAAAAAAGAGAAGGTTGTGAGATAAAAGATAACCAGCATTTGTCAAAGAAGTAAATTCAAATGATATTAGATACAAAAATGGCAGTTGTTGCCCTGTGCTCTTTCCTGAAAGTTTTAACAGTGTAAATGCTGCTTAAAGTCATCCTTAACAGAAAAGCAATTTAGCCAAAAGATCTGGTTATCTTTTCAGAAACATTTTAGGAGCTATTCTATTTTTATCTATATAAATCTCTATTCTGTTGGATATGGTGGTTAGTACAGGTTATCTGTCCTCTGAGCCTCAGTGTCTTTATTGATAAGCTGGGGATAATAAGAGTACCTCCTTCACAAGGTTAACAGGAGGATTATTAAATACAATAGATCAGGTAAAGTACAAAGCACAGAGTTATAGGTACTCTCAAGATTCAGGTTTTTGACCTACATACATAGAATTTCATATGATTCAGTGTCATATTATTGTCATCATTTTTTTTGTAATTGGTATTCACATTGTCACAATAAATTTTCAATCCTTTATACATCAAAAGAGACTTGGTTTTCTAAAAGGAATTAATTGTTATAGATGGTTCTCTGAAAATGACAGTGGTCCTATATTTTTATATACTATTTTAAAACTAACCTTATTTATGTCAACATGTTAAGAAACAATTCTTTATTTACATTTGTTGAGTCTGAACAGTTTAAGAATTATGAAATATACATAGTAAAGTATAAGGGAAATTTACATATAGTCTTCATAGTTTAAAGTTGATCAAGCAGAGCTATATCGTGGGCAGTAAAAGTTTTGCAGTTCTGTTTATATAACATGACAGTTATTGAACTACAGAAAGAAAAGCGTGATCCATAATTGCTACAAAAAATTTACTGAGTGTTCCAAGTGCTCACAGCTACATTTCTATCCTTTAAGAGAGAATTTAGCTTTGACCTTAGAAACAATTTCTTTAAGTCAAACATAGGCAATTTGATAAATTCCTATAAATTTCAGGGAACATTAACATCAATAAATGCTATATTACTTTGATATTTTTTGAAATAAGCACTTTTTTAAAAAAATCAAATTTTGTTTTAAAATACGAAGTAGTGAAATACTTTTGAATAGGAACCACAAGGTGGCAGAATTGTATTTTTGTAGATTCTTTTTGCTTTGATGTACAGCAAAGGCTTGGTTATCTAATGTCAGAAGTTTTCC
Organism: Meles meles; assembly: GCF_922984935.1. Lineage (NCBI taxonomy): Eukaryota > Metazoa > Chordata > Mammalia > Carnivora > Mustelidae > Meles > Meles meles. The sequence goes on from NC_060079.1 coordinate 29,262,478, forward strand.
ATGTGATTAACTGTTAAGCATTTTATATACCAGAACTTTTAAATTTTTAACTTTTCTGGTGGAAAACTTGCTAAACTACCTTCCATGCTTTCCTGAATTTGTAAGCAGAAGATGAGGCTAAGTTGCCGTTGATCAGGGAGCCATTTGAATACCAGTTACTGGATTGTGTTAAGATGAAGTGATAGGTGAAGGTGGTGTGGAGGGAATGAGGACTGGTCCCAGCAGAGACTGCGTTTTGTGCTCTTAAAAGCTGTACCTGGGGCACCTGGGTGGCTCAGTGGATTAAAGCCTCTGTCTTCGGCTCGGGTCATGATCCCCGGGTCTTGGGATCGAGCCCCACATTGGGCTCTCTGCTCAGTGAGGAGCCTGCTTCCCCTCTTTCTCTCTGCCTGCCTCTCCGCCTACTTGTGATCTCTGACTGTCTAGTAAATAAATAAAATCTTTAAGAAAAAAAAAAAAAAGCTGCGCCTGACGTCAGCCCCCCTTTGGCTTATCAACATTTTTTTCCTATTAAAGTGAAGTGAATATCAAGAGCCAGACTCTAGCATGATTGTTTTGTGCAAGATTAAATAGCAAATGAAGGCAGACATTGCCTTCTCCCTGGGCATTTTTTTTTTTTTTAAAGATTTTATTTATTTGACCGACAGAGATCACAAGCAGGCAGAGAGGCAGGCAGAGAGGGAGTGGGGGAGGCAGGCTCCCTGCCGAGCAGAGAGCCTGATGCAGGGCTCGATCCCAGGACCCTGAGATCATGACCTGAGCCGAAGGCAGAGGCTTTAACCCACTGAGCCACCCAGGCGCCCCTCCCAGGGCTTTTTTTGATGGGTTGTTGGAGGGAAGGAAGATAAACTATGGGGCCTTAAAACTTTGTCATCAGTGGGCCCTCTAGACAGTGAGGAACAGGATTCTGTAGAGCAGTTATGTAGAACATTAGAAACTGATGTAACTACTTGTATAACAACTTCAAGAAATCTTATTATAATATTTTAGACCCTGAATTGTGCATAATTTGTATGAATGAGATAATATTGATTACAAAAGATATGTCTGGGTGTGAGTGCATTTCCCTGGTGACTGTTTTTCTGATCTAGTCATTGAAGAGCTTTTCCAAGGCAATCTGTGTCTATATTGGTGATACAATAAGCATTGGGTAAAATCTTCAGTCTCTTGGACTTCTCAGTTTATTTCTAGATGCCGCTTTTGGCCACAGCTTCTCCCTCCCCTTCCATATACTTCCAGGTTTAGAGTTGTTCTGTATATCTGTTGCAAAAAACTGGACTATCAAGAGGTTTTCTGGATTTCTTTCCTTCATTAATTATTTGCATATTTTAAAAATCTTTTAAGATACTATGTATAGAGTTCATTAGACCGAGTATCAGAACAAATCAATTCGACCTCACATAAGCAGCAGGAAAACAGTAGTTGAGCTCTACCGATTAAGGGGAAAGGAAGAGGACTTGGTCTCCAGCAGCAGCCCCATGTTTCTCTGGCTTTGGCAAATGTTCATCTACCTGCCTGCCATTTTTCTGCTCTCTATAGTGATCATCAGCTCACAGAGGGTTGAGTTTTGCCTTCATCTTTCACTCAGCCCTTCTGGGGTAACTGGAGACCTCTCACAAGTGCTCCAGAGATGCCACAGAATGACTGATGAAGTAGTTCCATCTGAAATGGATATAAGAGCATAGACACTTGATCCTTTCTTCTCAGTTCTCCTTGGTAGTAACAACTTTTTTTTTTTTTTTACTTCTAGTAGATGAAGTGGTATAAGTTTCATGACTTCAATAGATGTATAAATTTTCCTAACTTGTAATTTTAGAATGTATATGTTTTCTTCCTGGCAAGATACTCTATGTTTTTTAGTAAAAATAATCTTATTCAAGATTTACAAATTGTTTTTGTGGATTTTATAAAAGATTCGTACTTTATAAGAACAGGCTAAACCCAACCTGTTGCATTAGGACAGTTTTTGTGTAATTGTACACTCTGAAACTAAAGTAGCCTTGAGATTACCTGAAAGGTCAGGTGCAAGACCTCAGCTGTGTTAACATCCTCTTTTCTTCCATGCTCTGCGAAACATATAAGTATTAACAAGTAGCTCACCTGAGATGGTACCAAGTTTGAACATTTAACTCTGAGATAGCGAGACTCTCCTTGCAATGATTTAAAGAATTAGCCCACAGTTTAAGCATTTTCTCATTCTAAATGTAGTTTTAAGATATATTTAGTTCTTGCTTTGGTGAAGGAATTTTGGGTTAAAAAATGCATTGTAGTTGAATTTTTTAAGAAAGAAGTTAGAGTTGGTTAAGGGGCAGTTAGTTACAGACTTGGAACGCCAAGCTGAAGAGTGGGATTTTATCCTATAGGTACTGTCTAATCATTAAAGGACTTGACAGAACAGGCAACTGGCAAAAAAAAAAAAAAAAAAAAAATAGGAAAATTGTAAGAAATTAATCTGGAAGCAGTGTACAGGATGAATTTGTTTGGATCTGGCTGGATAGAGATTGGGACCAGATTGACCAAGTGATATGGTGATAATCTGGAAGTCTTATATGGGTCTGGATTAGGGGGTGGCAGTGGGAATAGAGAAAAGGCAGAAATATTATCAGGGAATAACTGATAGGACATAGCAAATTGCTAAATGTTTAAGAAAAAAGTGTTATATAAAATTTCTATTTTTGTCAGAGACAGAAGTCTTAGACATAAGCTCGTCCATCTACAGGAAAACTATTTCTGTACATTTAGCATATTTCAAACTCTTCATTATAAAGGAGATAATGCTACTTGATGTAAAGCTCAACAGTGGAAGATACTATTGATTTTGAGCCTGATTTCGAAGAATGATATGGCTAACTTTGAAAGATTATGGTGTAGTGGTCCTCAGATACTATTAATCTCAGAATCACTTGGTTTATTGGGGATGGGGGAGGGTATTCCAAAGGCTGCAGAATGTCATGGTTAAGAGCACAGACTGTATGTGGTCTGCAGGTTTGAAACCTGGATCTCCCTTTATCATGAGCAAGCTACTTAATCTGTGTCCCAGTTAACTCTTAGGGTCCTTCCAGGAACTAAATCAGGTAAAATATAAAAGTGCATAGACGATTGTCTGGCACATCAGAAATGCTGAATAAATGGTAGTAGCTGTTATTCCTATTCATTAATCATTTCCTACCTCTGGAGATTGCAGTCCATACCTTTGACATTGGGCTTAGGAATCTGTATTTTTAAAATATCCCTTTCCGTGACTCTGATCACTAAATGTGTAAAAACTCATTGCAACCTGCTTTTTTCTACCTCCCTATAATAGGACTGTTTAAACTACTCTAACCATTTTTATCCTTTATTTTGATGTTCCAAAGATGGCCATGTTTTTAAATAGTATGTGCTAGTATTTCAGGATGCTCCATCAGGAACTCCTTTTGAATAGTGTACCTAAATTCCTCTGGAAATTCCTCCAAGCCTCCCCCACCCCCTTTTTCTCCACTTTGTCCCTCCAGTGGAACTGAGGCTCCTAGCTCTTAGGTTCCAGCCCCACATGCTGACTCTCCCAGAAGCTGAGATCAGTGCTCTTTTGGTCTTAGACCTCACACTCCAGCTCTGATTGTTTCCAGCCCTACCTGTGCCCTCAGAAATATCCCTGTAAAATTTATTGGGGATAATGAATATACAGTCTTATTTACAGTTACAACTGCAAAGTTTTTTTTTTCCATTTTATTTATTTTTTCAGCGTAACAGTATTCATTCTTTTTGCACAACACCCAGTGCTCCATGCAAAACGTGCCCTCCCCATTACCCACCACCTGTTCCCCCAACCTCCCACCCCTGACCCTTCAAAACCCTCAGGTTGTTTTTCAGAGTCCATAGTCTCTTATGGTTCGACAACTGCAAAGTTTTTAAATGCATAGATAATTTCAGGTTTTTGTTTTCTGTGGGCTTTTTTTTTTTAATTCTTTATAAGACCTGATCTCCTCTTCTTTGATTATTGCTGGTGCCTTCCTCTAGTTTCGTGTTCTTAGCCCTGGCTTCATATTGAAATCACCTGGGGAACTTTTTTTTTTTTTTTGAGATTGTATTTATTGAATTTATTTGACAGACAGAGATCACAAGTAGGCAGAGAGAGAGGGGAAGCAGGCTTCCCGCTGAGCTGAGAGCCCGACTCGGGGCTCGATCCCAGGACCCTGGGACCATGACCTGAGCTGAAGGCAGAGATTTCAACCCACCGAGCCACCCAGGTGCCCCCCACCTGGGGAACTTTTAAACTGTACCAATGCTTAGGTCTCAGATCAATTAAGTCAAGATGGGACCGAGTGTCTGTGTTTGTGAAGAGCTTTCGTCTTGACTCTAAGGTTCAGTCGGGCTGAGAAATGCTGAATTAGACCCAGTGTCATCACCTTCCTCACCAAAGGTCAGACAAAGGAGTGCTTCAGGCATCAGAGGTGAATAATAGAGCATCCCTGGCCTGGCAAAGTATTTGAGGCTGATAAAGGGAAAGCTATTGCAAGGCTCTTTGTGTACCCCTGTCTTTGTGCTTTAGACCTTTCCATACGCCATTCTCATATTAGGTCAAGGTCCTATGTTATATGCTGTCCTAGAACTGTGAAGTTTTCCTTAATAATGCAGACATTTCTTCTACACCATGATACATATGTTCCTCAAAACCTCATTTTACAAAATTGCATGCAAAAAGTAAGACAGTGTGTGGAGAAAACAGAGCTGGGGCTAACCGTTCCATACTTAGGCAGCTTTGTAACCAGAGCAGTGAGAGAACAAAAAAATTGGTACCAGCTCAATATAGCTGGAAGTTCTCATGGTAAATATTAAAAATACATGCACAAAAAGTAGAGTGAAATGCCAGCAATATTTTAATTAGAGCAGAGGCGGCAGGTGCTAAGATAAGGCAGAGGGAAATGGAGCTCCAAGCCAGTTGGGACTGTGGTGAGGCTGGTAGGAGGCAGCTAAGCTGGCATGAGCTGAAAGCTGCGCAGAGCTGGTGGGGGGGACTGCGGGTTGAAGCACTTGCTTTTAAGTCTTGTTAAATACAAATGAAAGGTCTCTTGCTGCTGCTATAGCAACAGAGTTGAGAGCTTTTTCCTTTCTTGTTAAAGGTTGCAATTCGCTGTTCTGGCTCCTCTTGGTAGGAAAAAGTTTTGAATCAACAAAACTTTTGTGTTATCCTGACATCACTTTCCACTTGCTGATCACTCCTGAATTAATTTGCCTTCCAGAAACACATGCATGTTATAGCAAAGTGGACTATATATCACAATTTGTAATCCTGGACTAATTTGTGACATGACTTAGGCCTTCTTTCCCTCTAGAATATAAGCTCCCTGAGGTGAGACTGGGATTGTTCTGAATACTGGTCCTAGCAAACATTTGCTGAATGAATGAATGACTCAGAACTTTTCTTTTCTTTTTTTAATATTTTATTTATTTGACAGAGAGGTCACAAGTAGGCAGAGAGGCAGGCAGAGAGAGAGGGAGAAACAGGCTCCCCACTGAGCAGAGAGCCCGATGTGGGGCTCGATCCCAGGACCCTGAGATCATGACCCGAGCCAAAGGCAGAGGCTTAAACCACTGAGCCACCCAGGCGCCCCAACTCAGAACTTTTCTAACAAAAGTGGTGGGAGCAACTAGAGATAGGAGCATTGAGTATGCTTTTTAAAAAATGGAACAATGAAAGTGACCTAATCTTACAGAAAGTTTAGGAAGTAAAGGAGGAAATAACCCCCGATCCTTTCCTTAGTCGTATTCTAATACTATCATTATTATTATTATCATTACTACATGGCCTTTTGAAGTATATGTTCTATTAGTTCTTTATTGTAACAAATTATCTTAAAATTGAGTGGCTTAAAACAACAATAAACATCATCTTACTCCATTTCTAAGGGTCCGGAATTTGAGAGAAGCTTAGTGACCCTGGCTCTTAGCGACCCTTAGAGACCCTGGCTCGGGGTCTGTCATGACCTTATAGTCAGGATGCCAGCTGGGGCTACATCTGAAGACCTGACACTGGGCTAGAGGATCCACTTCTAAGATGGCTTGCTCATATGGTCGGCAAGTGATGTTGGCTCTTGACAGTATGCCCGTGAGTCCCTTGCTGTGTGGAACTCTCCCTAGAGCTGCATGAGGGTCTTCATGACATGGCAGCTGGCTTCTCCCAGAGAGAATGATCAAAGAGAGAGTAAGGCAGAATCCTTGTTACTTAGTGTTCGAAATCATACACCATCATTTGTGCAGTAGTATTCTCAGGTCAGCACTATTCGGTATGGGAAAGAACTTTACAAGAATATGAAAATCAAGACAGGTGGATTACTGGGAGCCATCTTGAAGGCTGGCTACCACACATAGACATTCATGTTTATAGATGTCATCATAGGTTATGCATAGTCTATATCTTTTTGTTGATTTAACATTATATAAGTATTCTCTTTGTTGCTTAGTTTCTATTATTTTTTATTGACTATAACTCCATAGTTTCTTTTGTATCTAAACATGATTGTAAAATAGTTATACTTAATTTCTTCTAAAATGCAATTTAGCATGCATTGAGTACTCTCTGTGTACATAGCTAAGCATTTTAAATTTGCCAGTGTGTTCTTGAATAAATGAAAATGTAAGCTATGTACATACATATAGAATAGCTCAATTATGAGTATAGTAAGCAATACAGAAAATGATTGATTTTTATTTTTTTTCTCTCATGATTTAATCTACTGTACATGGCATTGTTCTCTGACAATTACTATGATTGGATTTCAGGTAAGGATTCTTTTAAACTTTTTCTTTATTACATCTTAAGAGCAAATCAATATATATTTGCAAATATGATTTTTTTCATGAAATCCTCTAATCACATTCCACACATTTAAGGATTTAGACATATCTTTTGAAGGCCATTTTGGAAGAGAGAACAGTTTTCTTTCTATAAACTTCCTGGTGAAATTCAGTAGTTAATCTGAATTTATTCTCGTTGACCCATGTCTGACTTTAAGTGTACGGTGTTCTAATTCAAGGACTGTTAAGTCATCTTAACTTTTATTTAGAGTCTGAAGTACAACCAGTTTCTGAGCTGCAGTTTAGCTAGAACTATTGTTTTTATAATTCTGGATAGACTGAAGATTAATATAGGTATGTCAGAAGTTTGTGAATATGTCAGATGAGTTGAGTTTGAGTAATAGATGTTAGATCATTACCACTTTTCAAAGAAATTTTTATGGACTTTAAAACTGAAATTATGTAATTTTAGGAGATCCCATAGTTGTTGTTGTTTTTTTTTTTTTAAGATTTTATTTATTTATTTGATGGACAGAGATCACAAGTAGGCAGAGAGGCAGGCAGAGAGAGAGGGGGAAGCAGGCTCCCTGCTGAGCAGAGAGCCTGATGCGGGGCTCCATCCCACGACCCTGGGATCATGACCTGAGCTGAAGGCAGAGGCTTTAACCCACTGAGCCACCCAGGTGCCCCAGATCCCATAGTTTTTATATCCACTTATACTTCTTCCCTGAGACTTATACACAGATTGTGAAGTCAGTTTTGTCAAGTAAACTTGATCCCTGTGGTTAAACACTTGAGAAATTTATGTGCAATATTTTCTTATATGACCACCTTCAGTTTTAGGATTGGTCAGGGGAAGGTCTGAAAGTATTATTATTTTTTTTCTTGTTTATTTAGTTCTTAAAAATTTTTTTTATATTTTTATTAACATATAATGTATTATTAGCCTCAGGGGTATAGGTCTGTGAGTCACCCGCTTTACACATTTCACAGCAGTCACCATAGTACATACCTTCCCCAGTGTCCATAACCCAACCACCCTCTCCTTACCCACCTCCCTCCGGCAACCCTCAGTATGTTTTGTGAGATGAAGAGTCTCTTATGGTTTGTCTCCCTCCAATCCCATCTTGTTTCATTTATTCTTTTCCTATTCGCCAAACCCCTCATGTTGCCTCTCAACTTCCTTATATCAGGGAGATCACATGATAATTGTCTTTCTCTCATTGAATTATTTCGCTCAGCGTAATACCCTCTAGTTCCATCCATGTCGTCACAAATGGCAAGGTTTCATTTCTTTTGATTGCTGCGTAGTATTCCTTTGTATATATATATCACATTTTCTTTATCCATTCATCTATTGATGGACATCAAGCTTCTTTCCATAGTTTGGCTATTGTAGACACGCTGCTATAAACATTTGGGAGCACGTGCCCCTTCGGATTACTATGTTTGTATCTTTAGGGTAAATACCCAGTCGTGCGATTGGTGGGTCATAGGATAGCTGTATTTTCAACTTTTTGAGGAACCTCCGTGCTGTTTTCCAGAGTGATTGTACCAGCTTGCATTCCCACCAACAGTGTAGGAGGATTTCCGCTTTCTCCGCATCCTTGCCAGCATCTGTCATTTCCTGACTTGTTAATTTTAGCCCTTCTGACTGGCGTGAGGTGGTATCTCACTGTGGTTTTGATTTGTATTTCCCTGATGCCGAGTGATGTGGAGCACTTTTTCATGTGTCTGTTGGCCATCTGGATGTCTTCTTTGCAGAAATGTCTGTTCATGTCCTCTGCCCATTTCTTGATTGGATTATTTATTCATTGGGTGTTGAGTTTGATAAGTTCTTTCTAGATTTTGGATACTAGTCCTTTATCTGATATGTCGTTTGCAAATATCTTCTCCCATTCTGTCTTTTGGTTTTGTTAACTGTTTAGACCAAAATTTGTTAACTGTTTAGACCAAATTGTCTTTTGGTTTTGTTAACTGTTTCCTTTGCTGTGCAAAAACTTTTGATCTTGATGAAGTCCCAATAGTTCATTTTTGCCCTTGCTTCCCTTGCCTTTGCTGCAGCTGAGGTCGAAAAGGTTGCTGCCTGTGTTCTCCTCAAGGATTTTGATGGATTCCTTTCTCACTTTGAGGTCCTTCATCCATTTTGAGTCTGTTTTCATGTGTGGTGTAAGGAAATGGTCCAGTTTTATTTTTCTGCATGTGGCTGTCCAATTTTCCCAACACCGTTTGTTGAAGAGACTGTCCTTATTCCGTTGGACATTCTTTCCTGCTTTGTCGAAGATTTGACCATAGAGTTGAGGGTCTATTTCTGGGCTCTCTATTCTGTTCCATTGATCTATGCATCTGTTTTTGTGTTAGTACCATACTGTTTTGATGAGTGTAGCTTTGTAATAGAGCTTGAAGTCTGGAATTGTGATGCCACCAACTTTGGCTTTCTTTTTCAACATTCCTCTGACTATTCGAGGTCTTTTCTGGTTGCATATAAATTTTAGGATTATTTGTTCCATTTCTTTGAAAATAATGGATGGTATTTTGATAGGGATTGCATTAAATGTGTAGATTGCTTTAGGTAGCATAGACATTTTCACTATATTTGTTCTTCCAATCCATGAGCATGCAACATTTTTCCATTTCTTTGTGTCTTTCTCAGTTTCTTTCATGAGTACTTTATAGTTTTCTGAGTACAGATTTTTGCCTCTTTCGATAGGTTTATTCCTAGGTATCTTATGGTTTTGGGTGCAATTGTAAATGGGATTGACTCCTTAATTTCTCTTTCTTCTGTCTTGCTGTTTGTGTATAGAAATGCAACTGATTTCTGTGCATTGATTTTATATCCTGACACTTTACTGAATTCCTGTACAAGTTCTAGCAGATTTGGAGTGGTGTCTTTTGGGTTTTCCACCTAAAGTATCATATCATCTGCAAAGAGTGATAGTTTGACTTCTTCTTTGCCAATTTGGATGCCTTTAATTTCTTTTTGTTGTCTGATTGCTGAGGCTAGGACTTCTAGTACTATGTTGAATAGCAGTGGTGATAATGGACATCCCTGCTGTGTTTCTGACCTTAGTGGAAAAGCTTTCAGTTTTTCTCCATTGAGAATGATATTCGCTGTGGGTTTTTCATAGATGGCTTTGATGATATTGAGGTATGTACCCTTTATCCCTACACTTTGAAGAGTTTTGATCAAGAAAGAATGCTGTACTTTGTCAAATGCTTTTTCAGCATCTATTGAGAGGATCATATGGTTCTTGTTCTTTCTTTTATTAATGTATTGTATCACATTGATTGATTTGCGGATGTTGAACCAACCTTGCAGCCCGGGAATAAATCCCACTTGGTCGTGGTGAATAATCCTTTTAACGTGCTGTTGGATCCTATTGGCTAGTATTTTGGTGAGAATTTTCGCATCTGTGTTCATCAAGGATATTGGTCCGTAATTCTCTTTTTTTGATGGGATCTGTGTCTGGTTTTGGGATCAAGGTAATGCTGGGCTCATAAAATGAGTTTGGAAGTTTCCTTCCATTTCTATTTTTTGGAAGTTTCAGGAGAATAGGCATTAATTCTTCTTTAAATGCTTGGTAGAATTCCCCTGGGAAGCCATTTGGCCCTGGGCTCTTGTTTGTTGGGAGATTTTTGATGACTGCTTCAATCTCCTTACTGGTTATGGGTCTTTTCAGGTTTTCTGTTTCTTCCTGGTTCAGTTGTGGGAGTTTATATGTCTCTAGGAATTCATCCATTTCTTCCAGATTGTCAAATTTGCTGGCGTATAGTTGCTCATAATATGTTCTTAGAGTTGTTTGTATTTCTTTGGTATTTGTTGTGATCTCTCCTCTTTCATTCATGATTTTATGTATTTGGGTCCTTTCTCTTTTCTTTTTGATAAGTCTGGCCAGGGGTTTATCAATCTTATTAATTCTTTCAAAGAACCAGCTCCTAGTTTCATTGATTTGTTCTATGTTTTTTTGTTTGTTTGTTTGTTTGTTTGTTTGTTTTGGTTTCTATTTTCATTGATTTCTGCTTTGATCTTTATTATTTCTCTTCTCCTGCTGAGTTTAGGCTTTCTTTGTTGTTCTTTCTCCAGCTCCTTTAGATGTAGGGTTAGGTTGTGTATTTGAGACCTTATTTCTTGAGAAAGGCTTGTATCGCTATATATTATCCTCTCAGGACTGCCTTTGCTGTGTCCCACAGATTTTGAACCATTGTGTTTTCATTATCATTTGTTTCCATGAATTTTTTCAATTCTTCTTTAATTTCTTGGTTGACCCATTCATTCTTTAGAAGAATGCTCTTTATCCTCCATGTATTTGGGTTCTTTCCACATTTCTTCTTGCGATCGAGTTCTAGCTTTTAGAGCATTGTGGTCTGAAAATATGCAGAGAATGATCCTATTCTTTTGGTACCATTTGAGACCTGATTTGTGACCCAGGATGTGAGAAGGTCTGAAATTATTAATTGGATCTCTTTTATTGAAAAGAATGACATGATTGCAATTATTTTTTAACTTCTTAAGCTTTTAATAAATACAGCATACATCTAAAATCTTGTTTATAACTATACATTAACTTTTTATGCATTATGTATATTATACATAAGCTTTGCTTTTCACAGATAACAGAGCTTCTGAAATTTCCAGACACATTTACCATGTTAATGGACATTATATTGCATTGCATTATATTGCCTTGGTTTCTTACTCTCTTCCACTCTAGTTTTAGAACTTTTTAAGTTATTTTTTGTCCTTTTGGGGCTCTCTCTAACTTCTTTACATCCTTTTTTTTTTTTTTCTTAAATGTGGAAATAGAGTCTATATCAAGTTCTTTAAGCACCCAGATAAATACCAAAAGTAGGATAGCTTCTAGTATATCTTATAATAGACTTTTAAATTCCATTTATGTATCTTTATATTGTGTAAGATTTATTTTTATTTGGATTTTTATGTCATACTTGTGCTCATTGCATTTGCAGGCTTGTAAATGGTTTGTTGGAGGAGATGACCCATCTAACTAAAAGTAGTATTGGCCAGAGTGTATCTTGAACATTGCTATAAAATGATCACAGAGAAGGACTCCAAAGGCTTGCTAGAAACACATCATTACTACTTTCTTTTGTTGCTCAAAGTCTGCTCTTATTTTCTATAAAAGAGATTAAAGGAGGCCATTGTGATGTTGAGTTTACAGAGCAATATTTTCTCTTATTCAGTGCCTTTCTAAAACTTTGTATGTGAAATAGATGTTTGACATTTTATGACTTGAACAAAACAAGGTGCTTAGTTAAATGATAGCAATTGTTATTTTGCTGAAGTAACAGTCATGAATATGTAGGTTAGCAATCTAGGAGTCACCAAACTGCATTATTTTTGTTGTATAATGGTTTCTGTGTAATATATATACTTCTTATAGTGCTAGAATCATTTGAAGTAATGATTATATTTTGATAACTTGGCTTCCTTTAAAATCACTCCCCAACTGCCTTAACAGGTTAATGGTTTACCAGAATTTCTTCCTAGTCTCTGCTTTTGTCCTTCTTCCTTTCAGCCTTCCTGCTGTATCTTCATGCTTTCTGAAACCCAGAATACTCCTCTGTAGCAATGCCTTCACTGTTTGCTCTCATTTCCTAGAGGCAGGGTTGGTATTTGGCTGGTTTGCACTAAAAGGGTAGAATTGGCTGTTTACAACCAGCATCTATTTTTTTAAATTAACATATAATGTATATAACCAGCATTTATTCTGATTGCCTGGCGCTCATGTGTTGTGGGTGAATTTTCAGATTCTTTAGGAGTGTTTTGAGATTTTGGGTACTTGGAAGATCTCTGAATATTCCTGCCTCCATTTTCCACCATTCTGTAATTTTTTCAGATCTACTTTTTGGGGATCTTCCACAAGGATGCTTTGCCTTTCTGCCTGTTTTGGACATGCCCTCCATTTTCCTTGAACTAATCTCTCTCTCTCTCTCTCTCTCTCTCTTTTTTTTTTTTTTTTGTCTAATGATTTTAAGATTATTCATGAAGGGGTGCCTGGGTGGCTCAGTGTGTGAAGCATCTGCCTTCAGCTCAGGTCATGATCCCAGGGTCCTGGGATCGAGCCCCACATTGGGCTCTCTGCTCAGCAGGGAGCCTGCTTCCCCTTCTCCCCCTGCTTGCCTCTCTGCCTACTTGTGATCTCTCTCTGTCAAATAAATAAATAAAATCTTAAAAAAAAAAAAGATTATTCATGAAGATGAAATTTAGGAGAAAATTCCTTTTTGAAACCTTTCCTGACTACCCAACACTTAAAATACTACCCCCACCCCACCCGACCTTCTTGTTTACCTCCGCCTGTGCTCTCTTTGGTACTTGGAACACCTAAGATATCCTCCTTATTACTTTGCACTTTAATTGTTGCTTGCAAATCTACCCCCCTTCCTGGACTATGGAGCTATCACAGTGCTTAGCACAGGTGGTCACTAGAGAAATAATTTAAGTACAGTGGAAAGAAATTGGTTTTTTGAACCAGACAGACTTGAGTTCAGATTCCAGGTCTGTCATTTAACAGCAGTGGTCACATTAACTTGGCTTGTCTCCGTTTCCTCATCTGTATACGCAGAGGTGAGCTATTAAATGAGAGAATATGTAGAGGGCTTAGTGCATTGCCTTGTGCATAGTTGTTCAGTTTTCCTAGTTACATTCTGTTTAAAATTTTGTCTTGCCTTTTATTTTTCTCTTTGAAGTCTAATCTGTAGCAAGAATGCAGTTTTTATCTAAAAACATTTCTCCCTTCTAGTGCTCTGTGGTAAAACTGGATGATGAGTTATACCACTCCTGCTGCTAAGGAAAAACATCGTTTACAAATTTCTGCCAGCTTTTTAGAAGAGGGGTGCTTTTCTCTCCAAAGGAAGCCCAGTGACTAGCCCAGTGCCAGGCACAAAATACTTGTGGAATGATATGCAGTAGGTATTTGTGGCAGGAAGCTATCGTGGGAAAGAACGACTGTCTTCCCCTTCCTTTCTGGGTAGGAAATCACTTGATTTCTTGCTGGAGGAACAGGCATACCACAGTCACGGGAAAAGAAGACAGAAGCTGGAGGGGAGTTCCCCTCCTTAGCTTTTCCTTGAGAAGAGACTGTAAGTTGGTAAAAACAGCTTTTTTGAAGGAGGCTACCAGAACTGTCACATAGTTTGGGACATTAAATAGATTGGTGAGGGAAAAAGAGGGGATTCTCTTTAAACATACAAACAAAAATATTAAGAAACACTCTGTAAACTAATTCATCATATCACAGAGATTAAAGAAAACTTGAGTTGCCTTTTTACCAAAAAAATGAAATCTTCATTGGTTCTTGTGATGACTATTATGATTTGTTCTTAGGATTATTATTATTATATGGTTAGGGGAAAATAAATCGAGTCATATGAGGTGATTCTCAAAGCTGAAACATTTTCTTTTGTATATAATCTGTAACAATACTGTTTATATTAGGCTATTTTCAAGAAATGTTCTCCTATAAAAAGTAAATGGAGGGGTACCTAGATGGCTCCGTCGTTAAGCAACTGCCTTCGACTCAGGTCATGATCCCCAGGTCCTGGGATCAAGCCCCTCATTAGGCTCGCTGCTCAGCAGAGAGCCTGCTTCTCCCTCTCCCTCTACTTACCACTCTGTCCACCTGTGCTCTCTCTCTCTGTCAAATAAAAAATAAAATCTTAAAAAAAAAGAGAGAGAGAGAGAAAGCTAGAATCATTTTGGCGTTACCTCTCTTAGGCCATATAGAATTTTGCTATTAAAAGAATGTGGAGAATTTTTGCTGATACCAGAATCTTAGTGAGATACATTAGGAGAGTAAAAGTGACAGAAATAGTGACTTGGAAATAATCAAAACCTTCACTAATCTATTTAAAAAGTGAAAGTAGATCCCAGATCTTTTTCTATTTTAAAATAAGGAGACCTTGAAATTCACAGAGCAGAAATGTGATTTTCCAAGTCCACCAATAAACAAGACAGCTTGGGGAGACCTAGATCAAATGTATACATTTAAAAAGATAGATAACCTGTGTCATCAAAATTGAAAATTTGATCCAATATAGAGCCTCTTTCTTCACTTCACTTCCATACCATTCCTGGAAATTCTGCACTTCTCTCATCTGCGCTCTTCGCCTCTCCCGACAGCTGAGGTCTTTATAAATTATAAAGGTGTTTGAAACTACCAAGGCAGCCACTACTGGCACTAAAAGAAGCAGCTTCTGCAAGATTTGGAGATTTCCAGTTAAAATCTTGGTATATAGATAGTGCTTTCTCTTTGATTGGGAGGAAGGTTGTTCCTGTTTATTTCTTTCTTGTTCCTGTTTATTCCTCTTCAGTCTCTTTACTCAACAGTCTTCCCATTTCTTCTGTTTCTTTAGAGCTTATTCTTACTGACTTCACAGCAGTTGAGTTTGCTCTAGCTATAGAAGTTTCCTTTATTGTTGTGGGTTATCTTTGGTGGTCCGCAGCATGGATTCTTTTATGCCTCTTGCTTTAGAGAAATTGCATGTTCTTTCCTTTGAAAACACCCTCGTTCTACCTTCTCCTCACTACTTAAAAGCTTTTCTTTTGCATGCACTGCTGAGGTTTCTGAAGCAGAATGATATTAGACATGTTTTGGATGTTGAATGAGTGCTTTTTTTATATAGAAAGGTTAACATTTGCAAAATAATAGCCTTGTAGCACAGCAAATGTGGTGGACCAACTTAGTGGTACACATCTGAAATACACACATATGAGTGTGTGTGTTTGTGTTTTCCCAGGCAACTTGGTTCAGCTGGTGCAGCTTCCAGCTCCCACCTCGTTTTTCTTAAAGACACAAGCATAAGCAAGAATTGAGTGTGCATTACTCAAGTATTTCTTTAATATATATATAAATTGTTTTGGAGCAAATTCGTGTTTTCCCAACAAGCTTTAAAGCAGAAAAAATTGTACTTGATAGGCTCTTCTAATTAAAAAAAGAAAAGCATGATCTGTAGTTTTAGGAAATTTTCTTGAATTATTTTATGATACTTCCCTCCCCTCCGTATTCTCTGTTCTGTTTCTGAAATTCCTGTCATTCAGGTGTAAGCCCTTCTAAACTGCTATTCTTTCTTTTCCTTTTTCTTTCTTTGGTATTTTGTTTTAGTTCCGAGATACTTCTTCAATTTTGCTTTCTGTTTATTTTAGTGAATTTTCACTGTCTTCTCACTGATACCCGTTTTTCAACTTCCAAGAGCTCTTTTTGGTATCCTGTTTTCCTGCTATCATTAGATCCATGCCTTTTAGGATCTTTAAAGTTTCCTCATTTCCCTGCACTCCCCAACCCCCTCCCTCCGCCCCGTTTTCTCCAGGTTCCTTTTTTCTGAGTGTTAGTTATTTTAGAGGATGGTTACCTTTGCTCAGTTGTTCAGCTGTGTAAGACTGGGGTGGGATAAGGTCTGTGTTTCATAGATTCTCATCTCACTTGCATGGTGTACTTTGAGAAGCATGTGGTTTAGAGTATTGAGTTCTTTAATTCATATCAGCTATCTTCTAGACTTCTTTTAATGCTTGCTTCATTTCCAGCTGAATGAATTAAGCGATCTTTTTTTTTTTTCTAGTTGCCCAGACTGTTGAAATTGACATCTGTCCTATTTTTTTCTACCCTTGTGTGTTTAAACTGTATTCTCTATTTCCTTAGTGGTATGTTGGTGGAAATAGATAAAATGTGCATCTTTTATCCACCACATTTACTCAGAAGTAGTTTTAAACAGCTTTGTTGTGGAAGAAAGTAAATTCTCAGTAAATACTCATGGTTTCATGAAACTATCCAAACCAAGACTCAGAAAAGAGCTATCATTGCCTATCTTGTGCTTGAATTGTGTAGGCCGATGAGTCTACAGAGGGCATCATTCAGTTATACTTACACACGGAAAAGGTTGAATTTTTATTGAGAGTTAAAAAATGCCCCAAACTAATCTTTGAAGAAACTAGGGGAATACAAAGTAGAATATAAGACCTGTTACTGTATTGCTATTAAGCTCACAGCAGGACTTCTTAAATGCAGTGTGTATGGAGATTCTGATTTTATTTTTTTATTTTTTATTTTTTTTAAAGATTTATTTATTTATTTGACAGAGATCACAAGTAGGCAGAGAGGCAGTCAGAGAGAGGAAGGGAAGCAAGCTCCCTGCTGAGCAGAGAGCCCGATTTGGGGCTGGATCCCAGGACCCTGAGATCATGACCTGAGCCTAAGGCACAGGCTTTAATCCACTGAGCCACCCAGGTGCCCTGAGATTCCGATTTTAGTAAACATTCTCCACTCTGGGAAAGAGGACAAGACAGCAAACTAGGGAATGACTAGGAAATGAAGAGTCCTCTAAGTGTGATTAAGTATTTGCTATTATCATCATCGTTGTGATTGTTATTACCATTCATTTCATTCAATAACACCATATTGAGCACTCATTATATACTAGGTTCTGATCTAGGTACTTGGGACATGCTGGTCAATAAAACAGTAAGTCCCTCCCCTCGCCAACCTTCCAGTGCAAGGAGGCAGATGGTAAACCTAGGAACTAAATGGGAATGACACTTTGAACACTTTCAGGTCCGGGAAGTGTTGCACTCTGAGTGGGGCTGGGGCAGTAGGAACACACAGGAGTTTCAGTGGCATTGGTCACGACCTTAGTTTGGTAGTGGGTTTGTGGGTGTTTATTCTACTGTTATGCTTCATACGTGTTACATGTATTTTTTTTTCAACACATAAATTAGGTGTTTATTTTGCTTTCCTTTTCTTCAATTCATATGTACTCTTTTTTTTTAATTATTTTTTTTTATATTTATTTTTATTTGTTTATTTACAGCATAACAGTGTTCATTGTTTTGGCATCACACCCAGTGCTCCATGCAGTACGTGCCCTCCCTATTACCCACCACCTGGTTCCTCAACCTCCCACCTCCCCCACCCCCCTGCCGCCCCTTCATAACCCTCTGGTTGTTTTTCAGAGTCCATAGTCTCTCATGGTTCATCTCCCCTTCCAGTTTCCCTCAACTCCCTCTCCTCTCCATCTCCCCATGTCCTCCATGTTATTTGTTATGCTCCACAAATAAGTGAGACCATATGATACTTGACTCTCTCTGCTTGACTTATTTCGCTCAGCATAATTTCTTCCAGTCCCGTCCATGTTGCTACAAAAGTTGGGTATTCGTCCTTTCTGATGGAGGCATAATACTCCATTGTGTATATGGACCACATCTTCCTTATCCATTCATCCGTTGAAGGGCATCTTGGTTCTTTCCACAGTTTGGCGATCGTAGCCATTGCTGCAATAAACATTGGGGTACAAATGGCCCTTCTTTTCACTACATCTGTATCTTTGGGGTAAATACCCAGCAGTGCAATTGCAGGGTCATAGGGAAGCTCTATTTTTAATTTCTTCAGGAATCTCCACACTGTTCTCCAAAGTGGCTGCACTAACTTGCATTCCCACCAACAGTGTAAGAGGGTTCCCCTTTCTCCACATCCTCTCCAACACACGTTGTTTCCTGTCTTGCTAATTTTGGCCATTCTAACTGGTGTTAGGTGGTATCTCAATGTTGTTTTAATTTGAATCTCCCTGATGGCTAGTGATGATGAACATTTTTTCATGTGTCTGATAGCCATTTGTATGTCTTCATTGGAGAAGTGTCTGTTCATATCTTCTGCCCATTTTTTGATATGATTATCTGTTTTGTGTGTGTTGAGTTTGAGAAGTTCTTATAGATCCTGGATATCAACCTTTTGTCTGTACTGTCATTTGCAAATATCTTCTCCCATTCTGTGGGTTGCCTCTTTGTTTTGTTGACTGTTTCCTTTGCTGTGCAGAAGCTTTTGATCTTGATGAAGTCCCAAAAGTTCATTTTTGCTTTTGTTTCCTTGGCCTTTGGAGACATATCTTTAAAGAAGTTGCTGTGGCTGATATCGAAGAGGTTAGTGCCTATGTTCTCCTCTAGGATTCTGATAGATTCCTGTCTCACGTTGAAGTCTTTTATCCATTTCGAGTTTATCTTTGTGTGCGGTGTAAGAGAATGGTCGAGTTTCATTCTTCTACATATCGCTGTCCAGTTTTCCCAGCACCATTTATTGAAGAGACTGTCTTTTTTCCATTGAATATTTTTTCCTGTTTTGTCGAAGATTATTTGACCATAGAGTTGAGGGTCCATATCTGGGCTCTCCACTCTGTTCCACTGGTCTATGTGTCTGTTTTTATGCCAGTACCACGCTGTCTTGGTGATCACAGCTTTGTAGTAAAGCTTGAAATTGGGTAACGTGATGCCGCCAGATTTGTTTTTGTTTTTCAACATTTCCTTAGCAATTCGGGGTCTCTTCTGGCTCCATACAAATTTTAGGATTATTTGCTCCAGCTCTTTGAAAAATATCGGTGGAATTTTGATCGGAATGGCATTAAAAGTATAGATTGCTCTAGGCAGTATAGACATTTTAACAATGTTTATTCTTCCAATCCAAGAGCATGGAACAGTCTTCCATCTTTTTGTGTCTTCTTCAATTTCTTTCATGAGTGTTTTGTAGTTCCTCGAGTACAGGTCCTTTACTTCTTTGGTTAGGTTTATGCCCAGGTATCTTATGGTTCTTGGTGCTATAGTAAATGGAATCGATTCTCTAATTTCCCTTTCTGTATTTTCATTGTTGGTGTATAAGAAAGCCACTGATTTCTGTACATTGACTTTGTATCCTGCCACGTTACTGAATTGCTGTATGAGTTCTAGTAGTTTGGGGGTGGAGTCTTTGGGGTTTTCCATATAAAGAATCATGTCATCTGCGAAGAGAGAGAGTTTGACTTCTTCCTTGCCAATTTGGATACCTTTTATTTCTCTTTGTTGTCTGATTGCCGTTGCTAGAACTTCTAATACTATGTTGAACAAGAGTGGTGAGAGTGGGCATCCTTGTCGTGTTCCTGATCTCAACGGGAAGGCTGCAAGCTTTTTCCCATTGAAGATGATATTTGCTGTGGGTCTTTCATAGATAGATTTTATGAAGTTCAGGAATGTTCCCTCTATCCCTATACTTTGAAGCGTTTTCATCAGGAACGGATGCTGGATTTTGTCAAATGCTTTTTCTGCATCAATTGAGAGGACCATGTGGTTCTTCTCTCTTCTCTTATTGATGTGTTCTATCACACTGATTGATTTGCGAATGTTGAACCAACCTTGCAACCCAGGGATGAATCCCACCTGGTCATGGTGGATAATCTTTTTAATGGGCTGCTGGCTCCTGTTTGCTAGGATCTTGTTGAGAATCTTTGCATCCATATTCATCAGTGATATTGGTCTGAAATTCTCCTTTTTGGTAGGGTCTTTGCCTGGTTTGGGGATCAGGGTAATGCTGGCTTCATAAAAAGAGTCTGGAAGTTGTCCTTCTGCTTCAATTTTTTGGAACAGCTTCAGGAGAATTGGTGTTATTTCTTCTTTGAAAGTTTGGTAGAATTCCCCAGGGAATCCGTCAGGTCCTGGGCTCTTGTTTTTTGGGAGGTTTTTGATCACTGCTTCAATCTCATTACTAGATATCGGTCTATTCAGGTTGTCAATTTCTTCCTGGTTCAATTTTGGGAGTTTGTAGCTTTCCAGGAATGCATCCATTTCATCTAGGTTGCTTAGCTTATTGGCATATAACTGTTGGTAATAATTTCTGATGATTGTTTCTATTTCCTTGGTGTTAGTTGTGATCTCTCCCTTTTCATTCATAATTTTATTAATTTGGGCTTTCTCTCTTTTCTTTTGGATTAGTGTGGCCAATGGTTTATCGATCTTATTGATTCTTTCAAAAAACCAGCTTCTAGTTTCATTGATACGTTCTACTGTATCTCTTGTTTCTACCTCATTGATCTCTGCTCTAATCTTGATTATTTCCCTTCTTGCATGTGGAGTTGGTTTGATTTGTTGTTGATTCTCCAGTTCTTTAAGGTGTAGAGACAGCTGGTGTATTCTGGATTTTTCAATGTTTTTGAGGGAGGCTTGGATGGCTATGTATTTCCCCCTTAGAACCGCCTTTGCTGTATCCCATAGGTTTTGGACCGAGGTGTCTTCATTCTCATTGGTTTCCATGAATTGTTTAAGTTCGTCTTTGATCTCCTGGTTGATCCAAGCATTCTTAAGCAAGGTGGTCTTTAGCTTCCAGGTGTTTGAGTTCCTTCTGAACTTTTCCTTGTGATTGAGCTCCAGTTTCAAAGCATTGTGATTGGAGAATATGCAGGGAATAATGTCAGTCTTTTGGTATCGGTTGAGTCTTACATGTATTTTTTATGCTTTAAATACTTCTGAAAAAAATCTTTTCTATTCCAAGTATACTGAAGTGTTCAAACAGGTCAATTATTTGTTTAGCCTAGTTATTTTAATTAGATATTTGGTTTTTAAAAATTCGTTAATATTAACCTAATTGGTACCCCCTCCATTTATTAAGGGCAAAAATTGGTTTTAAATAACTCTGTTTTTGCTCTGTCTTTTGGAAATATTTAGTTTTATGTAATTTATGCAGAATTATCCAGACTTGGATGGGAATTATGGGAATCATGGGAATTACACTTTGTCACTGACACCATTTTAATGACTTTTGCAAAACATCTTGTTTTATTCAAAATAATATCACTGAATTTTGAAAATATATGTAGTATTTAAATTTTGTAATAGAATTTTCCACATTAGACTAAATTAGAGGAGTCATTCTGTGTTTTTACTTTGCTTTCAAACCAATTACAAAACTGTTAAAGCCTATGAAGACTATTTCTTTTTATTAGAAACATAAGTCTAACAGTCTGACAAATCAGTATATTTAAAATATAAATTATCCTAAACTGTCTAACAATAATTACTATGAGTAATGTTTACAACTTTAAGGACAGGCTTTTTTTACTAAATTAACCATGCATTTCTGAGGTGTCTAGGAACTGCCTACCTTTTGGTTCTGTGTGGTAGAGGACTCGTGTATACCAGCCTCCACTGACTGGAATTTGTTTAAGAATAATATTACCTTGGGCAAATTGTTTGGCCACTCTAAGCCTCAGTGTTTTTATTTTTTCTTTAAATGAAGAAAATAAGGGTACCTACTATCTCAGTTATTGTAAGGATTAAATAAGAAAATACACATACAGGGTGCCTGGGTGGCTCAGTGGGTTAAGCCGCTGCCTTCAGCTCAGGTCATGATCTCAGGGTCCTGGGATCGAGTCCCGCATCGGGCTCTCTTAAAAAAAAAAAAAGAAAGAAAGAAAATACACATACAACTAGCTGATTGAGAAGTCTCAATTTTCCAGGGTATGACTATGTGGTGGTTTCAGCTTTCTACTAATTGTACCATCTTTGCCCTTCGCAAGCTCCTCCTTTTTCTGTTTTAATGGGGCTGCTTCACAGTACCTCACTTTAGTTCTCCAACTGAAGTTAGTTTTCTGACTTACTGTTTAAGGAACTTTGGATTCTTAAGACATAGTTTTATTATTTAATGACTTTATATCATATTTGCTTCAAAGCTGTCCACTTCTGTCAAGCCAGGCTAAGCTTGTGTCTCTAGCAGTTTGGATTAGAGAATGGGGTTCCTGGTCCATTCCCATATCTATCTGCCACTCCCCCCCTTCCCTGAGCAAACTCCCTTGGTGTGGGGCTGGGGAAAGGGAGAAGATGGATGTCCTTACCTCAGACCTTGCAGTGCTCTCCTTGGTCAGCCTTCATGGCTATCGTGTTTGTGATCTGTGGGCATGATATGGACCTGTGATGACCCCAACAGGCCCCACAGGTAAGGGTTCTCCCGGCATAGCTCACTTAGTTCTTGCCAGTCCCTTCAGATAGGACCTCATCTTCCAGTTGCCCCTTCACTGATAGCTTTATGCTGTATTCTTCTGGATCTCGCTCCATAATTATTTACTGAGGTGTCTCAGTTACCGGGGAGAACAAACGTGTAGTTTGGTTTTCTTTCTTCAAATGACTGCTACTAATTGTGTCTGTTGAACTCTCTTTCACATTGGTAGCAGACTTCCGTATCAGCATCTTAATGTATTTCCATCACTTCTCAGTAAGTGTTAGTTAGTTAAGCAGTGACAGTTTTTTAAAAGTTACTTTTTTAGAGAGAGAGAGAGGGAGGGGCAGAGGGAGATGGAGAGGGAGAATTTCAAGCAGGTTCCACACCCAGTGTGGAGCTGGACATGGGCCTTAATCTCACGATCCTGAGATCCTGACCTGAGCTGAAATCAAGAGTCAGCCACTTGACTGACTGAGCCACCCAGGTTCCCCAGTAGTTACAGTTTTTAAAAACTCAGTTCTTCACCTTTGGAAACTTGACTCTCATGTCAGAATCAGAATTCTCTTCTCTGTGTACTCTCACCCTCAAAAGGAAAAAAAAAATTGCTTGGGTCATAGCACCTTTGCGGGGTGGGGTGTTTGGTTTTCACATGCTTCCCTTCTCTCCTCAGTAAGTAGTGCCCCAGCTTTGGGGGATAGTGAGCTCAGAGAGGCAGAAGCCTCTGTACCGGCTGTTGCCAGGTCCTGCTTCTCTATGGAGGCTGCAGCTGCTTTTCTGTCTACCTCTGACTGACTGTTGGCTCTTCCTGTGAGGCAGCCATTCACATGCAAGCTCCCTCATGAGACACGTTTGGTGGTTCTTTGGAGAACTGACCTGATATCTTCACTCCCAGCTCTTCGACCATCAAACCACCTTCATCCTCTTGCTTCCTGGTCTCCCAGACAAGGGTCTTACCACATGGCTGAAGCTCATTATCTTCTGTAGTGTCCATCCACTAGGCCCACAGAAAACCCAGGTGTCTTGATATAAATTATATAATTATATGTAATTATTTAATTATATATATCTATAATGTCTTTATATAAATTTATATATATAAATTTGGCTGTCCAATCAAATGGCTGTCCCAGTGTTGTATAGCCTTTCAGCACCACCATCTTCCCCATATCCATTCCTGAGGTAATCTCATCCACTCCCACGGCTCCTTACTGCCCCCTGCCCACACAGCTTCCAAATGTTTTTCTCAGCCTGGTCTCACTGAAATTCCAAAGCCATATTGTCCACTGCCTGTAGTGTCATTTTCCAGGACCAGTGTCCAGCCACAGTCGTCACCCTGGTGAATGTCATCACCTTTCACCCATTCACATAATCCAAAAGCCTGGGACTCCTCCAGCCTCACTTACCTCCCGCCCGCCTGTCCTGTCCATTCCATCTCCCAAATACCTTTTGCATTCATCCCCTCTTCTCTCTGTCTGCCCTAGTGGGTCTGGCCCTCACGATTTCCGTTCTTTCCCAGCAAGTCCCATCTCCTTTCACCTTGGATGCTTTGGTCTGGGGGGCCTTGCCGTCGCATCACTTGCCCACTGAAACCCTTTTGTGTGGACCCCCACGCCCTCGGACTGAAGGCTAGTCTCCATCTTGTGGCCTGTAAGGCCCCTGTCTTTCTTTAGCTTGTTAACTTTCTGCTTCTCTCTGCACCTCCCACCACTAACCCCCAGCTTCCTACTCCCTCACCACACTCAGCTGATAGGTGCCACACTCAGCCTGCTGCTTTATGACCCCGGTTTTACCTGGCCGTGCCCTTTACATGGAGTGTTCTCATTTTCTTTGTACCTTGTGGTCTGACTGTACGACTCCAACTTGTGTTTCAAGGCCCAGAGGCAGTCTTCCGCTCTCTGAAACGTCTCTGGGTTCCTTCTGCTAACCACCATTCTTTTTATAGACCCAAATGATAACAGCTATCACATGCCTTCTCCCTGCCACCAACGATCCCCCTGGTCACTGAAAGCAGGGACTATGACTTACTCATCTTATAATTTTAGTGCCAAACATGAAGTTTCTCGCCTCTCATGGGTGCTTAGTGCTGAGTAAATATGAAAAAATGAAGGCATACCTGAAGAGCTAATATATAGAAAATTATTTTATTCTAGCTTGTATCTTAGCTAAGATATATCATAGTGGCCACTTCTTTCACTGTAGTTGGCAACAAGTTGAAATACTTGTACATTTGTAAATCATTGTAAATCACAAATTTTTATTGTTTTTTATATAACTATCTGTTGCAAAAAATTATAAATCATTACAAATTATACATTTCCCACTTCCCTGACCGTTGTAGTTCACTCGGTACTTATTATTTTTATTATATTGTCTTACTTAATTGTGAACAGGAAAATATGCTAATGTCAGAATCTTGTTCTGGGTGAGAAATGGGAAGGAGATCCCAGGTGAGGCCACTAAGAGTAAAGATCTGTTTTCAGAGTGACGCGCTGTGAAGACCACTTTCTCCTCTTGTCGCTGGCCACAGGCCTGGGGAACGCAGCCTGCTTCATTCCCTCCGGTCCGGCTGGGCTCACCTTGGCCCTTGCTGCTCTTGAGGATTCTCCATGGAACTACCAGGGCTTTAGGAAAGCACAGTTCAAAAATCATTCTTAGGTGTGCTCACTATGTAATGTGCCTGTTAGTAGGCTGTCAGTCAGTGTGTCTGATGACCCCACCTCGTGGCCAGGAGCTTTTCCAGGGACTGGGGAGCATCTTTACAGACTGTGGTACTCTGACAGAAGCTGGCAGAAGCCTGTCAGCTTCTCCAGTATCATAATATAATACAAACAGAGCTTCAGAGGTCCGGCTCTCATGAAGAGCCCAATATTTACTCAGGGGAAGGCCTGGAAACCCAGTAGTCGGGGTTTGCCATCTCTATACAATTCCAGCTCTCATATTCCTGTGTGTGTGTGTGTGTGTGTGTGTGTGTGTGAACATATATATGTACATGAACATATATATGAACTGTGTAATGTATAGAATGTGTATATATATGAATAAATATTACATATAATATATCAATAAATAAATATATATATAAATATGAAAGTATATATGAATTCAGAATTCCTGGCCTACATATCTAGAAGACAATATCTTGAATCAAAAGTTGGTTTATGCCTCATCCTACAATTAAATAGATAAACTCTGGACAAAACTGACCATGTCTTTGAGGTTTCATTTCTAAACCTACAGAAAAAGGAAATTAGAAGTATACCATCTCTAAGGTCCATTTCAGCTCTAGAATACTCCAGTGTACAGAGTCACCTTTCCAATTTGTTAATGCTTACTGAAGTCTGTAGTGTATTAGAAATTCAGTAGCCGTGTAATACCTTGAGTTTCTGTTGTAAATAGAACTGTTCAGTTGAATTTTGTCTGATTGTTTTAGCATCACCAAAGGACTGACTCTAAGGGCCCAAAGTGTTTCTGTATGCAGAGAATAATGGTTAATCCAGTTCCTACTAGCCCTTCTTTCTATACTGCTGATTGTGGATATCTTCTGGAATTTAACATGAAAATGTGGCTTAAAGTAGCTAGTTATTTTTAAAAAATAAAAGAAGAGCTTGAAGTATCTGTTTTCCATAGCTGTGCAAAAGTAAAATAGAAATGGTATTCGTTTTTGATAGGAGACGTGCATGAGGTTCTTGAAATAGAAAATTGTAATCAGAACAACTTTTTACTTCTTCAGATGTTTTATATAGTATATCATTTGGCTTCTAAATCTGAGATGCCCTTTTTCCTTGTGTCTCCTGATTTTCGTAATCTACCACTATTAGGAAAAGTGATAATTTATTAAGAAATTTGGCTTTGAGGACCTCATTGTCCCAGAGATAAAAAAGAAAAAAGAATGCTGCCCATTTGAATCCTATTGCTTAAAGACATTGAGTCTTTTTAGGATATGAGCATTCTTTTGGAATTTGTAGTTATGTTAAATAAGGCAAGGAAATAGAGGTATGTGCATGGAAGACTGAGAATTATTTCTAGAATTGTAACAATAATTTGAAAGTTATCATAAATATTTAGAGAGAATATACAGAAAAATACAGAAAATATGTTTGTAGAGGGTCTTATACAGTGTATATATGTATATAACTAAAAGATTATTTTTTAATGACATTGATTTTTAAAAATTTTTTATTTTAAGTTATATAATTTTTAGTTATTTAATATATAATATATAATTATAATACATAATATATAATATATATATTTTTTTAGTTATTTAATTTTTTAAAAAGATCTTATTTTTTCTTTGACAAAGAGAGAGAAAGAAGAAAGAGAGTACAAGCAGGGGGAGCAGGAGAGGGAGAAGCAGGCTCCCTGCTGAGTAAGGAGCCCGATAAGGGACTCCATCCTAGGACCCTGGAATTATGACTGAGCCAGAGGCAGATGCTTAACTGACTGAGTCACCCAGGCATCCCAAAGATTTATTTATTTGAGAGAGAGAGAGCGAGCGCTAGCGAGCATGCTCGTTGAGGGGTGGGCGGGAGGGAGGGGCAGATGCAGAGAGAGAATCTCAGACTCTGCTGAGCACAGAGCTTGACAAGGGGCTCAATTTTACAAGCCTGAGATCATGACCTAAGCTGAAATCAAGAGTTGGTCACTTAACCTCTGAGACACTCTGGTGCCTCATGATTTTTTAATTTTTCTTTAAAAGATTTTATTTTTCTAAGTAATTTCTACACCCAACATTAGGGCTCAAGCTCACAACCTTAAGATCAAAAGTCACATATTCCAATATTATTGGTCCCCCAATATATAAAAATATATTTAAAATATATAAATAAATATAAAAGATTATATTTAAATTTTATTAGCCTTTTTTAAGGGTTTTTGATGTTCTCACACTTAAAAAGTATTTTTTATTTTTAAGATTTATTTGAGAGAGAGTGTGAGAGAGAACACAAGTGGGAAGGGCAGAGGAAGTGGCGGGGGCGGGGAGGGGCGGGAGAATTCTCAAGCAGACTTCACATAACTGAGTATGGAGCTCGAGGAAGGGCTCAGTGCCAGGACCCCAAGATCATGACCTGAGCTGAAACCAAGAGTTGGATGCTTAACGGATTGTGCCACCCAGGTCCCCCAGTATTTATTTTTAAAAAGTCTTTTAACACTATGGGATTGTAGAAATGTATAGCATATGTAACTCTGTGGGATTTAGGAATAGTATCAGTGCATCTGAATTAGAACTCATATAGATTAATCACCAACAAAATTATAGCTTTAAGAACAAGGTAAAATTATAGTTTAAAATTTAAACCCAATAATATATTTCATATGATTTTAGAGAAATTAGTTATAAAATAGGCATTTTGTGTCTCTTCAGTGGAAGTGTTCAAATCCTTGGATTATATCTTTTTTTGCTTTTATTTTAGAATATTTTAATAAAAATACATATATACACATATATATGTATGTATACATACATATATATATGATTGTAAAGAAGTCAAATTCATAGAACCAGAAAGTAGAATGGTGTTACTGGGGCTGGAGGGAGAGGATAAAGAAGAGTTGTTTAATATAGTTGTAGATGTGCAAGATGAAAACTACTGTTTCACAATGATGTGAATATATTTAGCACTACTGAACTGCACAGTTAGAAGTGGTTAAGTTGGTAAATTTTATGTTTTTTACTACAATAGGAAATATATGTATGTGTATAAAGATCAAATAGAACGAATACAAACAGTTTAAGCAGTTTCTTCCCCCCGCCCCCATTCTTCCCAGTGTGCTACCTAGGTGACAGCCACTTTTTTCTTTCATTTTTGAGGATAATTTACGTAAAGTTTCCCTTTGTGTAGCATATAGTTCTAGAAGTTTGGACAAACACAGTGGGTGTACTGCCATCACCATCCAGAAACAATTCTTTTACCCACAAAAACCTCCCCTCTTTTACCCCCTAGCTTTCTCAATCTGTGATCTGTTTTCTGGCCCTATAGTTTTGCCTTTTCTAGAACATTATATAAATAGAATCATATATTTAGCAGCCTTTTGAATCTGGCTACTTTTACTTACTATAACATATTTGAGATTCTTTGGTGAGGTATTTTCATTCCACTGTGAGTAGTTAATTTCATTTCATTGCTGAATAGTGTTCTGTTATATGGATGCACCATGCTTTGTATAACCCCTTGAGCGACATTTGGGTTGCTTCCAGTTTTGAATGATTATAATAAAACCACTCAAAACATTCATTTGCAGATTTTTGTGAGAACATAAATTTTTCTTTCCCTTAAAAACTTGGATTGGGATTATTGGGTTTTATGGAAAGTATGTTTAACTTTATAAGTAACTGCTGAACTGTTTTGCACAGTTGTAAGATTTTGCATTCCCACCCTCAGTATATGAGCATTTCAATCACTGCATTCTTGTCAACAGTTGGCATTTGTAGGTTTAATTTTTTTTTTTTTAATGTAGCCATTCTAATAGGCATGGAGCGGGTATCTCATGGTTTTGATTTGTGTTTCTGTAATGATTAATGATGTATAGCATTTTTTCCATGTGCCTGTTTACCATTCATACATCTTCGTTGATGAAGCATCTCTTGTCTATTTTTTTTAAGTGGGTTGTTTGTTTTCTTGCTATTGAGTTTCGAGAGTTCTTTATATATTCTGGCTATAGGTTCCTTTATATCAGATATGTGACTTGGCAGTATTTAATTTCAGTCTGTAGTTTGTCTTTACATTTTTACAGCAATGCCTTTCAAAAAACAAATAATTCCTTTTGATAAAGTCCAGTTTATTGGTTGTTTTTTTTTTCTTTTTCTATCATGGTGTGTACTTTTGGTGTTATATCTAAGAAATCTTTACCGATTCAGTGTCCCAAAGATACCTCCTATGTTTTCTTACAGAAGTTTTATGCTTTGGGATTTTACATATCAGTCTATGGTCCTTTTTTTTTTTTTTTTCCTTTTTTAAAAGATTATTTATTTGAGAAAGAGAGCAGAGCAAGCAAGAGAGAACATGAGTGGAGCAGAGGGCAGAGGGAAAGGAAGAAGTACGCTCCTCACTGACCAGGAGCCCAACTCGGGGCTTGATCCTGGGACTCTGAAACTATGACCTGAGCCGAAGGCAGTCGCTGAACTGACTGAGCCACTCAGGCACCCCTAGGTCTATGGTCCATTTTAAGTTAATGTTTCATACAATGGGAGTAATGGATCAAGCTGGGCTTTTTGGTTTGATTTTACTTTTATGTGGCTATCTAGTTGTTTTAACGCTATTGGAAGAGATTGTCTTTCTGTATTGAATCAACTTCACATCTCTGTTGAGAATCAATTTGTTACATATGTATGGGGTTAACTTCTGACCCCTATCTTCTGTTCTATTGCCCCATACATCTGTTGTTTCACCAATACTGTACGATCTTGATTAGAGTAACTTTACAGAAAGTTTTGTGGTAAGGTAGTACAAGTCCTTCAGCTTTGGTCTTTTAAAATTGTTTTGGTTATTCCAGTTTCTTTGCCTTTACGTGTTATTTTTAAAAAAGACTTTATTTATCAGAACAAGCACAAGCAGGGGGAGCGACAGAGGGAGAAGCAGACTCCCTGCTGAGCAAGGAGCCCAATGAGGGACTCGATCCCATAACTGATTGCATAACTGCATAATGCATAAATGCGTAACTGACTGAGCCATCCAGGTGTCCCTACATGTAAATTTAGAATCAATTTGTCATTTTCTACAAAAGGTCTACCTGGAATTTTGATTGGGACCACACTGCTTCTATACTTTATTTAAGGGGAAGAGGAATTGACAGAATGATATTGAGTCTTTCAGTCATTGATGAACATGATATGTCTTGCCACTTTATTTGGTTCTCTTTGTTCCTTTTATAATGTTTTATAGTTTTCAGCATAAATATCTTGTATATATTTTGTTAGATTTATACCTATTTCATGTGTTTTTTTATGTTATTATAAATGGAACTTTGTAAAATTTCAATTTTTTTTGGTGCCAACATAGAGAACTACAATTGATTTTTCTATATTGAACTTCTATTCTGTGACCCTTGTAAATATGCTTCTTGTTAGTTCTAGTAATTTATTCGTGGGTGCTTTGGGATTTGTACATAGACAGTGATCTGTGAATACAGATATATTTATTTCTTTCCAATCTGGATGCTACTTATGTACTTATGTATTTATTTATTTTTGCCTTATTGCCTGGCTATTAGTTCAATATCAGGTTGGATAGAAGTAATAGATGTAAGCTGAATGTGTTTTATAGATGCCCTGTATCAGGTTGAGGAAAATTCCTTTAGTTCCTGTTTTGCTGAAAGTTTTTTCATGAATGGATGTTGAATTTTGTTAGTTGCTTTTTCTGTTTCTATTGAGATGATCCTATAATTTTTCTTTGGTCTATTGATATGGTGAATCACATTGATTTTCATATGTTTACCTTGCATTCTCAGGATAAATGCCATTTGATCAGATGTAATTTATTATCCTTTGTATGTCTTGTTGGATTCAATTTGCTTAAAAATTTTTTTAATTAATTTTTTTTTATAAACATATGATGTATTTTTATTCCCAGGGGTACATGTCTGTGAATCGCCAGCTTTACACACTTCACAGCACCTACCATAGCACATACCCTCCCCAGTGTCCATAACCGCACCCTCTCTCCCAACCCCCCTCCCCCCAGCAACCCTCAGTTTGTTTTGTGAAATTAAGAGTCACTTATGGTTTGTCTCCCTCCCAATCCCATCTTGTTTCATTTATTCTTCTCTTACCCCCTTAACCCCCCCATGTTGCATCTCCACTTCCTCATATCAGGGAGATCATATGATAGTTGTCTTTCTCCGATTGACTTACTTTGCTAAGCATGATACCCTCTAGTTCCATCCATGTCATTGCAAATGGCAAGATTTCATTTCTTTTGATGGCTGCATAGTATTCCATTGTGTATATATACCACATCTTCTTTATCCATTCATCTGTTGATGGGCATCTAGGTTCTTTCCATAGTTTGGCTATTGTAGACATTGCTGCTATAAACATTCGGGTGCACGTGCCCCTTCGGATCACTACGTTTGTATCTTTAGGGTAAATACCCCAGTAGTGCGATTGGTGGGTCATAGGGTAGTTCTATTTTCAACATTTTGAGGAACCTCCATGCTGTTTTCCAGAGTGGCTGCACCAGCTTGCATTCCCACCGACAGTGTAGGAGGATTTCTGCTTTCTCCGCATCCTCGCCAGCATCTGTCATTTCCTGACTTGTTAATTTTAGCCATTCTGACTGGTATGAGGTGATATCTCATTGTGGTTTTGATTTGTATTTCCCTGATGCCGAGTGATGTGGAGCACTTTTTCATGTGTCTGTTGGCCATCTAGATGTCTTCTTTGCAGAAATGTCTGTTCATGTCTTCTGCCCATTTCTTGATTGGATTATTTATTCTTTGGGTATTGAGCTTGCTAAGTTCTTTATAGATTTTGGACGCTAGCCCTTTATCTGATATGTCATTTGCAAATATCTTCTCCCATTCTGTCAATTGTCTTTTGGTTTTGTTAACTGTTTCCTTTGCTGTGCAAAAGCTTTTGATCTTGATGAAATCCCAATAGTTCATTTTTGCCCTTGCTTCCCTTGCCTTTGGCGATGTTCCTAGGAAGACGCTGCGGCTGAGGTCGAAGAGGTTGCTGCCTGTGTTCTCAAGGATTTTGATGGATTCCTTTCTCACATTGAGGTCCTTCATCCATTTTGAGTCTATTTTCGTGTGTGGTGTAAGGAAATGGTCCAATTTCCTTTTTCTGCATGTGGCTGTCCAATTTTCCCAACACCATTTATTGAAGAGGCTTTTTTCCATTGGACATTCTTTCCTGCTTTGTCGAAGATTAGTTGACCATAGAGTTGAGGGTCCATTTCTGGGCTCTCTATTCTGTTCCATTGATCTATGTGTCTCTTTTTGTGCCAGTACCATGCTGTCTTGATGATGACTGCTTTGTAATAGAGCTTGAAATCCGGAATTGTGATGCCACCAACTTTGGCTTTCTTTTTCAATATTCCTTTGGCTATTTGAGTTCTTTTCTCATTCCATATAAATTTTAGGATTATTTGTTCCATTTCTTTGAAAAAAATGGATGGTATTTTGATAGGGATTGCATTAAATGTGTAGATTGCTTTAGGTAGCATGGACATTTTCACAATATTTATTCTTCCAATCCATGAGCATGGAACATTTTTCCATTTCTTTGTGTCTTCCTCAATTTCTTTCATGAGTACTTTATAGTTTTCTGTGTATAGATTCTTAGCCTCTTTGGTTAGGTTTATTCCTAGGTATCTTATAGTTTTGGGTACAATTGTAAATGGGATTGACTCCTTAATTTCTCTTTCTTCTGTTTTGTTTTTGGGGTAGAGAAATGCAACTGATTTCTGTGCATTGATTTTATATCCTGACACTTTACTGAATTCCTGTACAAGTTCTAGCAGTTTTGGAGTGGAATCTTTTGGGTTTTCCACATATAGTATCACATCATCTGTGAAGAGTGATAGTTTGACTTCTTCTTTGCCGATTTGGATGCCTTTAATTTCCTTTTGTTGTCTGATTGCTGAGGCTAGGACTTCTAGTACTATGTTGAATAGCAGTGGTGATAATGGACATCCCTGCTGTGTTTCTGACCTTAGCGGAAAAGCTTTCAGTTTTTCTCCATTGAGAATGATATTTGCGATGGGTTTTTCATAGATGGCTTTGATGATATTGAGGTGTATGTGCCCTCTAGGCTTTGATGATATTGAGGTGTATGTGCCCTCTATCCCTACACTTTGAAGAGTTTTGATCAGGAAGGGATCAATTTGCTTAAATTTTGTTAAGAATTTTTATATCTATGTTTATTGGCTTGTAGTTTTTCTTTTCTTTTTTCTTTTATGATGTCTTTGATTTTAGTATGAGGAAAATGCTTATCTCATAGAGTAAGCTGGGAAGTGTTTTCTCCTCTTCAGTTTTCTGAAAGGGTTTATATAGAATTGGCATTATTTCTTCCTTAAATGTTTAGTAGGATTCACCAGTGAATCTATCTGTGCCTAGGGTTTTTTGTGTGTGTGTGTGTGTGTGTGTGTGTGTGTGTGTGTGTTTCGGAAGATTTTAAGCTACAAACTAATTTTTAAAATAGACATAGTGCTATTTATGTTACCTGTTTTTCCTCAAGTGAGTTTCCATAGTTAGTGTCTTTCTAGGAATTGGTCCATTTCATTTAAGTTATTAAATTTATTGAAATAAATTTGATGTGCCATGTTTTTATTTTCATTCAGTTCAAAATATTTCCTTATTTTCCTTTTGATTATTCTTTTGACCCATGAGTTACGTAGATATGTGTTACTTTATTT
This sequence comes from Meles meles, assembly GCF_922984935.1. Classification (NCBI taxonomy): domain Eukaryota; kingdom Metazoa; phylum Chordata; class Mammalia; order Carnivora; family Mustelidae; genus Meles; species Meles meles. Next base: position 29,296,352 of record NC_060079.1, read on the forward strand.
CCAAATATTTGGAGATTTTCCAGATGATTTTCTGTAGTTGATTTCTATTTAATTCCATTGTGCTCAGAGAATTTACTTTATATGATGAGAATCCTTTTAAATTAACTAAAACTTGATTTATGGCTCAGAATATGCTCTATCTTGGAAAAAATTCCACATGTGCTTGAAAAGAATGTATATTCACTTGTTATTGGGTGGAATATACTGCAAAAATAAATTAGGTCACGTGGTTGGCAGTGTTATTCAAGTGTTCTATATCTTTACTTATTTTGTTTATATTTTCTTTCAGTTATTGAGAGAAGATATTGAAAACTCCTTACAGTTCTATCAATTTTTGCTGCACGTGTTTTAAAGCTCTGTTGTCACTGTATAAACATTTAGGATTTTTATGACCTCTTGATGAATTGACCCTTTATTCATTATGACATGACTTTTGCTCTTCAGTGCACTCTGAATAATATGGCCACTTCAGCATTCTTTTGATTATTGTTAACATACAGTATCTTCTTTCATCCTCTTATTTTACCTATTTGTGCCTTTGTACTTAAAGTATGTTTCTTATAGGCAACATATAATTGTCCTTTTTTTTTTTTTTTAAAAATTCAGTCTGACTACCTCTACCTTTTAATAAAGGTATTTAAGTGGAACCATTTATTATTGCTGTACTTGGTTTAAGTTTACTATTACGGTATTTGTTTTTTATTCTGTTCTTCATCCCCCTTCTCTTATTTTAGATTGTATATTTTCTTAGAATTCCACTTTATCTTCTTTATTAGCTGATTAGCCATGTGTCTTTCTAGTTATTTCAGTCGTTGCTTTAGAGTTTGCAGTACACATAATAGTCTTTTCAAGTAATGTAAGAATCTTAGAGCAGTATGCCCATTCTCTCCTCCTGGCCTGTGTTTTTTTTTTTTTTTAAAGATTTATATATTTGACCAAGAGAGAGCATACATAAGCAGGGGAAGCAGCAGAGGGAGAGGGAGAAGCAGATTCCCCGCTGAGCAGGGAGCGCGATGCAGGGCTTGATCCCTGGACCCTGAGATCATGACCTGAGCCAAAGGCAGACACTTAACCGATTGAACCACCCAGGCACCCCCTGTGTTCTCTTCTTGTCCTACATTTTACTTCTACATGTGTTGTTGCCTCCCCCCATACATGGTTATTATTTCTGCCCTAAACAGTTAATCATCTTTTTCTAATTTTAGTTTTAATTAAAGGACAGTTGACATACAAAATTCTGTTCGTTTCAGGTGAGGAGCATAGTGATTTGATACTTTTATACATTGTGAAAGTCTACTAACCATCTGTCACCAACAAAGTTACTACAGTAATATTGACTATATTCCCTATGCTGCACCTTATATCCACATGACTTATTTATTTTATAACTGGAAGTTTGTACCTCTTAATCCCATTCATCTATTTTGACCCACCCCCACAACCCCTTCCCTCTCTGGTAACCAACTTTGTTTCTCATATCTCTGAGTCAATAATAAACAGTCACTTATTTGTCTCTTAAAAGAGATAGAGGACAGTTTTTTGTATTTAACCACATAGTTACCATTTCTGATATTCTTCATTCTTTTGTGTAGATTTAGATTTCCATCTGGTATCATTTTCCTTCGGTCCAAAGAGCGAACTTTAAAATTTCTTCTAGTGCAGGTCTGCCTTTGATGAATCCTCCCAGCTTTTGTATGTCTGTAAAAGAACAAATTTCACCTTTATTTTTGACAGGTATTTTCACTGGGCCTAGAATTGTAGGTTGGCAGGTCTTTGAAATTTTTCTTTTAGCACTTTAAAGATATTGCCACACTGTCTTCTATCTAGCTGTTTCCAGCCCACAGGTCAGCTACATTCTTTATCTTTGTTTTGCTTTGTGTATAATCTAGTTCTTTTCTTGGGCTGCTCTTAAATTTTCTCATTATCGCTGGTTTTAAGCTATCTAATTATGACATACACCCTTATTGATGTTTTCTCCACAATTCTCTTGCTTGAGGCTTAGTTTCTTAGATCTGTGGATTTATTATTTTAATAAAACTTGGGGCAAATTGCCATTATTTCTTCAAATATTTTCCTTTCTCCTTCCCTCTTCTCTTCTTTAGGGACTTCACTAAGATATATTTGGTTGTTTGAAATTGCCCACAGTTCAATGATTCTCTTTTCTTGTTTTGTTCTTTTTTTCCCCCTCCCTGTGTTTTATTTTGGCTACTTTTTATCGCTAACATATCGCTAATATTTCTTCTGCCCTAATTTACTATTAATCCATGCAGTGTATTTTTCTTCTCAAACGTTATATTTTTCATCTTCAGAAATCTAATTTCTTTATACCTTCCATACCTCAACTTTATATGCTAATTTTTCCTCTACCTTCTTGAACATATAAAATATGGTTATAATAATTGTTTTAATGTCATTGTCTACAAATTATATCATCTTGGCTGTATCTGGGTCATTCTAATTGATATTCTTCCTTGTTATGAGTTATTTTTCCTGCGTTTGTATGCCTGCTACTTTTCATTGGATGCCAGACACTGAATTATTGGATGCTAACTGTATTTTATTTAATATCCTGGAGCTTTGTTTTAGGACAAAATTAAGTTACTTGGAAACAGTTTGATCTTCAGGCCTTCCTTTAAAACTGCATTGCGCAAGACCAAAATACCCTTTAGTCTAGAACTTATTTTTCCCCACGACTTTGGCAGTATCCTTCTGAATATCTGGTGCCCCATGTTTACAAGTTGTTTTTTGATTTGTTTTGTTTTTACTCTGGCTGGTAGTACCACCAACTATTCCTGACCCTGTGTGATTTCCAAAAATTGTCCCTGCCTGATTCTTTGGGGTGCCTTTTTCCCATCGTTGGTAGTTTGCTCACATGCTCGTGCTGATAAGTACTCAGCAGCAGCCTGGGAGCAGAGGAATCTTCTGCACATCCCATTCTCTTTCTTTTACTTTAAGAAAATACTTCTACATTCCTAAAGATCACACAGAGTGAATAGAAAAAAATATATGTATGTATCTATAGGAGTATATATAAATATAAATTCCTTTTTTTTAAGCCCCCTGTCTATTCCTCAGAGGCAGCCAAAAATTATTGTTTTCTCATATTTACCTACCTATGTCTATGTATTTATACTGTTATTTCCTTGCTTGTATAATTTTGGGTATTTTATAATCAAACTATCATAGACTCAGGTTTAGCATAAACCATTCTTATGGCTCAGGTTTTTTTCCCCTCCACCTTCCCAAAGCAGTTAACTTTTTAAAGTTAAGCCAATAAAAAAAAAATTCAAAATTAATAGAGTTATGTAAATTTTATTGATAAGCATACTAGTTTTTTCCTTGCTTTGTTTTGTGTAAAAGTCTTTGAATTTTTCCGGTTGCTCCATTAGATCTGTGAGACACCTGTCTGTGGCTCCCCTCCCCCGCCTGCAAATGCTCAGCCGGATTGGATCAGTTCTGTGCTTAGCCCCTCCCACCCGAGGACTCCCTCCCCATGGCTCCCATCTTTCTGCCCCTTACAGATCAGCTGCTGCTTAGGCTTGCTTAGCAGCTGTCATCTTGAGATGTCCTTCCTCATCGTTCTGTTGATTCCCTCCCTTCTCTCTAGCATTTGAGTGCCTAGTTCATGTTTCCTGTACCCTTTCTCTCTTTTCCTTCCTTTTCAAATATACAGCATTTTTTACTTCATCCTTTTGCTTGATTTTTTTCCTCCATTTTGGTGTCCGAAAATGTTTTTGTTCTACTTTTACACTTAAAATGATTTTTTGGCCAATCAATGATAATTTGGCCAAATGAGAATGAGAAATGGGAATGTTTTCTCTCAGAATTTTCTGCATTGCTGTCTGGCAGCCAGCAAAAACCATTCTGATTATTTATTCCTGTTTATAACTTGTTTTTTCTGTTTGGAAGCTTTTAAGATTTTCTCTGTCCCAAGTAATCTTTACTTTCATGCTGATGTGCTTTGGTGTAGGACTTTTTTCTTTTCCTTTTTTTTTTTTTTTATGATTTCATTTATTTGTCAGAGAGAGAGAGAGAGATCATAAGCAGGAGCAGCAGCAGGCAGAGGGAGAAGCAGGCTCTCCGCTGAGCAGGGAGCTTGATGGGGGACTTGATCCCAGGATGCTGGGATCATGACCTGAGCCAAAGGCAGACACTTAACCAACTGAGCCACCCAGGCATCCCAGGGCTTTTTTCATTTATTGTGGTGGCCATTTGGTCATCTCGGTTAGTCTGGAGGCTTGTGTCCCTCAGTTCAGGAGAAATTCTTAAATTATTTCTTTGTTCTCTGGTTTTGGAATCATCTCATAATCATCTCATTCTGATATTGGACCTCCCAGATTTATCCTTTTAGTTTCTTTTATTTCTCAATCATCTCTTTTTCTTTTATTCTACTTTTTGGAAGATTTTTCTCATCTTTTTTTTTTTTTTTAAGATTATTTATTTGACAGACGGAGATCACAAGTAGGCAGAGAGGCAGGTGGAGAGAGAGGAGGAAGCAGGCTCCCTGTCGAGCAGAGAGCCCGATGTGGGGCTCAATCCCAGGACCCTGAGATCATGACCCGAGCCGAATGCAGAGGCTTTAACCCACTGACCCACCCAGGTGCCCCGTTTTTTTTCTCATCTTTATCTTCCAACTTTTCTGTGGAAATCAAGGATATTTCAAATATGGCTGACTTTTGTTTTGATTTCTTTGGAATTATTTCTTTTTCCAACAGTATATGGGACCCAACACAAAACATTTGTTGTTTATCTGCAATTCACTTTTAATTGGAAGTCCTGTAGTTTCACTACTTCCAGGACCTGGAGAGGATAAATTAGGAAGGGGCAAGTGAGCTGACAGTTCCTGGACACAAGATTTGGTCAGACATGGGATGATATGTTTTAGTGTCCTCCCTGGCAGTCACTTTAGATTTGCAAGGACTTTAGACAGAGGGAGAAACAGGTTATCCTATTTGAGTGGTGGATCCCCAACTGTACCTATATTGGCCAAGACAGATGAAGTTTGGAAGAAAAGCACTCATTGCTGAATTAAGGAACACAGGGCCTTCCCCTGCTCCTTTTCTGATATCCTAGCATGCATGCTACCAGCATGCAGAGGGCATGGAACTGGAATCCAAGTAAAACGCCCTTAGGCAAAACAAAACAAAACAGGAAAAAAACAAAACAAAACAAAACCACACCAACCTCTAATGTTCAGGCTGTTTCCTATGCTCCAGATTCTCCACTGGAGTGAGACTTGGTCTCTGCCCAATGCCTCACGATGGCTGTTTTCATCCATGCCTTTAGGGCTGCACAGTTTTCCCTGTCCTATCAGCTAGTCTTTGTTGAGCCCTGAGTAGGCCCCAGACTCACAGATGCGTCATCTTACAAAGAGAAGTATCTTTGAGAGTAATTCTAGTGACTTTGTGCCTCAAATATTTCTGACCCTTGATTGTCCCCTCCATGGAGCTTTCTTCCAATTAACTTACCTTCTTTTTCAAATTGTCTTCCAGTCTACAGTTTTTCAAATTGTCTTCCAGTCTGCATATAAAAAATCTAGTTTGAAAGGAATCTAGCACATTTATGTATACAAAAACAATATATTTCAAATAATTGGTGGAGGGGTTTATATCCTCTAGCCCTGCAAATTCTCCAGAAATCTATACACAGTGGTCAAGGATGTACATACAAGACATATCTTGTAATTTTATTAAAATAGCCAAGTCCTGGAGGTGACCAGCATGTCCCTCTGCAGACATTTGGGTTAAACAGACTGTGATGGCTTATATTGGCTTCTGTAGCTTAACCCAGTTGTGATCTGTTGAAACAAGTGAAATGGAAGCACAACCAGCCTGTTTCTTTCTGTCTGTGTTCAAGAACATCATGAATAAATAAAATTCAGTTAATTCGGTAATCCTAAACTTCAGCTGGGAATTTTAAATTCATTCCTTCGTATGACCTTAAGAGTCTTATTTTTTAAGCTCCCTTTTTTTTATAGTTTAAGATGATGTTTAATAATTTGTCATGTGCAGTTCAGGTAAAATATGTAAATGGATTTAACTACCACAGTTTGTGGTAACTTTAACTTTCAAAACATAGAAACTATTGTGTAGTAAATAACTCTGTCTAGCACTCACAGACAGAGGGATCATGTCCTTGGTTGCCGAATTACTGATTTTTTAAGCTTCCACTTACTCTGTTTCTTTTTACTGAAAATGGGTGCCTTCCTCAACTACATTTCCTTCATCTGAGATAGTATATACATCAAGTTTTGTAAATCACAAATATGCTAACAAACATTTTTATTCAAAAGCAAAGTCTTAAAATTTGGAAAATATTATGACCCTTACAATAAAAAAGAATGTTACTGCTTTATTTTTAGTGACACTTGGGTTTTCAGCCCAAAAGAGAATTGTTTGTCCTTGTCATCATCTATCATTTGCCAGATTTGGCCCCTAATTCCTTTAGACCATTTCTAGAACCATATGCTCCCTGGCAGTACTGGGTCAACTTAAAAGGATGTCTGAAAGGCTCTGATGGTAATTAAAATGTCCTAAATTAAAGGATGCTGAGGATTGAAGGGTGTGAAATTGAGAGAGAATGCCTGTTTGAGAGAGAAAAGACTGTGTGTGTGTGTGTGTGTGTGTAAGTAGAGTATTTACATATATCATATTCTGTGGTCAAATTTTATATTGAAATTATTTGTGCCTATAAATTAGAGAAGTCTTTATTTACTATGTGTAGTTTCTTGTTTGTGGTTTTATAGGCATGTGCCATTAGAGGGCAGTATTGTAGTGGTTAAGTTTGCTTTCTTAACTATTGACTTGCAAACCATAGAATTTATAATAAGCAAATTTAAAGCCTTGGATTTTTAGTATATTAAGTTGTAGCCTCAATTGATGTGTCCTTGCAAATATTTTAAATTAATAGAGGAAATAAGCAATGGGTTAGTCATTTTTACACCCAGATCTCTTGATTTTCGTTTGGGGAAGGGAATTCTACTTGGTCAGTATGGCCATCAGCATGGAATACATACTTTATAATACTTCTGTCCTTCCAATGTAAGAAGACTCACAGAGTTGAGACTTACAGGAATTGCGACTTTCAAAAACATGCTTTAGGGACTTACTGAAAATAGATTGATATAGGACTCAGGCTGTGGATTGAGTTTTCTAGGTATAAATGGAAGGAGGGAGATGTTATTTTAAGGCTTAGGGCCTTAAAATACTTGATTTCTTCGTCTGATGGGTACCTTTTTGCTTCAATAGATATATGCCTACCAAAGAATATGTAATGTTTTTTGTTTTGTTTCTACAAGTAATAGATCCATGAAAAGGTAGTATTTCTCAGAAAGCAAATGTGATTTTTCCCTCCAAAATTCACTACCTCTTTAAAAAGTGTTATTATAGTACGGTTATTATCCTTATAAATTAACCTGCCCATAAAATCCTCCCATTACTGTTGCCTGTAAGAACTAGATAATTGAAATCGAGACACTCGAGCTCCTCCAAGTCTTAGCTGTGGGACTGGGCATGCCCAGTAGCTCAGACGGTTCTGGTTGCAAATAGGAAGCTTTCTCCGTTCAGAAGCCGCGGGGACAGGCAGCTCCTGGGACGGGGTCTGACTCCCTTAAACGTAAGCACGTGCGGGGCCCCAATTGTATTTTCAGGGACCCTTGACATATTCTGCAGAAGCAGTGGTCCGGTTGCCCAAGGCTGTGGAGGCCTTGGTGGCTCCGCAGCTCCGCGGGTCTACCGCGGCCTGGGTCAGCCCACCCAAAGAGCGGGATCCTATCGAGAGGCTGGGGTTGGGGGGGATGGGGGTGGGGGGGCTGGGAGTCGGGAGAGCGGGGAAGCTTGAGGAGGGCGGAGAAGGGAGAAGGGGAGGTTCCAATAGGGTGCTGGCCAATCGGCGTGGCTCTCGCCTCCATATATTCTGCGGCAAGCCGGCGTCCTGGTCCATAGCCTTAGTGGATCCTGGCTGTTGTCCTGGGAGGCATCTTTGCACAACAGTGGGAGCAGCATCTTCCCCGGATCGCCAAGCCCCAGAAGCCGGGTTTCTTTAAATTAGGGCTCCTGTTTTCCGCTTCTTCCTGGGCTGCAGAAAGCTAGAAGATTTTTTTTTTTTTTTTAATCTAGCTCAAACAAGGCTGCTGGTATTCCTTTTTTTTTTTTTTTTTTCCGCGAGGGTGTTTTTGGCTGCAATTGCATGAAATCCCAATGGTGTAGACCAGTGGCGATGGATCTAGGAGTTTACCAACTGAGACATTTTTCAATTTCTTTCTTGTCATCCTTGCTGGGGACTGAAAACGCCTCTGTGAGACTTGACAATAGGTAAATGTCGACTGGGATAGTTTCTTTAAATTTACTCGTGAGATACTTCTAATAATGCAGGTGAAAAAATAGCCAGGCAAATTCCTTTGTCCATTGCCGGGAGACTACGGTGACATGGATGTTGCTTTTTCAAATGTTTAGAATAGCCTCCTTTTCCCAGGTCTGGCCGGGGAGCAGGCTTTTACCACATTATGTAATTTAGCCTTTTGTGGCTTACTAAAATAGGGAAATGTCTGGATATTCGTTAGTAAGAGAGTGGCTGGTGTTTTCTGGAGGGTGATCTATTACATGGCGTTGTCGAATGTTCAAAAAATGCTGCTAGTAACATCACGGAATTGGGGAGTCCTTTTTGTCTTGGATGTTATAAAAATTCCACTTACCGGTTTTCCCCCCCTCTCTTCCAGCTCCTCTGGTGCAAGTGTGGTAGCTATTGACAACAAAATCGAGCAAGCTATGGTATGTACTGATTAAAAATCATTTGTACTACATGTGGGCACAGTACAAAAAGCGAGATCGGGATGGAATCAGTGCATCCATAGTTAGGATGACTGCTCTTCGTACATTGAGAAATGCCGGCACTGTCTCCTCTCGGCCGGCATGTAGCCACATCCCAAGGCTGCTGCGGGAGAGCCCGGGACCCCGAGGGTATTAAATGTCTCTTCCCGACGGGTTTCTCACGACGTGGGGATTTTTGCAGAGGTGTCCCCTTTTTGCTCGGGAATTGCGAGGGAAGCTCTGCCCTGCATGTCCGTCGGTCGCGGGCACATCTCTAGCGATGTGGCTTTACTAGCAATCTTGAGGTTTACAGGAGGGGGGTACAGAGTGGGGATCTCAGGGGCTCTCTAGACCTTGTACAGACAGATCCCCAGTGCTGTAGGCTACTGCATGATGAAGAAGAATCGGAGAAAAGTTTTGCCTTTCTCAGCCTCTGCCTGGATTTCTCCGATTTTTTATTTCCGCCTTGGCTTTCTTTGTTATTGGAGCAGCGCCTGTGGCTCTTCTCACGGGATTCTCTGCCCACTGTTGCTAGGCAAACTCCGAACCTTTAATTCGGAGCTATAAATATCTCGAGATCCCATTGGCTGCGACGTCTGCCCAGGTTTCTGTGATGTCAGCTTAATCACGAAAGGGGGGAGGGGGGTGGAGGGAGGAAAATGCGGCAACATGCACTGTAGGAACTGGCTGCAGCCGGTGCTGAGGGAGGCGGTCCGGGGGGCGGAGGGAGGGACTTGGGGGCGGGAAGCGGCTACCGTTGCTGCGGGCCTGGACATCCAGGCGGCCAGGCTGCTGCCCCGCCTTCCAGAAGCCCAGTGCATTTTGCCGTCTGGAGTAGGAAAACGCGAGTGTATGCATCCCTGGCTAAGGGCCGCAGAAAAATGCACAGGCTTTGAAAAAGCCTGATCCCCTTATACATTAAACTTAAAGTATTTCATACACTTGTGCTTGTATTCAGTAGATGGCTCCAAGGGTGGGTTAAATAAGATAAAGGCAGGTTATGTTAATAGTCCTGGAGAATCATGCAAAATGATGCTTTAAAAATTCAGAGTCTGGGAAATACTAAGTTAAACCTCTCTTTCCCTCTGCCTTTCAGGATCTGGTGAAAAGCCATTTGATGTATGCGGTTAGAGAGGAAGTGGAGGTCCTCAAAGAGCAAATCAAAGAACTAATAGAGAAAAATTCCCAGCTGGAGCAGGAAAACAATCTGCTGAAGACACTGGCCAGTCCTGAGCAGCTTGCCCAGTTTCAGGCCCAGCTGCAGACTGGCTCCCCCCCTGCCACCACACAGCCACAGGGGACCACACAGCCCCCCGCCCAGCCAGCGTCCCAGGGCTCAGGACCCACCGCATAGCCTCCTATGCCCCCGCAGAACTGGCTGCTGCCGTCTGAACTGAACAGACCAGAGAAGATGTACTAGGGGGAATCCGCCTCCACAGTCACCCATTTCATTGCTCGCTGCGAAAGAGAAGTGAGACTGACGTATATGCCATTGTCTCTTTTTTCCAGTATTAAACACTCATATGCTTTTGGCTTGAAGAAATTTCTTAGTTGGGCGAATTAAAGGTTAATCAGAGAATTAGCATGGATATACTGGGACCTCATGCAGCTTGGCAGATACGTGAGAAGTGGTTTCATTCATGCCGAGGAGCTGTGTGCCTTTCCACCCCTTCCCTGCTCCCCATCCCCGCTCCCGAGCATTCTCTCCTGCTTGCACGTAGTGTACTCCATGGGGTCTGAAGCAGTGGGGCTCCACTGGACTTTCCTCTCTCCTCTTCTCCCCCAGGAGGACCTTAAAAGGGAGGTCAGAGTAAAGACTGACGCATAGTCTCACCTAAGATGAGGGGAAACGTAGTTCATTGAACCAATTGACGACTGTCACCAAAAATCCATAAAAACAATAGTCCTGTGCCTCTTTCTGAAACAGTGGATGACGTAAAACTCTTAGTGACTAAAACGGTGACAGGTAGCTGGGACCTAGGCGCTCTTACATGAAGGTTGTTTTGCTTATTGTATATTTGTGTATGTAGTGTAACTATTTTGTACAATAGAGGACTGTAACTACTATTTAGGTTGTACAGATTGAAATTTAGATGTTTCATTGGCTGTCTGAAGAGGTGTGGATTGTCTTTTATATAGAGATCTACATTAAAAAAAATGCTACAAGAAGAAAACCACACCTAAAGAAATTTTAAGAATTTGGCACCGTCGGTCACTTTGTGTAATCTGAAATCTTCTAGTTGCTCAATATCTTGAAGTAAATTCCTGTTCACTGAAGTCTTTTGATTGAGCTGGTTGAATACTTTGAAAAATGATCCGTTCTAGCTAATGAAATGAATTTTGCAGTAGGGGTTTCTGCATATTACCTGTATAGTAGTTCTATGCATACGTTTCTGTGCATGTTCTCTACGCAGTTGTAAGGTGTCACTGTATTTAACTGTTGCACATGTCAACTTTCAATAAAGCATATAAAATGTTGATAAACAAGTCTTTTCATGTTAGAGTGTTAACATTACTGCAGTTACTTTGCGACTATTACCAGGTAAAGTTCAAACAGTTTGGCAAAATCTTGAAGGGGAGTGTGAAGGTTGGACAAAGTAGGGGTGCTAGTGGTTTGGATTACAGATAGACGGTGCATTATTTCAAGCCAGTAAGGGGAAGAGAGACATAGTGAAGGAGACAAGAGCTTATTTCTTTAACCCAGTATCATCTGGACAAGTGGCTTCACCTCTCAGGGCCTCTGTGGGCGCTGAAGGAGGAATCAGTTCTGTGACTTTGAAGTTCTAGAAGTCTATGGAAGCCTTGGTTTTCAAATGTTTATTAGCTGGGAGGGGCATGAGCCTTATTTCTGTGTATAATCCCAATCAGCAGCTCTGGAATCAAAAGATGGAAGTTAAACTGATTTCCACTTTAGAAACTCTGTCACCCTGGATTGGGATGTTGTTCATAGCACGGGTTGAGTTTCTCGCTCCTCGAAATGTCCAAGCAAAAGAAGATGATTCCAAGTGTTTCCTCTACTGTATTTGAGGTGGGACCAGATGAGCAAGAGGGTCAGTCCATCCCAGTTGATTCCTTATGACTAAAATAGGTCAAAATTTAAAGCATGTTGGAATCCTAAGGCAAATTCGCGTCTGAGATGTGAGCCTGACATGTTCTGGGGGCCATATCAGCAAGCAGTGTGAACAGGGTGGGTTTATCAGCTCTAATATGCCCAAAGGCCTCAGCAACACCCCCTCCACCCAGTGGGAGTTAGGGCATTTGTGAGCTTCAAGGCTTACTTAAAACGTAGCAGGACGAGGCCTTAACGTCTGCTGTAGAGCTGGTAGATTGATAGGTGAATGGAACATCGGGGCTTCCTGAGAAGTGGACAGTGAGCATGTGTTACAGAGCTCAACATGATGGGTCTGGGGACACAGAGCTCTCGTTGAAGCAGTAAACTACGGACTGCCACAGGCTGGTGGCAATTGCCATGACGATGGATGGGGGATTTGGAGAGGACTTAAAAAAGCCTTTGTCATTTTACTTTGAGGGTTATATGACTTTGGCTTAAATAAAGGGACGCTGACATAGTAATTACATTTTCTTTAAAAAGAAAATCATAATGAATTGAAATCTGTAGCCATTTCGTCATTTGCTTTTTATTGAAGATCCTCAACACCAAAGGTGGTAACTGTTGAAAATTTTGGAAATTTCATGTCACTGTATCATTAAGATAATGGAGAACTTCCTTCTCCATTACTTAATGAAATTTTGGACTTCCAATTAAAAATGTGAGACTCCCATGACAATTTGAGAGCTGAATATTGTATGTGAAATCATGGATTATTAAAAGATGTTTTTCCATTCATGTTTATTTTAGTAATTACTAAACATGTTTTAAGTGATTGACATTTTGGGATGTTTAAGGTAATTTAAAAAGGCATTTTCCTACTTGCTTACAGGCTTTTGTTGGCCTGTGGGTTATTATTTAATTGATTATATCACAGTCATGTTCGGTGGAGCAAGCAAGATTTTTAAGAGGACTGGAGTGTTGCACAGCCCTGGGTGTTGATGACATCATTTGCAGCAGGAGAGACCGTTGTTCAGTGAAGGAGACACAGAAGGAATTTTACATGATTTTTAATGACTGCTTTCTGTTTCAAATTAACAATGTTTATCACTCAGTCATTCTATTAAAGACAAATTTGTCACCATGTGATGAATATGCCATGGCAGAATCAATTTTAAATGTACACATGAAACGCATAAAAGTTCATTATAATGGAAATCGAAAATGAACATGAATTTTAAGAAACATGACTCTGACCTTGCTGTATGTACAGGAAGTAGTGGCAGCTGCTAGGAAGGAGTCTGACAACACGACTGCTTGTAGCCGCCACCCGCAAATCCATTCCAGCAGCAATAATGGCGCAAGGGTTAGAAATGGAGGCAGAGAAGAAGACGTTAACTCCCATTAGCTGACGTGGCCTCAGCTGGAGACGTGTGCACAGTGTTGGCACTTGGAAGCAGGTTGTGCAGTAAGATTCCTGTGCGGGCACGGGGAGAACGACCCTGGGCTGAGTGTGGACACTCACGGCTGCCAGGCCGGCCTCGTAGTCACCAGCCTGTGGACATGAGATGGAACCTCTCAGACCCGCTTTCGCATCCATAAAATGAGTTGGATTAGGTCGCAAAGATTCAGGTCTGCCCTAAGATGCTACAACTCTCTGCTTTTTGAGATGACTCCTTTATTCTAACTTTGGAGGGGGGGGGTGGCAGTAGAGCCCGCTGTTTTTATTTGTTCATTTAACTTCATAAGCTAGAATTAATTTGGTTTTAATTGTAACTCCACTGGTTACTAGCTAACTGACCTTGGGCAGGAGATTTTAATTGCTTTTCTCTGTTACCTCATGCTCAATATGGGACAGGTTCTCTCCACAGGGTTTTTGTAAGGATAATGCTGGAAAGTAAGCACAGAGATGGAATCAGAGCAAGTACCCAAGGAATGCCAGCCTTTGTTATTTCTGAGCCACTCGTTCTGTTGTTTTTATGTTTTAATTTTGTATTTTTTGTAGGAATAAAGCTGTGGCAGTTTTATTTTCTAATAGCTTCTGACTTAGCATTTAATAATAGTAGTGGCTGTTAAAATTTTATTACAAAGACACACATGAAAAATGGCATTTAGGGGTGCCTGGCTGGCTCAGTCAGTGGGGCGTGCGACTCTTGATCTTGGGGTTGTGGGTCCAAGCCCTTGTTGGGTGTGATTACTTAAAAATAAAAATTTAAAAAGGCCATTTGGAATATGGACAGAAATGCACCATTTCTTCTTCTTTATCTCAGAAATAATACCTCAAGTTTCATTTCTGTGAGTTAGAAAAGGGATTAGTTGAGAATTATTCATGTTTGAAAATAATATTGTTGGGGTGCCTGAGTAGCTCAGTTATTAAACGTCTGCCTTCGGCTCAGGTCATGATCCCAGGGTCCTGCAATTGAGCCCCACCTACATCAGGCTCCCTGCTCCACAGGAAGCCTGCTTCTCCCTCCCCCCCCCCCCCCCCGCGTGTGTTCCCTTTCTCTCTCTCTGTCTCTCTCTGTCAAATAAAATCTTTAAAAAATAATAAAAATATTGATGGAAGTAAATGCACAATTACAGGTGGGAGATATAGATAGAATACATATTAATTTTCCTATGGAATAAAACCCTGTATAAAACAGTGCTATGGAATGCCAGGCTCAAAGTCACTGGGATTAGCAATCAGGTTTTATCAATAACTATGGAAGGTTCAGTGACAATTTTAAAATGGGCAAAGTTGCTGTAATAATGTACATCTATGCTTTAAATCCAGGTGTTTTAGATGTCTATAGGATGTGATAGAAGTTTCTTGACTGCAGTGAGGGGGAGACAGTGGGACGTGATAGTGATGGTGGCATTTGGAGAGTCCGTGCTCCCTCTGATGGGGATGGCTGCTCCTTAGCGCCGTCCACCTGTTGCTCCGTTGGGACACAGACACTGTGTTGTCAGGTCTTCCAATTTTTCAAGATCCAGAAGTCCAGGCTCTGTCTGAAATTTCCTGATTTTCGGACACAGTACACCAAACGAAAGCCCGCCTACTATGCTGATGTGGCCCATGCGAGTTTCCACTCCCTTTCTGTGTTTGTCTCAAGAGCCAGACTCCCGTCCCCAACAGCAGCTCATCCTTCAGCGCAAAGCAAAACAAAAAAAACCTCTTTCTGATTAGAGACACTGAACAGAGGCTTTCTGGTAAGCTCTGCGTAAACTGCTTCAGAGACCATTCACTGAAGACCTTCCAAAGGCCAGAGATAGTACAGTGAGTGAGCCGCAGTCCTTGCCTTCAAGGACAGCCCACTAGCTTCTTTTAAAATAAATGAGGTACTTTGTTTTCTGGTGAAATTTGCCTTGTGCAATAGAATGCCTGAAGAATTCTTTCCGTATTCTTTCTCAGATCAAACTTTTGGCAAACATATTTTTAAGAACTCTTGTTAAATTGGTGGCATTTGCTCATGGTAGCATAACTCCCTCAATAATAACTACATATTAGAACTGACTCATTTGGGGACAAAGACAGTGTTTGGCAGTTGTGTGCGCTGCAAGGTTACACCACACATGCTCCAAATTTCCAGGAATGGCCCATATTTTGATTGAAATAATCTTTCCAGGACATCTGGGTGATTCAGTCGGTGAAGCATCTGCCTTCGGCTCAGGTCATGATCCCAGGGTCCTGGGATAGAGTCCCACATCGGGCTCTCGCTCAGTGGGGAGTCTGCTTCTCTGCACCTCCCCTGGCTCGCTCTCTCTCAAATAAATAACATCTTTAAAAAAATAATAATAATCTTCCTGTTGTCTCAAGTACATTGAGTGCATGCCCTCATCTGTAGTCACTGCAGACGAGGACAGCACACAAACAGGAGACCTAGTTTCTCTCCATAAGGAGAGAGAAGATGTGAGGGAGACCTTAGGGTGATCAGCTGGACTGGTTTCCCAGGGCCTTTAGGGGTTTCCGGGAAGTGGGACTTCCGGTACTCTTGCCAAGAAAGTCCCAGGCAAACGGGGACAAGTTGGTTGGCCCAGATCCCGTTTCCTCTTCTACTTGGACATGCAGCTCAATTACATCCCCCATCCTCTTGAAGTTACTGAGGTGTGACCAGGGGACCCTGCTTCAATCGATGGACCGAAAGCTGAAGGGACCCAACACTTTCAGACTTGGCCTTAAGAAAATCATTCCTAGCAATCTGCTGTGTTCCTTCCCCTTTTGCTGACCTCTAAGGAGAAGACCTGAGGCCCCGGACATTGACAACATTAAATACGCTTCTAGAGCCCATCGAAAGACTCTTCAGTTAAACAAACTGTTTCACCCTTTCAGACGGTCCGCACTCCCAATAGACCCCTTTGGTCTCACATGAGCTGTCCACTGATAGAGGTGGGCCAGACAGAGCACTATTACGTAATGCAACCTTGTCCAGAACAAATATTCTAGGTCTTGCTGAGGTACAAATAGGGCAGAAGCCCACCAAGGTTTTGAGGGACTTTTATTGCCAAGGGAGACATAAGCTAGCCCAAGCTTAACCAACGACAACTACAACAAAACACCCTTGAAACCTTCAAATAACCTTCAGGCCCTGGGACCCGCGGGAGCTAGAAGTGGATGACATGAATGTCTAAAGCTGTAAAGTGCTCAAGGAGAGCCTTCTCCCCAGCGCCCACTTCACAGGTGGCCATGGAGGATACTGGACAAGGAAACCTCCCAGAGGAAGGAGACTGGAACTTTGGAGAAGGATGGGCCTGAGACTTCTTTTCCCAGAGGATAGAAACAGGGTCTAATTAGGGAACTACTCCCACTGCCAGGGCAAAGGGCATCTTCTCAATGCTTGACCAGTAGGATATCATAACTGATAAGGACTGGGTATGTTTCCAATGGGGGTTTTATGGTCAATCTTATGCCCTGGCTCCCCCATTGTGCAATGTCTATAGAGACATTTTTTAGGACTTTAGGAGGCACATCCAAACCTGTGTCTTACCCAGAGATCTTGGAGTTTGAGCTGGATGGGATTTGGAGCTGCTGCCCCTTGGGAGGGTGAATGTATTGTGTGAGGACAAGAAGATGATATGTATATTTATATCCAAAGGGAGAGGTTATGGCAGAGATTGGTAGGTGTTTACCAAAACAAAACAAAACAAAACACCTCTTCCTTTTCTAGACTCGCAGACAGCATTTCCCAGATTCCCTTGCAGCTGGGTGAGCCCACCTGATGGAATCCCAGCCAATATTGAGAAGGTGAACAGAAATGCTGGTTTGTCATTTCCAGGCCTGATTCATAAAAATTTCCCCTTGGGCAATCCTCCATGCTTTTTCCCTTTCAGCCAACTGGTTGGAGATGGGACAGCTTTAATAGCCTGGGACCCTGAGTGACTGAGTGGAGCCAAGCCCCTTTCCTGCCTCCCCCCTCTCTAACCTGGAGCTACTCAAGACTGTTACAAGAGGGCAATAAATACATTTCTATTATGTTTCAGATACGTATTCTAGTTCATTACCTTTGCCGGTTCCCAAACACAAGGACTGCCTGGTGCAGTATTACAAAGCAGTGGGCAACAGAACTAGAACAAATAATCCTAAAATTTGTATGGAAGCACATACGACCTTGGATCTCCAGAGCAATCTTGAAAAAGAATAAAGCTGGGTATCACAGTCCTAGATTTCAGGATCTTCCTCAAAGCTGGAGGATTCAAAACAGTATGGTACTTGCACAAAAAGGGACATGGATCAATGGAACAGAAGAGAGAGCCCAGAAAAAAAAAACCACTACAACAATTATATGGTCAACTAATTGTCAACAAAGGAGGCAAATATGCAATGAGAGAAAATCTCTTCAATGAATGGTGGGGAAATTGGATAGTTACATGCCAAAGAATGAAACTGGACCACTTCTTTACACCACACGCACTAATAAACTCAAAATGGATTAAACAGCTACATGGGAGACCTGGAGCCATAAAAATCCTAGAAGAGAAAACAGGCAATACCTTCTTTGACATCGTCCATAGGAACATCTTTCTAGATATGTCTCTTGAGGCAAAGAAACTATGAAAGCAAAAATAAACTATTGGGACTACACCAAAATAAAAAGCTTCTGCACAGCAAAGGGAACAACTAACAGAATTTAAAGACAACCTACTGAATGGGAGAAGATATTTGTTAATGGTATATCTGATAAAGAGTTAATATCCAAAATATATAAAGTACGTACACAACTCAACAACTAAAAACCAAATAATCCAATTAAAAATGGGCAGAAGATAAGGGGCCTGGGCGGCTTAGTCAGTTAACCATCTGCCTTTGACTTAGGTCATGATCCCAGGCTCCTTGCTCAGTGGGAAGTCTGCCTCTCCATCTTTCTGTCACTCATTGCTCTCTCTCTCTCAAGTAAATAAATAAAATATTTTTTAAAAAATGGGCAGAAGACATGAACAGACATTTCTCCAAAGAAGACATACAGATGGCCAGCAGACACATGAAAAGATGCTCAATATCACTCATCGGGGAAATGCAAATCAAAACCACAATGAGATATCACCTCACACCTGTCAGAATAGCTAAAATTAAAAACAAAAACAAAAACACAAGAAACAACAAGTGTTAGCAAGGATGTGGAGAAAAAGGAACACTTATGCAGTGTTGGTGGGATTGCAACCTTGTTCAGCCACGGTGGAAAATAAGGTGGAGTTCCCTCAAAATATTAAGAATAGAATTATCATATGATCCAGTGATTCCACTACTGGATATTTACACAAAGAGTACAAAAACACTAATTCAAAAAGATATATGCATCCCTGTGTTCCTAGCAGCATTGTTTATACTAGTCAAGATATGCAAGTAGCCCTAGTGTCCATCAATTGATGAATGGATAAATAAAATACGGTGTATGTATGTAACAGAATATTACTCAGCCATAAAAAAAGAATGAGATCTTGTAATTTGCAACTACTGGATGGATCTAAAGAGTATAATCTTAAGGGAAAAAAGTCCATCAGAAAAAGACAAACACTATACAACTTCACTCATATGTTGAACTTAAGAAACAAAGCAAACAAAGAAAAAAGAGACAAATGAAAAACCAGACTCTTAAACAGAGAACCAATGGTTACTAAAGGGGGACAGATGAAGCAGGTAGAGGGGATTAAGAACACACATATCATCATGAGCACGGAGTAATGTATAGAATTGCTGAATCACTATATTGTACACCTGAAACTAACATAACACCTCATATTAATTATACTAGAACTAAAATTTTAAAAAACACTAGTGCAACAAAATAAAAACTAAGAACAAACAAACAAAGGAAGAAAAAACAATGGGCATACAAGGACCAAGAAGCAGTAAGTAGATGAGAATGTATCACAGAGGGGTTCCAGAAAGAGGTAAATCTCAAGGTTGACTTTGAAGGACCTGCAAAGCAGCATGTGAGTAAAAATAATTTTTGATCTAGTTATTGAGAGCAATTGCCTTCCCATGTGATACGAGTACATTATCTTCCTAAGAGTTTTGAGAAATACTTCTATGCAGTGAGAACCGGCCTGGTGAGCGTGTAAGGTGGAACTCATTTTGAGAAGCAACACAGGCAAGGAGTCCGCTAGATAGAGGTCCCAGTGTGGTGACACTGGGCTGGCCCAAGCAAGTCTAGGGACCAGAGCTGGATCTCTGATTCGCCTACACAACCTTTGAAAGACAAAACAAAGCGCATCAGCGACATCCCTTCCGAAACAGGGATATCATTCCAAGTTCTGTCCACCTCGAGTCCGTCTACTTCCTACATGACAATAATCAGCTGTGGCTGAGTGGCAGCTGCTGTGGGGGTGAGCCCGGCTGGACTCCTGGCCCGATGCACCTG
The DNA here is from genome assembly GCF_922984935.1 of Meles meles. NCBI lineage: Eukaryota > Metazoa > Chordata > Mammalia > Carnivora > Mustelidae > Meles > Meles meles. Next base: position 29,316,046 of record NC_060079.1, read on the forward strand.
TGAGGACCCCATGCCGTGGGTTGCCAGCGCGCCTCCCCGACCCGTTACTTATGCACCTCAATAGGTCCTCAAAGAAGAAAACAACAAGAACATGATTTATTATCTCTCGGGTTTTATTTTATGTTGATAACACGCTGTTGAAAATGAGCAGTAAGGCTCTTTCCTTCACAGGAGTGAAGGGGTTGAGCTTGGCCGCAGCCTCAAGACCTGACATCTCCTTCTGGGGAGAGGAAAATGGAACACATTCATGGATTTTATTAGTTACTTATTGCTTGAGCGCTGACTGTGTGCTCCTGTATTACAGAGAGAATAAGTAACTTACCAAGTCAAGTGGAAAGGCCTGAGGGGCGGAATGCAAATCAGGTGTGTCTGACACCAAGGTCTGTGGTCTTGGCCACCATTTTGGCCACTCCCAAAGCCAAGCAGCCCTATCCACTGGAGTGTGTCTGGCATTCTGTCCATCCCTCAGTGTTTGTCTTAAAGAGGGTGAGGGGCATGTGGCCGTATGGGTCCGGGTGTGTGAATCCCATTCCCCTCCAGAAAACAGCAAGAGAAAACACCCTTTCCCCCAAACTCTTCCCTGTCCATCAATCCGCTTGGCTAGCAGGGCCCATTGGAATTCTAGGTCCTTTAAGACACCCCAAAGGTAAGAGTAGGTATGGATTGAGTCAGATGATCCATAGGTGGTTGTACAGCCTAAAGGCAAGTAGCTCCCCTTCTCCTGTCCAGCATGGCGGCCAGTGGATCCATGGCATAGAGGAGACAGATACACTTCCTGCTACAGTATTACAGCCCATGACCCAGCCAAGCCAGCGCTGGAGGATGAAATGTTCCTGCAGAGGATGCTACTGGTCATTCATTGACAAGAGCCACCTTGTTTATTGAGCACCCACAATATGCCAAGCTTAGGGAGTCCACCTGGGCTCCGTGGGTACAACAATGAAAACACTTTGCTTCTGCTTTCAAGGGGCTCAATCCAGTGGCAAAGACAGATACATTAGGAATTATTATAATGCCAAAGACTATCTCCTTCAAAAACATTATACACTGAAGTGTCACGAAACATAGGGAAGAAAGAATTAATGCTGTCTGGGAAGTGGGTCACTGAGGGACGGAGGAGACACCGCTTCAGAGGGGACATTCTTTGTCTCCTTCCATGCTTGCTTGGGAAGAAGTGTTGTGATGCCGCTTGCTGTTAGCTGCCCAGCATTCACTTGTCTTCCTTCCTTCCTTTGGGAAGCCCTGATGTGGGTCCAGAAGTGGCCCCGCTCGCCGTCTGCCCCTCCGATGGCCACGGTGACCCAACCTGGTCCCGTCAGCGTGAGCGTTAGCCTACAAAGGGCTCCGAAACTCATCCCAGCCTTTCTGGCTCTCCCTGCTGGGATCAGCATCTTGAAAGTGAAACTCTTTTTTTTTTTTTTAATTTTATTTATTTGACAGAGAGAAATCATAACTAGGCAGAGAGGCAGGCAGAGAGAGAGGAGGAAGCAGGCTCCCCGCAGAGCAGAAAGCCCCATGTGGGGCTCGATCCCAGGACCCTGGGATCATGACCTGAGCCGAAGGCAGAGGCTTTAACCCACTGAGCCACCCAGGCGCCCCGAAAGTGAAACTCTTAAAAGGGCACGGCTGTGAGAAGAGAGCCTGCGGCTCCCGCAGGCGTCATTATGTGGCTCCATTAAAGAAAGCTGGGCTGGGATGTGGAGCTCCGTGACCGAAGGCAGATCTGCCCTCATTGTCCTTTTCTCTGGAGCTCGTCTAAGTTGGGTTTTCTGTGGCTTGTGAAGTAGAGAACCCCTCATTTACACACGTCCTTTCTCTGTTTCCTTGTCAGCAGATCGGGATTCTGTTTATTTTTCCCCTCTTCACAGGAGTTACTGTGGCCTCCTTTCAATTTCAGAAGGCCTTGAAGGCCTTTCTTGAGGCCTTAGAATTCCTGAAGTTGTACAGGACAACTAAAGAAATAACCAGAGTCGACATCCTATAGTTTCAAATTGAGTCTGTTAGTGTGTGAAAGCATTACTAACACCGTACATGAAGGACGCATTCCATGGCATATTCAGTGGGCTATCATGGCTGAGACCAGAGGGGAAAATGACCAGCCATAATCTCCACGGTGGTAGGGGTCTACAGAGGAATCCATGAGGGACCTGTTGAAATAGATCAGGCGTGAGAGAGGAGTCTAAGAAACATCGAGAAAGAAGACTTGACGGGGTAAAGTGGGGAATTCTGGGATCCTTCCAGCTCAGGTGACTGGGTGTGTGGACGGGGCAGACCCGGACAGGACTAGAAAGGCAGGACCTGTTGGGGAGCTCCCACAAGTTCCATTTTGAATATGTGGGGTGAGGAACCAGTCAGATACCCACGTAGGGATCTCTCCTAACAAGTGGCTGGATGCCTGCAGCTCCAGAGCCCAGGGGAGAGAGCTGGCCTGTGCCTTTCCCTTCCTCCAGAGCACGGCCGCACCAGCTCCCCGACCTCCCTGGGCCCTGGGCTGTGAGCAGAGCTGACAGGTGCACATGCTGCAGGCTTCGCCCCGGGCCTTGTGCCCTATGGGCAACCCCCACCTCCGCTGAGCTGAGTGGAAGGGCTCTGAGGGGCGGGGAGGGGACAGAGGGCAGGGCTGCACACCGAGGGGCCAGGCTCTTCTAGTGACTGTGTGGAGCGGGGCACCTCCTCCCCATACTCTCTCCCAACTCGAAGGAACTATGAAGGAAGTGGAGAGTGAACTTGACCTACAACTAAGCCCTAGACATGCGGGGAGAGTTTGTTGGAGCAGTTGGCCGGCTTTGACTAACACAGGTGAGAGAAGTGAGTTGAGCCATTCCCGTGAGGGGGGTGGTGAAAACTCCTCAGGAAAAGGCGAGTGCAGGAGGAGAGGCTGAGGCTGGGGAGGGAGCTGGGGACCCCCAGCTGCAAGTGGAGAGGGGCTGAGGGAGAAGCACCAAAGACAAGCACACAGCAGATGTGTGAGGGGGAAGTGATCGACATTGGTTGATTCTGACAGCAAAACGGGACCTCGCGGTGCCCTGGTGCTCTCCGCCAAAGCCCCTGCCCCCAGATCCGGTGGCCCCTGGCGGACTCGTTTGGGGAGTCCGTCCCTGGGGCGGTAACCAGGACCACACCTTGGGAGAATCCCATCAGCACTGGTTTAGGGAAAAGGAGGGGGTGTGGGATTTAAAGACAAAAAGCTATAGGATCCAGAGGACTGACTATGTGACCAGCTAGACACGAGGGTTGGGACACCAGTCTGGAGCGGGGATTGGGGACGGCGGGCACAGCCTCAGAAGGTCCTTCCATCCTGGCAGTACTGACTCCTACAAGGTGAGCAATAGAGTCGCATTACTGAGGACCTGGGAGGTGCACCGTTCCCTAAACAGGTTTTGCTCCTTCCTCCTCATACAGAGGGGACATGAACTCACTTCTCCGTGGTCACAGACTTAGCGGCCACGATGCCCTGGAACTAAAAGTGACCAGCAGGGAAAGAGAAGTGGTGGGGGGACGTGGGGAGACGGGGGGGGGGGCACTCATTCACTCATTCCTCCACTCACTTCTTCATTCTTCATTCAGCGAGGATGCATTGCCTCTTAGAGGCTGGGGCCGCAGAGATGACCATGACCCATCCCTGCCTTGAAGGAGCTTCTAGACAGGGAGGGGACAGAGATAGCTGTTGGAGTGAAGTAAGCTGGAATCAGTGGGGCATCAAGCGGGGGCAGAGTCATTTCTGCCTGGGGTGCTGGAGCCGGTGGATGAAGAATGTCAGGAAAAGCTTCCAAGAGGAAGCAACTGGACCGAGTCTTAAAAGATGAGGCAGGCGAGGTGGCTCTGTAGCGCACTGGATAGCGCACTGGACTTCTAAAAGATGAGGCAGACAGGGCGGAAGAGGACTTCTGGGCTGAGGGGCAGACGCCAGGCCAGAGAGCACACTGTGCAGAAGCTGCCCTTAGGTTAAAGGGTGAGTGCTCCTCCTTGGAAATCACATTTTTGGGGGAAGATTTATTAATTTATTTTTCAGAGAGAGAGCACAAGCAAGGCGAGCAGCAACCAGAGGGAGAAGCAGGCTCCCTGCTAAGCAGGGAGCCCGATGGAGTACTCGATCCCAGGACCCTGAGATCAAGACCCGAGCTGAAGGTGAAGGGTCAGGCTGAGACGCTTAACCCACTGAGCCACCGTCCGTCCGGGAAATCACTTTTTGATTTTGGTCAGTGCAAATCCCTCAGCTAAGAACTGGAGGAGGCAGAGCTCAAAACCAGGCCTCTGGGCTCACCTCATCCCAAGTGGCCAGGAACCACCCGAGGGCTGGAGGGCTCGGATCCCAGAGGCGAGTCAGGCTCATAAATAATGCAAATAAAAAGTGACAGTGCTAAAATCCAGGAGAGAGTGTTGAGGGAGGGAGGGATTAACTCCAGCTTGGAAGGGGGAGCAGAGTTACCATCTCCAGGAATGGGTAGGATTTTGACAGGGTGTGTGGGGAGTCATACGGTGATAAGAGCTATCCCGTGGGAGCCAGGAATTATTCTGATGGAATTTCCACCTTTCCGCTGATTTCCCAGCAATGAGCAGTTGGAATCTGCATTTTCTCTGAGCCTTGGCTCCTCTCCGTCTGCCTGTCCCCTCACCTGCCTGCCATCCTCTCACCTGCAGTTCTCTTTCCAGGGCTGTCTTGGTGTTGTTTTTCTAGTATACCTCGCTTCACAGGTGCCAAATAAATGTCTGTTGAGTGAATGAGTGAGCGGAAAAGGGTCTCTATCCTTCACCCAATGTTTTGTAATTCCAGAATTACGGAACAGAGGGTTTAGTTTCCTGTGGGTAACAGGACCCAGACCTTAGCTTCCTCCTTCTGGATTCATAATCCCTTTTTCTGCCCTGGACCTCTTAGGGGTATGGTGAACGCTTCTCAGAACATAGTTTTTGTTTTTGTTTTGTTTTTTACAATCTTTGTCAGGGAATAGATCAATTCTTTTCATTTTTAAAAATAAGATTTACATGCTAAAATTAAATATACAAGGTCGGGCGCCTGAGTGGCTCAGTGGGTTAAGCCTCTGCCTTTGGCTCAGGTCATGATCTCAGGGTCCTGGGATCGAGCCCCACATCGGACTCTCTGCTTGGCAGGGAGCCTGCTTCCTCCTCTCTCTCTGCCTGCCTCTTTGCCTACTTGTGATCTTGCTCTGTCAAATAAATAAACAAAACCTTTAAAAATAAATAAATATACAGGGTCATAAAAACTTTTATATTAAAATATAATTCTCAGAATATTTAGAAAATAAATTAGTGTTAAGTACTATGTAACACTTATTCATTATACATTCATACATATACATACACAGTAACATTCATAATGTTATTAATTAACATTAAATAATTAAAACCTAGTAGCGGGTCTTATTACTTCTTGTAATTTCCAAGTAGTGACGACCTTAATGGCATTTTGAACCATCTGCGACATCCGTAAGAGATTTGAAAATATCTATGATTTCCACTCGTAATAAACACTATGGGTGGTGGTTTGTTCCCTGCATTTATTCCTGGAGAAACTGCTAAATGATCACCAGCGGCCGGCGAAATGAGGAGGCATGTCTCCTGAATGCAAGTTTATGCAGCCACTGACCTCTCTCCCTGGCCCCGAGCTGTGGTTCATCGCGCCTCAGCTATAGCGCACCTGCTGCGACCGCCAAGGTCATGGTTGCTGGGGACGGGCTTGCCTGAGCCAGGGCACCTGGTCCTGGACCCCACCACACTGAGGTCAGTCAGTGCAGGCACAGGGCCAGTGCTTGGGAATAATTTTGGCCCTCTGGATGCAGGTGGAAATGGCTTGTCTCCAGAACAGTCAGTGGGCTCAATGCTTTCACAGGTGAGGCGGCTTCTGGACCAAAGCATGCAGGATCCTGTGGGGTACGGAGGAGAAGGCACCAGACTTGAGAGGGTTCAAGCAGGCTTCCACTCACCTCAGAAGGTGAGAAGGCCTCCTTCTCACCTCAGGACGAGAACTTGGGGAGACCCTGGGGGCTGCATTAAGGTCTCTGAGTTATCAGGAGTCAGACGAAGGGTTTCATTTGTTTATTTGTTTGTTTTCAGGCTGTGTTTCAAATTAGAAAGGGCACACATGTTGAGGAAGGGGTGTGGAAAGACTCATTCTGCGTGTGTTTTGACATTTCTGCAGGGCGCTTTAGAGCGCTGGATCCCAAACCTGAAATGTGTACATCGGCTTTGGGCCGGCAATCCTGAGGCTGCAAGTTTTTCTTAGTAATTATGAGCTTTTTGTAAAGGGTGTGGACAAAATTTTGGTTGATGTTTTGAACAGCAGCAAAATTTAAAAAAAAAAAAAAAAAAAGCAAAAAGCAAACCAGACCAGAGGGACTCATTCGTGATATATTGCAAAGAGCACAAAACCAAATGCAGCCAGGTCTCAAAGAGTGTCCCAGTTGGGCAGTGACTGGGAAAGCAACAACGTGGACCCCGACCATAACTAGAAGCGCTCACACTAGGTGTGAACGGCGGTCGCCTGAGCACGGTGGGATCACCCACGCATGCTGTTTCCTCCCCCTGCTCCTCTGGCGCTCTGAAATTCTTGCAGGGAGCCTGGAGGATGTAGCTGAGCTAGATACGTTCACTTCGGAGGACAGGTTTGGTAAGTTTGTGTCCCGCAGAAGGACCATCAACTTGTTTCCAAAAAATCATTTCTCCAGAAAATTAAAGTTCATTTCAAATGTCTCTCTTGCGAGTGTGATTTCAATGAGGACAATTTAAAAAAAAAGAAGAAAAAAAGGAAAAGGAAAGTGTCCCAAGGGAAAGGTTTGAAGTGTTTGCTGGTCTCCTCATCTGAAGCCAAAGCCAGAATCTCTGGGGGGGGAGTCAGCATCTTGACGTTGCCTTCGGGGCTCCATCCCCAGCACCCCCATCCCCGCCACCCAGCCGCAGCCGGCCTGGTGGCCTGGTGGTTCAACAGAGTCTACCCCAGGCTCTGCCACTTACAGCCGAGGCTGCCACTGGGGCTAGGACGCAGGGATTGGGGTGGTGAGGGGCTCGTGGGACTCAGCGGCTCCTTCCCCCCCAACCATCTAGAAGAGACAGGGGCCCAGGCAACTCCAGGCAAGGAACACGTCTCACTAAAACAGGTTTCTGAAATTGAACTTCAAGTGTCTGGAAAGCCTGATACCGTGCTTTGGCTTTGCATGCTTTTTCTTTCGGAGATGGATTGCATGTCCACTGTAGCGAATATTTATAGCACACGCCTTTGGTCCCCAAATATTTGCCGAGCGCTCGCGTCAGAGAGAGCAGACGTCGGGTGGCTCCCTCCAGGACGGCAGAGGGTGGGGGTGGGGAGGTGCTCTGGACACGGTCCATTGGTGGATTCCAGCTCTTCTTCCCAGTTTGGTTAAGGGAGGCCCTTGGGGCGAGGATGTGGTGGCTGAGGGGTGGGACTCACGTCCTGGGCTGGTGGGAGGGAGGCTCAGTGGGGGTGGGGCTCGGAGGCTGGGGGGCATTGGGGAGAGTGTGAACAGGGTGGAGTTGGTCCGGGGTGTCAGGGGCCCACGGGGACCCAGGCGGGGCTGAGGGTTTATATGCGGCACCGATGGGCAGAGTTTTATGCTCCTCATTCCTTCCTCACTGCCCCCAGCCACTTACATCTAAAGAGATCTTCTGGACATGACTCCCTTCTATGCTACAGAGCTATGATGACCCACCATAGCTCCTGCTGTCTGGAGGGGAGATGGGAAAGTACGTCATTATAACCCAGAAAAAGTGCTGGATGAGCCTACATCTAAGGGGCAGGCTTGGAGCAAAGGAGGAAATGACCATTCCTGATCAATGATGGACGAGGAGGAAGCCGTTCCAAGGAAGGAAGAGTGGCTGTGAGAGTAGAGATGGGTGACACCAGATGGTCTGGCCCGGGATCTGGGTCTTGCAGCCAAGCCCAGGCTGCCTGCCCCAGCAGAGGCCAGCAGTGTGGCTACAGAGAGCATCGTGGTCATGCTTGGGCCACTGAGAGCTGAGGTTGGCAGGAAGAAACTCAGATTTGCCCTTAGAAGTCCGGTGCTGGCCCTCCACCAGCTGGGGGTGAGGGTTTGGCAGGGGTCCCTGGCTGGCACTGGGCACACAGACCACTTGGGAAACTGCCGCCATGAGCAGGGACTGGGACCCTGGGAGGAGGGAGCAGGCCTGAACGTATCTAGGAATAAAGTGAACAGGTGGCAGGTGGTGGCTAAGGAAACCAAGGGAGGGAGAGCCAGCCATGACTGGAGCCACGCCGGACAACCTGCCTGTTTGGAAGTGAGGAGCTGCTTCAGTTTGGAGTTGGTCCGGAGCAGTGAGGGGTAGGTGGGGGGAGGACCCCAGTAGGCCATTGTTTGCTGGGATGTGGAGCTCAGGAGAGGGGACCTTGGGCCAGAGCTGAGCTTTACAGACAGTCCTGTCCTGCTAAAGGGGACCTGCGGCAGTCAGGAAGCTAGGGGCCCCAGGAGACCCTCCACCTGTGACCTTGGGCAAGTCGCTTATCCTCCAAGGGCCTCAGTTCGCTCCTCTGCCCTAAGGGGTTGTGGCAGAGGTGAGGATGAAAAGGGATAGCCTGGGCACTGTGCTCAGAACATGTCTGGGGCACAGAAGGGCCCCATGTGTGTTAGCGCGGGCTCAAGGCTACCTGGGACGCCCCCCGCCCGGTTTTAAGTGGGGGGCAGTGAAGCCATATGAACAGATGTGATGGCCGAGGGAGGCAGTTGTGAAGGAAGTGGGCAGCAGGTGGGGAGCCGAAGCAGGAGGAGACAGTGTGAGTGGATGGTGCCCAGGCCCAGGAATCCTGCAGCCTCAGCGGGGAGGGTTGGGCCATGGTGGGTGACCGGGGCTAGGGCCTCCCCTCTCATGAGCCACTGGGCCCCGAGGTGGGCACCCGCCCACTCCACTCCCACAGCAGATGCGGTCTCTGCCTCCTCGTATTTGCCATCTGTCGGGGACTCGAGATACTGAACAAGTTCCCAGAAGGAGCCAAATGAGGCTAAGACCAAGGGCAATTTGCTGAATTTCTCCCAAGCTTAGTTTTCACTCCGTAGGAAATGGGCATGCAAATGTTTAACTCAGGTGGCCTTGTAGGCATAACTGCACTGCCGGGTTGGTTCCTTTCCCTGGGGCGCGGGCTTGCAGAGATGCAGGGAGTACAAGGGAAGTTCATGAGTGAGCACAGGGGGACTAAGGGATAATAAAATGAAGGAGACGTAAACTCGTCTCTGGATTGCACTGGATGGCCCTCTACTTGGTAGCAGTGGGCTGCAAATTCAGTTCTGGGCGTCTAGGCTACCAAAGAAAGAAGGAAATAAGACAAGTCTGAGCATATCGCTTCTGGTTAAAATGTTCCAGCGGTTTCCTCTGGCCCTTGGATAAAAGCCAAGTGCCTTCATCTGACAGCCTCTCGTATCCCCTCCAGCCCCACACAGTCTGTGGCACGGGGAATCCACACCCCTCCCTTTCTTGGGCCAGCCATTTGCCCTGCTCTCTCCTTTCACTGGGGCTCAGTGGGTCGGCCATGGCTCATCCCCCAACTCCGTTCCTGGGGCTCATTCTAGGGCAAAGTTCCCAGAGAGGAAGTGCCAGTGACTCATCTGAATGATCTGTAATGTAGATACAGATAAGAGGCGATCAGAAGTTGACGTGGTGAAAACAGTCAGACGTGTTGGCCTGGGAAGATGCTATGGTCAACCTCATGGTAAATGTATCCAGAACCTTCAAAATCATAGTCCACACTCCATACCAGCATTTCACAACTAGAGATTGATCCAAAGATCTTGAATCATATGTCAATACCTCATCTGTCATCAGACTGTAAGCTTCTTGAAAACAGTAAGAACATGTCCTTTTCTTGCCTTTCCCCTAGTGTCCATTCCAGAATCTTCACTTTACACTTGCTTGTTGAATTCATTTTGGTGAAAAGAATTGGAGAGGTATAGTTTTCAGATGTAGGGAAGACAGGCTAAACGTAATGGTATAGGCTAGCATTTCAGATGGGTTAAGAGAATTACTCACTTTTAAAAATATTCACCACCCCATTACAGAAATTATGTGGCACCTATGTGAAAGGTGACTTAGCGGTTTTAGACAATAATGTGTTTCAATTTCGTCATCGCTGTGAAACGATGTCAAAGGAGATCCTCCAGATGGATGCGCTGCTTTCATAAAAGAGTGCCATGATCCTTCCCTCCACCGGCCAAACCACATCTGAAGTAAGACATTGTATTCCGGGCCCCATCTCTCACATATGTGATGGATAAACCCAGAATGCATTCAGGGGACAGTGACCTGGAAGGAGAAGGCCCTCAAAGCTGTGAGATGTGGGAAGTAAGTTCCCATTTATGCTATCACCCGCCTTCTCACCCGAACTGCAACCTTGGTACTAATTCTAGACTCTTCCATTTCCCTCACTCCCTCCTGGATCCCAGCACCGCTCTCCTTCCCCCATGTCCCCAGCTGAGTTCTGATGCTCACCGGCTCACCCCACGCAGCCCCCTTCCTCCAGGCCTGCTCAGCTCCGCCTGTGCTCTGCACGGCTCCTGGGTGAGGCTTCTAACACACACATCTGTTTGTGTCACTCCCTGCTTAACCCCTTCGTGAATGCTCAGCCATCCAGCATCTGATGCAAGCCTCCTGTTGGAGTCTTGCATCCAATTTCTGCCCCTTCCCCAGCACCAGACCACAAGACAGAAGCTCAACTCCAACTAACTTAAAAGAAAAACGATCGCACACGCAGGATATGCCCGAGTAGAAGGCAGTGTTCAGAAGCACTGAACAGATACTCTTTCCCAGTAAAAAGATTCTCTCTCTCTGCCCTGCCTCCATTTCACCCCCTAAGTTGAATGTTTACCCTTAGTGGGGAAAGGCGAGAGACGCCAGCCATCAGTTCCCATTTCACAGCCTCCCAGCATCCTGAATTCAGAGGCAAGAGACAATTTTTGTCCATAGGGGGAAGATCTTCACTGAGGATTCTGTGGGGCTAAAGCCTGTGGCTTCCCTGAGCCAGTCACTGTAGCCGCGGGATGAAAGCTCACTCGGGTGGGCCCTGCAGCATGTCTGGGACCCTCCCTGCAGGGAGGGAGACAGAGAAGGTGGTTCCCAAAGAAAGGGTGCTGGGCAGACAACCATCGTGTCATCTCCCTTGTGAGCCTTCCCTGATCCACCTGAAGACGCAAGTGCTTCTTCCCAGGTGCTTCCAGAGGTCCTCACGAACACCTGTCTGCCAGCCTGGGGTAGCTGTGGGTTTTTTGGATGATATACTAAGACATCCATGGGATAGAAGTTTCTGGAGGGCGGGGATTTTGCTTGTATGGGTCATCTTCTGTCTGAACTCCATGTTCATCCTCCTGCCCCTTTAGCCCGCTCTCCCTCATGGACTGCATCGTGGCGCCCTGGGCCTGGTGGGCTGGGACTGGGAGGTGGGGTGGGGTGGGGTTGTGTGTGCTCATTTGCAGGAGATGAGGGACAGAGCAGAGAGTGGGGCTGAGATGTTGATCCCTCTGGCTCCGTCCCTGCCTGGTTACTGGGTTACCGTGAACTGGCTGGCGACACATCCTGGGAGAAAATCCTCTCCACATGGCTCTGGATTCTGGGAACACCTCCCTTCCCTTGCCCCTTCCAGCCTCGCCCTGCAGTTCACAGCCCTGGGCGCTGCACTATCTGTTCATGCTTCCCTATACCCTACCCACCAGATAAATAGCTCCTTTATTAAACTCTCCTCGTATTACCCAATTAGAGCATGCCACCTGGTCCCTGCCAGGACCCTGCCTAACACAGCGTTCTCTATTCATCTTTGTTTCCCCAGGGCCAGAACAGTGCCTTCCATACCACTGGCACTTAATAAATTTGGGAATTAAGGAATGATTAAACATTGGCTGGATACAGGAGTATTGAGCCCTGGACAGAAAATGGACCCGGGTGGGTAGCTCTCAATTTTTTTTTCTTTCTTTTTTTATTTTTTATTTTCCGGCCCAGGACTCATATTAAGAAACGTGGCTTGTATTGCAGTGCAGTAGACACACTCATGTTTATATACATCCGAGCGAGAAGTTTCACGAAGCTGTGCGTACTTTTCCATGAGGAGAATAGCAACACACTCTGATATTCTCTATTTAATTCTGTTCAGTTTCAAGTTCAAATTCTCCTGATGGTCTGCTAAATTGATTTCATGACCTGAAAAATCATCGCAACCCCCCGCTGAAGAAGCACTGGCCCGGTGACCCTCGGCCTTCCCTCCGTTCTGGACGGTCTGTCAGTCCAGCAGATCTAAGGCACCATCAGTGAGAACAGTGACGATGCAGCCGATGGGAGCTGGCCTCATGGCCTCCGAAAAGTCGAACAAAATCGCCATTCTATCTTCAGTTTTCCGTACAATTCTTACTCAAAGTGGGCTGTTTTTTAGGTTTGGCCTGATCTGGGGTGGGGTGGGGGAGGGCAAATTGAAGCTCTTAAAACACACCGAGGTCTGTGAGCCATTTTGAGCATCCGATTCATCAAGGTCAGTGTGAGGGACCACCAGGCCTGAGCGAGCCTGGAGACGATAGCTTGCCTTGCGGGCCTGACCAGGGATCCCAGGGCCTCTCCTCCATGTCCTTGTTCCCACAAGATGATTTTTCTCTTCCTCAGCAAAAGCATTTCCTAGTTCCCTGGTTATAGGATGGACTTTGACCCAGAGGGCAGCCTGGGCCTGTCTATGGGGGGGGCGGGGTGAGGGGGGTGAGGGAGGCTGTGGGGTGGGGTGTGGGGGTGGGGTGTGGGGGAGTGAGGGAGTGGTGTGTGTGGTGGTGAGGGATGGGGTGTGAGAGGGTGAGGGGGTGGTTGTGAGGGGGTGAGGGGGTGGTTGTGAATGGAGGGTGGGTTGTGTGAGGGTGGGGGTTGGAGGTAGGAGCTGGGGTGTGTGGGGGGTGAGGGGGTGGGATGTGAGGGGGTAGGGTGGGGTGTGAGGGGGGTTCAGGGTTGGGGGGATGGTAGTCACCAGGCCCACACAGCCCATTTGCCATTGGATATTGTCTCCCTGCTTCAAGCCCAGCCCAAGTCTGTGGCCCTCTCCACCTCAAAAACTGTAGGATTCTATTTTAAACCCTGAGTTCTATGTTCTCTAAAATTGACTCTCCCTTCCCAGCTCACCATCTGTCATTCGCCTGGTATCTGAACCGCAAAGCCAAGTTAGAAGAGTAGAAGACAGTAATAGATATTCTTTAGCTATGATTCGGAATCAAATCCTCAACCCCCGTCCTCCAACAGACATCACCTCCCTGCCAGGTTCTCGAGAGAGATAAATACAAAAGAGACAATTCCAGACAGGCAGACATGTGACCAGATGCTCCAACGCGGAGGCTTGCTGAGCCCTCCAGGGAGCTGTCATTCACTTGTTTACACATCATCGTCATTCTTTCAAAACATTCCTATCGGCGCCTACAATGTGCCCGGCACAGGAGAGGGAGATGAGAGCAACCAAAAACCAGGGTCTCTGTCCTGACGAAGCTTACGTTCTGGCAGGGGGATCAGAAAAGAAACAAATAAAGGAGTATCTGAAAACCAGCATAGGGGATGGTGGTACGTCCTGTGAAAGCGGTGATTCCCGCTCAGGTGGGGGCTGGCTAGCATGTGAGTGTGTGCGTGCATGTGTGCGTGTGTGTGCACGTGGGAACGCTATTTTAGTTAGTGATGTGACTGAGGGCTCTTTGAGGTGGTGACCTCTGAGGAGAGAGCCCGGTGATTTGAGCCAAGGAGACACCCAGGGGAAAAGCATCTGGTGAGAGGAGGAGCACAGGCCAACACCTCGAGACCACGAAGAGGACTCCTTATGCCCCAGGGAAGGGGCAGGGCGACGGCCTGGCACCGTAGCAGGCTAGGTGGACTTCTCTGCCCTTCGCCACCCCAGCCTATGCCAATCCTTGCCAATTTTGGCCACAAAGACTCAGCAGTTTTTAAAAATTATTTTTAAAGAGAGAGATAAAATTATTTTTAATTATGGTAAAATACACACCCAAGTTTGACACCCCACCCCCTGATACCGGGGAAGGCTCACAGTCCGCTCTCTGGACAGTCGATGAAAGGAACAAATCTGGCCAGGGCTGTGGCTGAGAGAAAGACGCTGAAACCCCCTGGCCTCTGCGTGTGTGTGTTTTTATAGATGGGGCTTCTCTGACTGTGTTTGAAAGGGCTGCCCCTAAGATAAAAAACGAAGATAATCCAATTCCCTGGGGGAGAATCGGAAACCGCAGAGGGCTGGCGATCTGCCAGGCATCCCGGTGCAGCTAGCGGTCTGGCCGGGATCCGAATCCGGGCTCCCTAGTCTTTATTTGGTGCTGCTGCCACCTGGCCTTTGCCAGGAAAGGAGATTGTCTTCTGTCAGCCTCCCCCTTGCTCTCCGCCTGTCTCCTCCCTCAGAAGAGAGGGCAGCCCCCCCTCCCCCCCGCCGCCAGCAGATTCAGCCTTGACCCTGGAAACCCCCCATTCCCCCCCTACCCCCGCCAAGGCTGGGCAGCCCAGTGTGGAGTCAGCAGGGCTCCCTAAAGCAGGGAGGTGTGCTTTCCTTTCTCAAAAGCTTGAATCAAGTTAGGGAGTCTGAGCACTGCCGAGACACCCCCAGGCAACCCCTGCACAGGGCTTCGCTGGTCTCCCGATGCCCAAGCAAGAGCAAAACTGCTGTAGGTCTTCATTCTCTGAAGCTGCTCCTCCCCAGGGAGAGAAGGACGGGAGCCTCGGCTGCGCGTGAGGGACAGAGAGAGGCCTGAGTTGTGGGGTGTGTGTGTGTGAATGCATGTGTGTCAGAGAAGCCCTGGGTACTCTGTGTGCGTGTGTGTGTGTGTGTGTGTGTGTGTGTGTGTGTGTGTGTGTGCGAGTAGAGACAGAGGCAACAAGAGAGAAGGAGACTATGATGTAAAGGAACAGAACCTTCCTCAGAGAGTTTTGGGAGCTGAATGTCCTGAAAAGCCCTTGGCACCGTACCTGGCACCAGGCGAGGGCCCTGCGGACGCTGTTTATTATTATAGCAGCAGAGAGGCCCGGAGAGTGGTGGTGGCTGGGAAGAGAGAGAGGAAGGGAAGGGGGAGGTGGGACGAGCGAGTCCTTGAAACCCCAGCAATGTAACAAAAGCTGGAATCTGGGCAGACCTCCCTCGTCCTGGCTGTTCTCCCACAGAGCTGACTATGCTCACCTTCCTCCCCTATTGTATTTTCCCCCATATTGTATTTTTAAATTTACACAACACAGCCTCCATTGTGTAAGGGAAAATGACTTTCTGGATTCCCTGAAGTACTTCGGCACACTGTGCATTGGGAGTCTGCTGGTCCCACGGACAGAGACAATGGGGTTTGGTGGCCAGGTATCACCCCCACCCCTAATAGGAAAAGTCTCCGCTGTGAGCCTGAGCCCTCTCTACCTGCCCTCGCACGCCCATGCACCCTCTGGGTCTCCTCACATCTCTGGCAGGAGGGAACCACTTCCTCGATGTGTCGATTTGAGGGTGAATCCCACACAGCCCCTGGATCCCGGGATGAAGATGGGTCCCTGGTCCCTCCAGGCCCTGACAACAGAGACTAGCAGAAGTCCCGCCCCTGCCAGTATCTTGAATCCTGTGCCACTTGGGGATGGCTCTGAAAGGACAAGGCGCATGGGACTCCCACGATGTCTATGTTGATTTTTAACCCAGGCCCTCACAGGGGGTCTTTTTGGGTTAACATTTTTAAAAAATGCGGTCTTGTCTCTCTGTTGAGACCAAGGAGAGGCCCAAAGGAGGGCTCCTTCCCCAGCAGGGCTGGCTGGGAAATGCCGCTGTCCCCCGAGCCGTCCTGGGGCCTCAA
The DNA here is from genome assembly GCF_922984935.1 of Meles meles. Taxonomy (NCBI): domain Eukaryota; kingdom Metazoa; phylum Chordata; class Mammalia; order Carnivora; family Mustelidae; genus Meles; species Meles meles. Next base: position 29,331,846 of record NC_060079.1, read on the forward strand.
GCTGGTGATGACTGCAAGGACCGCACCTGTCTATCTCAGTCCCAAGCAAAAGGCAAATCACCAGACCAAGTCATTGCTGGCATCTGTCCCATACCCTCTCTGCTGGAGGAGGAGACCACCAAGAAGCTTCCAGGCAGAGGGGAAAGGGGGTCGGGCCTCTCTGGTGAGAGGATGCAAGAGCTTGGCCTGGGGAAGGGGGACAGCGTGCAGCCGGCCGGGGACAGCGGGGGGATGCTGGAGGCCAGCCAGCAGGGCTTGGCTCGTGAAGCTCGCAGAGGCCACGCTCTTGAACCCCTAAGTTTGGGGCAGGGAGTAAGCAATCTTGTTAGACAGAGACTAGCAGGAACTGCTCCTTGGTGAGAGCCTGAGACAGAAAGATGGAGGCACCAAGAGGCACCTGGACACCCTCTGGGGATGTGTTGTCAAGGTGGCTTACCAGGGAAGAGCGCGAGCCCTCACTTTGAAGACTGTTCTAACGGCTCCCCTGCCCAGTCTCCCTGTGGCATTGCTGTGCAGGGAGGCTGTGTGCCGGCTTCTTCCTGTCCCCGGAGGCAAATGGCGGCACGTCCCATGCTGGGTTATTACATCAGCGACTTTTCCCCTCCTTGCCCCCCTGGGGAGCCCAGGCCAGGGTGGAAAGCAGCAGGAATCTTTTCCAACACAAACACACCATGATTTCAGGTAGCAGCCCCGGCTGTAGAAAATGCGGAGAGACATCTTATGGGTTTCACTCAGGTTGAAAGGGTTTGGAGCTAAGCCCAGTTCCTTCGGGGCTGCAGGCCAGCCCGGGAGACTGAGAGCTGGAGAGACGTCCCTTGAAATACAGGTTTGGTGACTTCTGACAGTGAATGACCTTAATTCACGGAACTGAATGCTCCTGTTCCTTTCCCATCCTTTGCCTGTTTGCAGCAAAGAAACACCCAGCTGGGATCTCCCCCGTATTAGGCAGGGAACAAATGGAGTGTTTTCCTACTGTGTAAAAAGCCTGAATTTTCCCAGTTACAGAGTGTGGAACAATGCCATCAACCTCTAGTCCTTTATTTTCCCAAAACACCTTCCGGAAGAGACAGCAAACACCCGTTTAAGGGATATCTGCTTGATAGACAGATAGATGCCTTTTGTGCCACTGTCATACTGAAGGTCGTCTTGTGGCCTGGCAGCAGCTTTGCCTTCCTCAGAAGGACAGTTCAAGTGCGCCCCCAGGAGCAGTATGCCGGGGTGGGGGCGAGGATGCCAGATGCCGTGGGCCCCACAACGTGACTTTGTGCTCTTGGAGCCTTTAAGGAGCCTGAGAGCCCAGGAAGCGGTGAGTGGTCTCCCCCAGCCCCCTGCTCTCTGTGTGTCCTGAGCTCCGGAGACATACCCAGTCAACAGAAACCAGGGCCCTTTCCCCGTATCTTACTCCCTGACGACCCCAGTCTCTCCTTCCCCCCAGAAGTGTATCTCTGTTCTGTTCTCACTGTCCCCTGCCACCACCAGCCTTGATCCAGCCTGAAGATGCTTATCAAAACAAGACGTCAGATGAGAAACAGAGAAGAAATGAGCCCTTTCCTTACACAGAAAGAACACAGGTCTGGGAACTGGGCTGCTTTCTAGCGTCCCTCCTGAGAACACGTCCCTCTGGGTTGTGGCTCTTGAGTGAGGCATGTGGGAGGTGTAGCCCGTGGGACCTAGGGCCTGGTCCAAGGACAGCGTGTCCAGGGAATCCGAGTGGGTGACATGGCAAATCACTGAAGTGTCAGGGAGTCCCCTCCCTCCCTCTGTGTGGTTCTTCCTCCTCTCCCCCAACTCCTGCTTTCCTTCCTTTCCTCTCCTTCTTGCTTTTCTCCCCCAACACGCCTTCCCCAGCGGTTTTGAATCTCCAGCACTGCGTGACTTGTCCTGCACGTCCTGGGTCCATTCCCTTCAGGACTGACCTGTGAGGGCATTTGAAGATAACATACAATCAGAGTGAAACTCGCAGTCGGTCAGCCTCTTAACAGACGCCAATGGTCCTCCAGAGCCCGGATCATCTCAGTCCCAACAAAACTCTGCCTTCAGGAATGACTATAAATCATAGTAAAAAAAAAAAAAAAAAAAAAAAAAAAAAAAAAAAGCTCACCACAGCACTGAAGTACTATACGAACTTTGAATTCTCTCCATTAACCTGGACAGACTGTGTTTACCCATCCACACTTTCCTGTCTGGGCATTCTTGCCTCTGAGAGCGTGTTGTTCGAAGACAGCATCCCGGTTGGGGTAAGATTTTGAATGTGAATTGTTTTTTCTTTTCCTTCCGTCCTTCCTTTCTTTTTTTTTCCTATGGAGTCCCCACCTGTCCTGAGTAGCAATCATTATTATATTATTATATGGTTGCCAGCAATGATCACATACATAATTGTCTGCATAGATGTAATTACCGACATATGTAATTTGTATATATTTTACAGTTTTTTCAAAGCGATGTTACGTACATCATATCATTTGCTTCCCACAACAGCCCTGTGATGTGGGAGGGCAGGATATCTTCAGATGTATGGCTGTGGACATCAAGGTCGGGAGCCAAAGTGAAGGGCAGACGCCGGGGCAAGAAGCCAGGGGCCTGACTTCCGGGCCTGGGCCATTTCTGCAATTCGGTCCTATCTCCCACTGCTCCAGTCTTGCCAAGAGTATGTGTATTCATCAAGAGACTACTATTTGCTGACTCCTGCGATCATTCATTTCATGAACAATCATTGAACTCCAGGCACTGGTCTGTGTCTGGAATGTATAGCCGTGAAATTAACACGAAACAAACAGAACCAGTTCTCTTTGTTCATTAGGATCAGGCCCCTGGGAAGGGCAGCGCCATGATAAAGAGCTCAGACATGGGTGCTGGGCCCATCTGGGTCTGAATCCCAGTTCCGTTCTTCACCAGCAGCATCCTCTTGGGCACATTTTTCCAACCTTCTGAGTGTCAGTTTCCTCCTGGGTGAGTCAGGGATAACAATGGCACCTACCTGAGGGGCGTTTTACGAGGAGTCCACGTGGGGGAAAACAAATCCCTGAGCGGTATCTGTACATGGCAAGTCTTCCGTCGGTGCTCACTGGGAGTCTACCGACTGTTTGGGGAGACTCAAAAAACCAGAAATGTGTGGAGATTGTAAAATGCTTAAGAATGCTTTGCGGTAAAATTTGGGCCATTTCTCTGCTTTCTTTCTGGTATAATTATTTCTTTCTGGTATAACTATCAATAGCAACCCCTTCCATGTTTACAAATATCCGGGCTGGGGGATGAATGCCAAGGTCACCTGCCCAGGCACACAGCGAGCCTTCTTGGAGCTCCCACCCGTGAGCCAGGCACAGACAGGCCCTCACGGCCTAAGGAGTGCGGTGAGATCTAGAAATTTAGAAAAAGGAAAAGTGATGGCTAGAAAACTGCCCTCAACAGAACATGGAGTCTCACAGTCTCACCACATGCTCGAGAAACAGGATGCGTTATGGCCGAAACGGTTCTGCAAATACCCGTGTGCACGCTGCCGTCTCCCTGTCTTCCCTGCAGACAGGTTGGGCCACGGGACTCGCAGGGGCCAATGTCGTGGTGAGCGGAAGTGAAGGGTCCCCTCTGGGCCAGGGCAGCGAAGACCGCTCTCCCTACACCACCTCGCTTTCGGTGGCACAGTGACCCTGGGTAGTGACAGCAACGTAATCTGGACTACGGGGACACTCCGTGAAGGAAAGCTTGGCCAGCTCGCTCCGGCCAGACTCATGTGAGAGAGGTCAACACCCATCAACTGAGGGACTGGGCTTTCCAGTTGTTACCCCAGCACGTCAGCATCCGGATCTTAAGCAAGAATATTCTTGTATCTGCAGAGGGTGAGAACTGCCTTTCAGAAAAGCACGGCTTCCTTCTCTTCTGGACCAGCGAGCTCTTTCATCAGTGCGCTGGCCTTCCCAGAGACAGTGTTTGATCTCGAAGTATGCCCTGGGAGGTTGAGTCCTGGAAGAAGCTCTTAGCCTTCCCACCACGCAGGCTTCCCTCCTACAGAGCTCCCGGAGTCAAGTATGAAGCCACCGTGTACCCCTCTCTGTGATCTACTTGAGATGACAAAGGACACACAAGACCTGGGTCCAGATAAGACATCACGTCTCATTGTCACTGAGCTCTGCAGAGAAGCCCAAATGCTTCGTTGGCGGCAGGAAAAACTCTTGTGTAGGTTTGCTGCATGGTTAGGTTTGGGGGAACTGCTTTTGAGTCCTCGCTTTGACTTTAATGAAGTCGAAGTTTAAACCGGTGACTGTTTTCCAAATGCTAATGGGTGGGTGGGCAGCTTCAGAATCATGTAGACACTAAAAACTAATACATATGCTTCTGCCCTTCTTCCCTGGAGACTTCGAGTCTCAGCCGAACCTGCGGTAGATTCCAGCTTTAAAAAAAGAGCCATCCGCTGAACACTACATCAAAAATTTATAATGTACTATATGCTGGCTAACTGCACATTAAAAACAACAAAAAATAGCCATCCCCACCCCAAGCGATGGTGAGGAATGGCAAGTGATTGTTGACAAAGGGAATGTAGTGTTTATTTCCCGTTATTTCAGTGAATTCAAAGGGTTTAGTGTTCTTTTTGTGGAATCTGCCGAAGGACCCTAAAGACCCAGGGAGAATGCTTATGGGCCATAGAAGGTATTGATGGGCTGTGACTGGTGTGACTCAGGCTCTCCCAGAATGTAAAGTGAGATGCAAACTTTCTTACCTTGTGAGACCTGCTCATCTGTCTCCCGCAAAGGGCTTGATTTTCTGCCCCAGGAGCAATTTTCAAACTGTAGGTTGGAACCTATTCGTGAGTTATAAGACCCATTGAGCAGGGTGCAGTCAGTATTAGAGAAATTAAATAGTCCAAGGTGCGGGGGCTGGGAAGAGCACGAGACATATGTTAGGGGTAAGTGTGGTTCTGGAAAACCTGTTTTGGTGGGTGTGTTGTACTTTGGGCTGCCAGGTACTTCTGACTATGTGTCATGGCACAAAATGTCCCTAAGTCTCGGCTGGACAGCATAAATCAACCATGACCCTGATTTACTTGGGGCAGCCCTTGTCTCCTCTTTCAGAAGGGTGACAGAAGAAGTCACCAGGAAGGGCAGACTGTCATATACAAGTACTTCCGGGAGGCTACCTGGAAAGTAATAGAAAACCAATTTGTGCATGATCGCATAGCCTGGGGAGATCGATCGATCTCAGGCAGTTTTACCCATAGCTGCTGACTCAGCCCACCACGCCTGTCACCTGGGGACCTCTGGGTTTATCTGGAGCCCAATCTAGCTAAATCTCGGTTTCCCTTTCCTTGAAAGAGAGATGATCGCTCTCATGGATTACTACTACTATGGAAAAGACCAAATTGGTATTGGGGGAAGACCCCATCCAATAAAGGAGGTGTCCCAAAGACAGGGCCCAGTCACGGCCTTTGCCAGTGGTTTGGTGGGTATGCTGTTCTCAGGGCAGGCTGAGCAAGGCCATACTCAGATCAGGTCTGGGCACTGTGGGAGTTAGAGATGGCGCAGATGAGAGCACAGACCAGGTAAACCTGACGTCAAGTGGACTTTCTTCTTCCATTCTCTTGGCAGGAGCCCTGAGGTCTGATCTTTCACAGTGCACTGGTCTTACGCCGTGACCTAGAAGGGAACGGGCAGCGGTGCCAACAGGACGAGGGGGACCAGCTCGCAGAGCATCTCGTGTGCACCCTTGTAGTGACAAGTGTCTTCTGCTGGCTTGGGAGGGGATTGGGGGGGAAGCGGTGAGAGGACCACACGGGGGCTTTCCTGGGGTTGCTAATTTTGGAGCAAACCTGCTCCAAAGCCTTCCCCCTTCTCAGCGGGAAGAGAGGAGGATGGGAGGAAAAGCAGGCCTTAAAGAATATCCCTGAAGGGTCTGGGGTGAAAGACTCCAGTGGACCCAAACCCACCCCCCTACCCCGCCCCCAGATGTCCTGGCCACTGCGGCCACTTCTGTGTTTAAAGCTCTCACAATATTCAGGAATGAAAAAAACTGCCAAGAATGCAGAGATGGAATTTTAAAATACACCCCAGACCTGTTTCAAGTTGCAGGGTGAGCATCTCCAATCCCATTGCTGATCTCTGAGGCTGCCACTAGGACTTCCTTAGGCTTCATCGGAAGTGGAACAAAAAAGCACACCTACTAGCCCCTACCTCCCTCCCCCTTGCCCCGCCAGGATTGGTCTGCTTAAGAGCAAGCTTGGGCTGCCTTTGCTGCTTGGAGGGGGACAAAACTCACTCCCTCTTTAGCTGGGCTTTCTCAGGATCATGAGCCTCAAAATTTTGAGTGCCTACGCCTCACCTAGGGAGCTTGACAAAACATTGGTCTTAGTTCCGCCTGTAGCACTTTAAATTTGGCAGATTGAGGTGGAACCCCAGAGTCTGCATTTTGAGATGTCCTCCACTCCTCCTCCACCCCGCTCATGCTGGGATGTCAGTTAGAGGCAGACCACACTTTGAGAGGGTGCAGGGAGGCTGGCCAGTGAGGGAGGTTTGTACCCAGCAGCCCTGGGTCTCACCCTCCCAGCCTTGGGGCTGGCCACCCAGAGTGAGGTGGGACTCACTCCGGGACTCCTGGCCGCCGGTGCTCCTCACTAGGGCAAGGGTTGACTGATTTTCATGAAGAGGCCTCAGACATCTGTTCCCCACCAAGTCCTCAGGCAGACAAAGAGGTGATAACAGCTAATCGAACCTTAACACACTTTGTAGGTGCCTTTTCTGTGTTGAAAAAAAAGAACAAAGAAACCCCATAAAAAACCCCAAAAGATCAAAAAATTTAAAAAAGTAAAATGGGTGGAAAATCCAAGGTTATTAGAGCTGCCTGGGACTTCATTCTGGGCAAAAGCCCTAAAGGTAAATCTAGCTCTGGTTCCCCAGACACAGCTTCCTGACCCTGTCCCAATCCTCTAGCCCAGTGCCCCCCCCCACCCACATTCCCCCAACCCCACCTGGAGCTATGCTGGCATTTTCTTCACTTTGGTATTCTCACGGTAGCCCACACATGGTATAAGTTTGAACAAAGACATTTATTTGTAAAACCAATTCCCAGTGGAGGAGAGGTTGTATCCATAGAAAGTAAACTGGTGATCATTCAGAGACCACATGCATACATCAGTGAAACCAGGGGCCAAACCAGAAAACAGTGTGTTGCTGTGGACACCTGGGAGCTCCCAATCTCACCAACAGAAAAGCAAAATGTCCTTTCCGCTCCAGAACACGGATGTACCAAGATGTCCTGTGAGAAGGCAATTTGGTCTGACATCCACGATGAAGTGATCAGGGAACAACTGAGGGAGACTTTTTTTCTATTCTGTGTGGCTTGTTTGCTTCCCACAGATACCCGGCTAAAAGCTTAAGTGGTCCTCCGCCCTCCAGAGGGAGGGGCAGTGTCAAAGCCCCGGGCCTCCTCACATGCCCATCCTTATGCTCTGAATGATCTGAAAGATAGCTGAAAGAGGAAAACAAGACAGACAGCTCAGGTACCAGGCAGCACGCAGCCGGAAACCCCAGCCCACAGCGAGCCCCGCTCCTGCCGACGACCCCTGGCCCTGGATGTGGGAGCATACAGCTGATTAGATGTTTCCTAACAAGGAGTTAAGTTAACAAGAGGTCAGTGAACTTCTTTAAAAAGGCAGCCTGGCTGGGTCAGCTGGTGGATGCCTCCGGGATTTAGGGATAAGTCCTGCTAATTCCATCAGGAGCAAAGGCCAGAATTCCCTCAGGCATGGAGGGCTATGGCCCCCCCTTCCCTAGAAGGGTTTGGTGGCCTCTGGGAAGAGGGGGACAGGGCTTTCCATACGGGCACTGCACTCATTTCACCATTTTACAGGTCAGTGAGGCTGCCTTTTCAAAACAGCAGCGACCTGGAAAACAAGCAGCCCCTGAGCTGGAAATGCCGGCCAGGTGCTGGGAGCAGATGTGCCAAGCACGGGGGGGGGCCCTGGCTGCCTGGAGCCCTCAGTGCAAGAACTCGGGGCTGCCTGCACACGTTCTGCAGGACAGCGAGCTCCCATCCTAGGTAGGCCACACTGGTTTTATCCTGCGGGGCTGGGAGCCTGAAAGCCCGCAGAGGACTCCAGGCACCCTCGCCTATTTTGCTAAGAGCTGCTTCCTCAGCTCCCCCGGCCTGGTGCTAGCTCTCGCCGTCACATGCGTCCCAGGAAAGTCAGGCCCAGCTTCCGTTCTACACCCTCTCCAGCTGGCAATGTCGGTCAGTCTTGAGGAGGCCAACGGGAATGAAGGACACGGTGGCTACCCTGTGTGGCAGGATTTTTTTTTTCCTGAGACGAAGCTGGGTATCCTTTCCCTGAATCCTTTCTAAACCCAGAATACACAGGAATGCAGCTGAGAGGCCGCAGGGAAACTGGCTCTCTGGAGCCCTCAGGAAACGAGTCGTTGGCATTTCATCATCTAACGTTAGTGAGCAGCACTGTGGGCCGAGTGTACACTGTGCTTCGGGTGTACAAAGACCGAGCACACAGGGCCTTGGGCAATCTTTCTTGGACAGCTAGATTTGAAGGAGAGATAAAGCATGAATGCATTTTTTTTTCCTAAAAAAACAAAACAAAAAAACCCAAACCCTGCACACATTATCACTATTCTCCTAAATTAGATTGTCCCCAAACATGACACAATGGTAATTTTTCATAAATGCTCCGTGTGACCCTAATGAAAAAGAGTCATTGATCCGACTTCACTGGAACAGTGCCGTGGAGTCTGAGCGAGGCCTTCCTGGGCTGTGCGCTGGACTCTGATTTCTGCTTCTGCCTTCTTCGTTTCACTGTGACGATCTCTGCTCACCTCTCTGGTGTCACAGTACCAACCTGCGGTGGGCCCTCTTCCATTATGATGTTGCTACAGACCCAGCGGAACACAGAGGCTGTTAGAATTACGTGGAAAATTAAAGCGAGCCAGCTCTGTGCGAAGGTCGGAAGGGCTCTCCTCCAAATACGGCGAAGGAGGGATTTCAATATTTAGTTCTGGTTGTGCTCAGAGGTTTGCTTGGGTGCTTCTGGGTTTGGGGACGCGTCTTGATGGGAGAAGTTGCTACCTGGGTGGGAAAGTACCTTACGGACATAGCGGGCAGGTCTATCCTCCCCTCCCAAGGCTGACAGGGAATAAAAATTAAATAAATTTAATTTAAAAAAACATTAAATAAATTCTTCCATCTTCCAGTTCAACATCAGTTTGCATCTACCATGCCTCATGTTTTGTTCTTGGGATCAGTGAAACATCCCGAATGTTGACAAGCAAGGGTGCAGTGGAATGTTAGGCTCAGATGGCACCAGGTCTTCACTGGAGAGCCGTGTGACTAGACGAATAATTTAACCTTTTGGCGTTTGTTTCCTCTTGGGCAAAACGAGGACCGTGGTGCTTGCTGTTCTGTTCTAGGGATTAGAGGATAAGACACAGACGAAGTCTCCGAGTACATCAAGGACTCGGTGCACGGGGGTCGTTGCTAATATTCCCGTTCCTACAGGAACGACTGCTTCTTCTCCATGGGTGAGCAGGAAGCCGGGAGCTCGAGTGCCCAGGACTGCCTGCCGCTCTCTAGAGGTGCCCGCTTTGCGAAATAGTTCTGAGCCCTGATTCCTCTATTTGTACACCTGTAGGTAATACGGATCTCAAAGCATTGCAAGGAATAAATATCATGACCTAAGCAAAAGAATCTGCCCACCCTAAAATGCTTGAAAATGTTATTTCTCCCTGAATTTTATCCTTAGACAAGAAATGTAGGTCGACGAATAGGAAACAGTCTGTGCTTTAAGTCCGTCATGCCCCATTCAGTTAATTCATGACTTCAAAAGCGCTGGGTAATGATAAAACCACCCAGTTCTGTTTAAGGACCAGCTGCAAATTTCTCTAAAGATTCTCAAACAAAATCTTCTAGTTTCAGAGTCTCAACACTTGTATTAAAACTTGCCAGTGACTAAATCTGCTTTAAGAACTTATTAAAGATCACTCCTGACTACTGAATCCATCCATTAACATGTGAGAATCTGATGGTCCTTCATAGGGTTACAGGTGACTCTGAAATTGAACCCGCTTGGAGAAATGACGTTGAATAAAGTTTATCTTAAGCTCGCCATTTGCCTCCACCTCTAAGATAATGGAGAGATGGCTGTGTTTATTATTCCTTTTTCAGTTGTATTAATGTCTTTAAGAAGCCTTCGGCATTCTATACCAATTACGGTAATTGTAGTTGTCTGTGGCTGCCAGTAATGACCCGCAGAGCAGCCCCGGGCTTCCAAGTGCTGACTTTGCGAGGGAGCGAACAGGAAGGGAGCCAGCAGTGGGTTCAAAGTGGGAAAGGAAGTGGGGAGTCTGGACCCTGACAAGTTAATAACTTAACAGTGGGTGAACAAAGCTGAGAAAACAGCTGAGCAGGCTGTAGCAAAGGGGCTGTGGATAAGCCAGACAGCAGGGAGGAGAGATGCCAAGAAAAGGAGGGACGGCAGGCATTCCAGGTCAGGGCATCTGGCCTTGGGCAGGTCGCTGAGGTTCAGAAAAATCCAGGCTGGAACAGGAGCTGCAGAATCCCAGAGCCTCTGCCCTCTGCAGCCTGTTTAGCTTCCTGATCGTCAGTAAACTCAGACAGTCCCATCTCTTATTTAACCAGCCCCCTCGCAATGAAATCCTTAGGCTTTCGAATGCAAGCATCATTGACACCCAATGATCACACAAACCAGAACAACCCTCCTGACTCCACATCTGCCAACAGCAGGTGTCCTCTCTTCCACTCTACCACATTTTCGAGAAAGCTGTCTACACTCACTCCCTTTCCTGACGTTCAATCTCCACCTCAGTGCACATAAGTGTAGCTTCTGCTCTCTTCAGTCCACTGAAATATTTCTTACTAAAGCCACAAATCTCCCTCCACCTCACTTAATCCAAAGGGCATTTTCCACCTGCCTCTTGTCTTACTTCCCTAGTCGCCATCGTTGACCATTCCCTCCTTCACCCCTCTCTTCCCTTGGCCTCCGTGACCCTATATTCTCCTGGCTTCTAGTTTTCTTCCTTCTCTGGCTCTTCGCGTGCCATGGGTTTCATAAGGGTCATTCTTACTCCACCTGACCAGTAAACGAGAATAATGATGTTCCTCAATGAGCATTCTGGCTTTCTTCTGTTCGTTACATTCTTTCTCCCTGGGCGACCTCACCCTGGCCCACAATTTTACTTGGCACTTAGCTTCGGATGACTCATCTATGTACTGTACTGCCAGCTCTGACTTCTCAGAGCTCCAGACCCACACCTCCCACTATCTAATTGAGATCTACACATAGGTGGCTCAAAGACACTTCAAATGCAACAGAACCTTCTCATGTTCACCTCCCACCAATAGACTTGACATCGTTATCTTCCATCTTGTATGTAAACCCGAAATTCCAGACTCCTCCTTAACACCCCAGCTGATCACCAAAGATCCATGGACTTAACCTAAGTATCTTGCAATTATGCACCTTTCTCTCCGCGCCTCTGGAAACTACCCTAGTGCAAGTTACTGCCATCTTCCCCCAGACCCCTGCAATGCTAACTGGTCTACTCTTGCTCCTCTTCAATCCTTGCTCCATACTGGAGCTAGAATTATTCTTTAAATGAAAACAAATAAGATTGTGTCATCCCTGTGTTTAAAGTACATCAAAGCTTCCTATTGCCCAATCCTTGATGAGGCTTCCATGACCTGCGTATCCCGGCCCTATCAACCTGCTTGGGCACAACTTGTATTACTCTTCTCTCTCAGGGTAATCCCTTGTGTTTTCAAAAGCCCTCTGCTCTCACCACAGGGCCTTTGCAAATGCCATTTTTTTCTGTCTGAAAGATTTCTCCTGCCCTGCCCTATGGCCTGGTTTCCCCTTCTAATCCAAAAATTATTTCTGCAGGAAGCCTTCTTTGACCATCAGAAGCAAGAAATCTCAAACCCGCGTGTGTACAATAGTCTCCTGAGGATGTGTGAAAACAGAAGCGGGACCCCCCCCCCCCCGAGTTTTTAATCCAGTGGGTCCAGAGTGGGAAATGAGAATGTGTATTTCTAGCCAGGTCAGTCACAGGTGATGCTGAGGCTGCTGGTCCAGGGACCACACCTGGAGAACCATTTGCCCAGAGGATACCTTTTGTGTTAGATGCTTTCCCAGTCTTACATGCCTCTCCTTCAAACACTGTCATGGCTGAAATTTCATATATTTCAGCATGACTACTTAATGAACTCATCTTGCTTTCCCTTTAGGCTATAAGCGCCTTGATTTTTTTTAAAAGGTGTAGTTATTTATTTGAGAGAAAGAGAATGTGAGTGAGGAAGGTAGGTGCAGAGGGAAGAGGATATCTAAGCAGACTCCTGCTGAGTGTGGAGCCCTACATGGGCTCAATACCACGATCCTGAGATCACAACCTGAGCCAAAACCAAGAGATGGATGCCTAACCAACTCAGCCAACCAGGAACCCTGGGACTTGGATGATTTTGCTCCTGACTATACCTCTGGGCCTAGCTCAGCTCTGGGCACATAGTAGTTCCTCAGTAAATACTTATTGGAGGAACAAAAGGTGAATAATTGCAAAGAGCATGGAGGAAAACATGTATTAAAAATCCCTGGGGTGTGGGGATAAAAATACATTATATGTTTATAAAAAAAAAAAAAATTGGAAGCGGAGGTAAACCATAAGAGACTATGGACTCTGAAAAACAACCTGAAGGTTTTGAAGGGCCGGGGGTGGGAGGTTGGGGGAACAGGTGGTGGGTAATGGGGAGGGCACGTATTGCATGGAGCACTGGGTGTTGTGCAAAAACAATGAATACTGTTACGCTGAAAAAAAAATGTAAAAAAAATGAAGACAGAATAAAGATATTTTATGATAAATGAAAAAAAAAATCCCTGGGGTGTTGGGTGGCTCAGTCGTTAAGCGTCTGCCTTTGGCTCAGGTCATGATCCCAGGGTCCCAGGATCGAGCCCCACATCGGGCTCCCTGCTTCACGTGAAGCCTGTTCTCCTTCTCCTACTCTCCCTGCTTGTGTTTCCTCTCTGGCTGTGTCTCTCTGTCAAATAAATAAAATCTTAAAAAAAAGAATCCCCAAACAATTATTTTGTGGACCAAGAGTCAACAGCAAATGACCACTTTTAAATTCCATCATTGCAAGACCTTAGTCTTTGGAAGAGAAGGAAAATCATGAAAGACCATAAACTCCTTAAGTCCTGGGACTATGTCATCCCAGCCCTCTCTTATCCTGGGGACTGACCTATCCCAGTAATTGGGAGTGCCAGAAGGACATGGGGATGACAGGAAGGGATCCCCCAGGAAACCATCAGATAGCCAGACAAGAGGAGACTGCCTGAAAGCTGCCTTCCCGACAAGTGGAAACTTCAGAAGGCCACTTTTATTGAAAATAAGGTTGATGAGAAGTGAGATCAAAAGAGTTACTGAGAAGAGAGATTGAGATGGCCCAGAGGAATATCATTTAGGAGGATAAGACAACTCTAGAAATGACATAATTCTGATTATTTTTCATTTAAAAATTAAAAAAAAAAAGAGCTGGCAAGAAAAAGGACAGGTTCTGTGAGAGACAAGAAGAAAGGTCAAGAAGTAAGACATTGCAAAGGTGGGTCATTAAGCTCTTAAGAAGATTCAGCACAAAGAGAGTCAAAGGTAGGATACTATTCCCGATTGCTTTCCCAGTAGCTTTTCCAGAGATGGAGAAGAGGGAAGAAAGAGAAGTGCCTGGGATACATGAGGGCATAAAGGCACTATGGAAAGAAGCGATATTATTAGCAAAGAATGGGATGCCCTCTATCCCCACTAAAATGGCAGACAGCAGAAATGCTCTTCTGAGAGGCAGACCATACACAGACCCAAATGCTCCATGGGACACAGGGCAGACAGTGGCACAGAACGAGGGAGGTCGCAGGTCACCTCGTGGGAGCCAGTGGCAGATGAGACATCTTTTCCAGAGTGTCCATCTCAGGTCCCGAGGCAGGAGTTCCTGAGCAGAGGAATGTCCTCGGTCCTTCTCTGGTGGCGAAACAGAAGGGCTCCTCCAGGCCTGCTCAGTCCCTCAAGCCTTCTGCTGGCTAGCCAGCCTCAGGGGATGTGACAACCATTTTGGGCATCACAGTTTTGAGATCGTTCTGGAGGTCTCCAGGAAAGGCTGGTGTTTACTGGTCGACCTGCAGACATGGTGAATTCAAGTCTGTCCTGGAGCAAGGTCCAGAAAAGAGTAAGGTGATCGGGTGACCCGTGGCCCAGTCAGCAAGCAGCCCGTGGCTGGGTCAAGGTTTTATCCATCTGGGAGCAGACCCAGGATGGCTGTGCGTCTGGAACCTCTGGCAGGGAGAGTAGGACAGGTTTTAACAGGAGTTGTTTTCAATATGCTGTTGTAGACTAGAGTTCTAAGGTTGGTGGAAAACTTCCACTTGGTAGTACTTGGGGAGAAGTGGTGAGAGAGAAGGCAGGCAGGGTAATAGGAAGTGGGTGGGTTTAGAGTTCAGGTTTGGGTAACAGCTCCCTCATTCTTTAGCTGTGGCATGTGGGCTGATTTCCTCCATAAGCCTCAGTTTCATGATCTGGAAAAATGAGCTCCATAGCCTTTTTGTAGGGATTATGGGACGAGAAGAAAAAGGTACATGGAAGGCCTTGTGTTGTAATAAGTACTCAGGAAATGTAGCCAAAACAGCTGTACGAAGAGGTCCTCCTCACCCCCATCCACTAGTTTATAAAGGATTCTTTCTAGAAATAGAGAAGAGGCTCGAGCTGTCCCAGCAGAGGTGACACCACTGACCTCTGACTGACAAACCTGTCCCCCACCTGTCCAGGGGGAGCTGGCTCTGCCACAGCTTCCTCAGGACCTCAGAGCTGTCTATCCCCATACGAGTTTTCTTACCATAACCCAAGAAGGTCACTGGAAAGCTCCAAATGCTCTCTTTCTCTGTAAACATTCAGAATCTTGGTCAGAACCTTGCCTGGGAGGCCGAGAGGTGGGGAAACAGTGTGACCAAGGGTCATCGACATAATGACAATAGTAACAAGCTCCTAAGGTCCCAGGAGTGAGAGACCATCCCCACGTCTTTTAAGAATGGGAGAAACAAGGCTTACGTGGGCGGAAGTTGGACAAGGCCACACGGCTTGTAGGTGGCAGAACCAGGTTTCAAATCCGGGGAGCCTGGCCTGGAGCCCGCACACACACAGCTTGGTCCTTTCCCTCCTCCACACTGTTCTTAACAAAAGCCGCCCATTCTAGGGAGGGTGGGGGTGCTGGGTCTTCCGGAAACAGAGAGGCCTTATGTCAAGGGAGATGGCTGGACCACCTGGGACACGAAGCTTGGGGAACAGGAGGGGTGCAGGCCCAGCCATGAACATCTCAGGGAAGCACTTCTTCACATCTGTTTTGAGGAGGCTGTCCCGAAAAATGGCCCTGTCTCTGACACGCTCTCACCTCCTCCTCCCCTGAGCCCCCAGCAGGCAGAGTCCCCGGAGCATTCAGGAGAGTGTAGTCTGTTAAGTGACAGACAAAGGGAATGTCTCTGCTCACACACAGTGCGGCGACTCACAGTTCACGTGCCCGATCAACCTAGCAGGCCCTCTCCTGAGAGGCATTAGCTCTGTCATGAGAGGCCAGCTCTGGGCCAGAGCAGTTTCCTAGCTGACACGCAAACAGGGTCCAGATGTCTATTCCCTTCCTGGGGTGGAAAAATCAGAATATCCAGCAACACAAGAGGTACCCCGTACACACACACACACACACACACACACAGGTCCCACTTCGACCAGAACAGCTACTCTTTCATTTATTTCCCTCTAACATTTGAACAGAGTTCAGCTGCTCCTTTTTTTTTTAAAGGCTAAAAACCACTAGTCTAAATGTTTTCTTCTTCAAATACGCTTCATTTTTTCTGATTATAAAAGTAATATATGCTCATGGACAAAACTGGGAAATAGAGAAAAGTCCGAAGGAAATAGCAGTCCTTGGTTAATCCTATTCCCCGAGAGGTTTCCCTCTGATGGGGGATATAAGCGCATCAGTTTTGAGAATACCCAGGCTTCCGTAGCCATTAAAATTCTCATAATCTCTAATTAGGAAACGAATATCAGGCTTGGGCAGAGTGAGAGGAATAAAATTGAAATTAGGAATACGTGAGGGAGAAATAGTCTGAGGGAGGAACCGGGGCATGGCTGGTACATAAGAGTTTCCCCTCTGGGAATCAAGGGATCATGGGAATGAGATGATGCCTCCAAGAATCCACCGGAAACCTCAGTGAGGGGAAAGGATGCGGAAGGGTAGGCCATGTTGCAGAGTGCCGCCTCAGACTGCGGCTGTCAATGTCCAGTTTCACACCGGGGCTCGGAAAAGGTAAATAATGCCTCAGGATCACAAGATACGTGTATACGCCGACTCACCAACCAAATTGTCTGAACAGCCAACAAGTTAAGGAAAAGACCTAATTTCATTGAATCCAGGAGGCATTCTAGTCAAAGAGGAAAGCTGAAAATGCCAAAGATGGTTGGGTTGTCCTGTCAGCACTGTGGCCCGAACGTCAGCAAAAGCCTTGGCCAGGGATGGCAAAGATGAACACGGGACCCTGCTGTCACCTCCCGGTTTAGGGCGGATGTGACTGGTCACTCACAGCATACTTTTCCCAGAGCTCGGCTGTGGCCTCTCAAGCCTTCCCCGTCAGGCTCTTGAAGTTGCTGAGGACAGAGGGGAGAAGAAAACCCCGGAGGCCTGGGCTGGGGGCCGCAGGCAGAGGTGACTAGCTTCATGAGTGCTCTGGGACAGTACGTCAGGACCGCAAGTGTCTCCCAGAGATAGCTGTTGGCCTGTCTGGGTGACTACATCTCTGCCGCCTCAGACAGACATTCTGGGTCACGCTTGTCTCCGAGCCTCCAGATAACAACAAGCACTCCTCAGAAGCTATCACATGGTTCTCAAGGAGGCAGGTTTGGCCACTGGGGACCAGGACAGCCAGGATGAGCTCCTTATCTGGAAAGAGCCCCACCGCCTGTAGAAATGGAAGATAATGTTTTTATAAACCAGGGAGAGAAAAACACAGCGAAGTCTCCAAGCGAGGGAGGAGCCTGAATCCTCTGGGCTTCAGTGTGCATCTGGGGTCCTTGGAAATCAAGGAAAGACAAATGTTGCCAGTGAGAAAGGCCCAAGCCAAACCAAGTTCCAGGCCAAGATTTAAACGAGAAAAGTTTCTGGCTTATTTGGAATCACCCTCAGAGGAGACTCAAAACAGGTATTCGGCTGAGAAACGGGTTTTAGATTTCTGACAGAATGTATATAATATGAATAACAATAGTTACCAACGGCCTGAGATGTCCATGAGAAGTCCAACCTGGAGAATGCTGTGTCTCAAAAGAACACACTGTTCCCAAAGCTTTTGTGTCTCACAAAAAAAACTCGTAGAGCAAAACAGTGGTGCATTCAGGTTGGGTTAAAGAAATGCAACTTACATTTTATTTCTGATATGCAACTTAAAGTACAAACCCCTATTCATTGATTTCTGCATGTGGGGGGCTTCCCCTTTCCTCCCTCTTTCCTGTGTGGGCAGGTCTGAAAGATTCTGAGGCTTTATTATCAGAAGAGAGTCTCATGGACCCGGGGGGTTATCACTTAAATTGCTGACACTCATCCTTGGAGTGGAGAGGGAGGGCCTGCTGCTTTGTGAAAGATCAAGACCGATGGGAGGGGCTGAGCCTGGAAGGCGCAAAGGCAAATAGAAGCCAAGTACCACCCCCTCCAGCCCCCTGGTGGCATAACCAGTCCTAACTGTAGCACCGCTGTTCTCCGCGAGGGCTTCCGCGAGGGCACTGATGGAAGCTGCAGGGTTCAAGCTTGCTATGGGTGGAGGGCTACTAGCATCCCTCTCTGATCACAAAGGAAATCGATAGGGACAGTAAATCATGTGTCCAAGGTTGTCCAGCTGATAGCGAATCTCGGCTTTGAACCTACATCTGGCACATTCCAGAAC
This sequence comes from Meles meles, assembly GCF_922984935.1. NCBI lineage: Eukaryota > Metazoa > Chordata > Mammalia > Carnivora > Mustelidae > Meles > Meles meles. The sequence continues at coordinate 29,349,811 of NC_060079.1, forward strand.
TATCCCCCCTCTCCAAGGCCTCTTAACCTCTCAGCCTGTTACCGCCAATTGGTCAGGTTTCAAAGAAGTGTCTTGCCCAAGAGTCCTTTTGCAATCATGGAAAGTGCAAATCTACCTACTCTGAAGGGGGTGTATTTAGAGAGCTTCCTCCAACTCAGGTCCGTGGGACAATGTGTTAGGGTTTCCGACCCGGGGCCTGGGCTCAGGGTAGCCCCAGGAGGTCTGGTGCTCTTATCTGGTTTCCTAGTGAGGGGGTGGGCGTTTGCCGGGTGCGTGTTCGTGCCAGGGGTCTCTGGGCCTCTGCACTCTGTACCCTCCCCACTTTACTGATTCTTCTCCCCCACCCCTTCCTTTTCCTTATCTTGCTCTTATCAGCATGGCAGGCACGAAAGGCATTTGTGGAGAATGAGGAAGGCCACAGCAAAGAAGCCGAGAGCAAGGGGTCAGGACTCCCCATAGTTAAGGGGTCCGGTAACCTCCTGGAGGTTTGGGAACTTGTATTTCCACATAAAATGGAGTAAGGGTGGCCAATAAGAGACCATATATTTCAATGCCAACATTTCCCCAGTCTGGATCCTTTCCCACAATCTAGCTAAGAAAGCAGAGAAGATGTGCATTCCTGATGATTCGCCGGACCCGAATATTTACCCATCCTAGGTACGCCGACACTGTTTCTAAAACGAACACTTTGCCCAACCAATCGTTAATAGAAAAATGGGTTAACAGAGTGAGGTAATGCGAGCGAGTCTTTCAAGAGAATCAGATCCATGATCCACACCTTCATTAATCTTCGAAGATTCCGTAAGTTTCCTGCATAAAAACAGACACACCAGCAACGTTGACCAGCAACAGACCCACCAGCCACATGGATTCAGAGACAGCAGTGACCAGGAGCTGCAATGATCCCATCCCCGAGGCGGCTCAGGACACGAGGCAGAGGAGCTGACTGGCTGGACTTGGGGCAGAAACCGCCCTCCTTTGCACACTCCAGAGAACATGCCGGCCCTGGAACCCGCGGAAGGAGACACTCAAGAGGGACGGGAGGTTCTGCAAGATGAACGGAATCGTGACTCGTCCCAGGGAGGTGGCCACAGGGATAGATCTGGAGGAGTTATTGTGCTTTTCATGACATGTTTGGCTAGCGAAGGGCACGTGCCGAGATAGAAGGAAGGGCACGGTACCAAGGACATGTTGAGAGGAGTGACACATTTCTGTGAGAACAGTGCCCGGCTTGAGCTAAGGCTTGCAGAAAAAAAAAAAAAAAAGGTGGCGGTAGTGGATGATTCCTAGTTACAATTTAAAAAGAGATGAGGCCCCTGACTTAGGGATCATGGTAGCATGTTAACGGAGCACAGAGAAAGTAAGGTGACCCAACTCCTGACTAGGAGAGCAGGGGTCTGAAGGGGAGTGGGCGGGGGCTGTGTCCTCTCAGTAGCCTGAAATCCGCATCCCCGGGCCCTGCTGGCTCCCATCCCAGGCCCCTGCACACACCCACAGAAAGGATCACAGAGTCAATGTACTTAATCCCTGGAAAAGCGAATGGAGGCTGGGGGAACTCCAGAAGATTGTTGTAGGCAGATGTCCCAATTAACCCGGGGAGGAAAAGACATGGTTCCGCTATACAGACCGAGAGCCTGGCAAGACTGTAATGAAAATGTAATTTAGAGAAGGTTTTTAAGCCCTTCAAAAAGGATGGGTATTGAGAACCAACATGAGTTTGAGAAAAATAGACCAAATCGCTTTATTGACTGAATCGCCTCCCCCCGCCCCCCACAGGCTAGCTAACGGCTGAAGCAGTTAATGTGTATCTTGACATCAAAAAAGAAAACAGTATTGGCTCTCGATGGGTTTAGTCCCTGAGAATCCCGGCTGCGGGATGACTGGCCTCGTGGATCCCTACGACTGGACTTTGGCCCTTTTTGAGCCTGGCAATACAGTCTCAAGCTGTTTTGCCTTCAGTGCTCAGCACAAATGGCCCCTCCTCTGGGAAACTTTCCCCTCTGCGGGGGGTGATTTAGAAGTCCCCACTGTAGTCTGGCTGTGTGCATTCTCCTGCACTCACAAGTTGGAATCCTAATGTCTAATGGGACAGCGTAAAAGCCAGGGGATTTAGCAGGTGACTGGGTCATGAGGGGGGCGGCCTCGTGAATGGGATCAGTGCTGTCATGAAAGACACCCCACAGAGCTCCCTCACCCTCTTGCCATACGAGGTTCCCACAGGAAGATACAAGGAGAAGTGACCCTCACTCGGCCACACGGGCACCCCGGTCTGACTTCCTACCTCCTGGACTGTGAGCATTACGTTCTGCTCGTTACCAGCCACCTAGCCCGTGGTGTTTTGTCACAGCAGTCCACACAGACAGAGACAGTCCCTTATCCGTGCCCGCCAAGCACACTGGGCACTCCACTATCACAACACTCAGCCCCCAGGTACAACAAACGGCTTCCTTATCTCCCCCCATCCCCGCTCAGTGCCTGCAGCCTCCCAGAGGCATCCATGTTCCCAGAGCCTGGCACCGTGCCAGGCCCACAGGGGACCCCCACCACATGGTGACGGTTTGCACGAGTTTTGCTCAGAGGCTCAAGGTCAACCTGAAGGGAGTTTTCTCTAACTGTGTGCGTGGGCTTCGCCATGTCTACACTTTTATCAGTGACTTGGAGGAATAGCATGTTTTCAGAGACTGTAAAGCTGGCCAGGAAAGAGGATTAGATAAAAGGCTCAAGGTTCAAGATTGAGCAACGTACAGACTGGCCATAAAGCCTGAAAATGGAGATTGCCTTTTTATATAGATTTGCTTTTCTTGATATTTGTGCGGCACGTTTTGTTTGTTCCGTTTTGGGGTGAACTTCAGAGACGGATCATGGGAGGTGATGTGTACCAGAGGAATAGGCAGGCAGCTGACGGAAACGTGGCATCAATGCGCCGAATTCCTCGCAGTTTTCTACACTGCTCTGAACTACGCGTTGCTGATGAAGGTGGTCACTGACCATATCGTGTAATGTCACTGACCAAATCATACACTGTAAGATCAGCAAGCCGTTTATGACATCTGTTCTTCTATATTTCTAGACTTGGTGGCTACTCTGTAGAAAGACAACTGACAACCGACAATAAAACTTTAATAGAAATACTCATGAAGCTCTGTATGAGGTCTCAGAGAAGTCAGCTGGGTATCTACAGTATGGGGCATATCTGGCTTCATGCACCATCCACATGTCCATGAGTCCATCCAACCACACTGAGCACACACTGTGTGCTAGATTCTTACAAGAACGTATGATTTCCTGGACAAAAAAACACTGCCTTCCCTGAGCTTATGTCCCAGTAGCAGAATGGATAACAAGTAAGCAGATGAAATAATTTCATATGTTGATGAGGGCCACGAGTGCAATAAAGCAATGTGTGATGGGGATAAGGGACAACTTGGATCGGGGCGGGGAGGTGTGTGGAGATGCGTTTCTGAGCTTGCAGGACATTTATGTAAAGAAGAGCCTGGTGGCGCTGGGTGGGTCATTAGCTCGATGTGAGTCTAGGATGTGCTGTGACCGTTGCAAATGAACCAAAGCTCGGGTCATATTGATAGAAGCGGAGTGATGGGATCAAGGGCCGTGACAGTTCTCCTGCCTCTGTAGCAGTCACACCATTTCTAGACCCACTTCCGCAGCTGCAAATGCTCTGTATGAGCTCTGTAAGAGAGTCATGGCGTGTATCCAGAAGAAGGGTCCAGAAACCACATCTTATGAGGCAAGCCTGGGAGAAGTAGGGGACTTCATTTGCAGACTTTAAACTCATCTTTAAAATATCTGAAGATTCGAGATGTTCAGAAGACAATGAGGCCATGCCTTGTGGTTTTAGGAGTTCACACCTGAACTGGTGAGAAGACAGCACAGTGTAGCTCAAAAGAGGGGAGGTGTCTCTAAATAACTAGAGCTATACAGAAATGGGACAGGCTTTTTGAAGAGGTGAGCCCTCCACCCTCACAAGTATTCTGGCAGAGGTTGGTAACCTCTGTTAAAGATGAGGGACCCTCATGTTGGGTAAAGGATTCCCTTCGAGTCATATCGTTGGGAATGGGGTACAATTTTGTTTCTTTAAGATCTTGGGACCCTCCGAAGGCCTGCCTTGTTAGAAGGGATCTTACTTCTCCTCACTTAGCACTATTTTCCAGACCCAACCCATGGAGACCAGGAATTACAAGACTCCCAATAATAGAATTCAGCTAGAAACAAATGCATGATCCTTCGTTCAAACCTCTCCTGTGTGTGTGTGTGTGTGTGTGTGTGTGTGTGTGTTTGCACATGAGTGTAAGCAAAGTTCTCTGAACTTAACCACCTTCCAGTACAAGGGGACTGTACATCAAGGCGCAGGTCAAAGGCTCAGTTCTATTCACGAGCTCTGTGGCATTTCCTCTTAAGGAGAAAGCCTCTCCCTTTCTCTGGAATCTGGATCTATCTCAGGCAGACAGGTGCTCCTGTTCTAACTGCCCTTTTTAGGCTATGCTTCCACACAAAGGTTTAACTGAACTCTACAGTGTTTATAGCCAACTTAATGGCTCAGTGTAATCATTTTATGATTATGATTTGATAGTATATCAATTCTGTCTCTACTCGTATTTGCTCTGCTAGACTAGAGACCAAATCAAACCCCACTGAGAGGAAGGCTTCAGTCAGTGATTAACTTGAATCCCAGGCCAATATGCTTTTTTGTCTATTTACTTGTGAAGTGTGTTTTTGAAGGACAGAGCAGAACATGGGCTGTGAGGTCAGCGAAAAACCCATACCTGAACCACAGACAACAAAAACAAACAGTGCCAACAGCCATGGTCCCACGGGGTATTTCTCTTCTTGCGGCCTCTGAAAGGGAATGGAAAGGAAGGTTAGGTTCGTTGATTCAGGAAACATTTGTGGGGTATTACCAGACACCACTAAAGGCTGAGACGACTCAAATTGAGTGAGACAAATCCAATCTCAATGCCCAGTAGGCAGACACAGATGAAGAAATTCAACTGTAAAGAGTCCAGATAGGTATGAAAAGATTCATCATGACCTTACTTATGCTCCTGTAACTCAGTATTCTGGGGACAGATGGGGTAAAAATACACAAAACAACTGAGTGATTCAGGAGCCTTAAATGATGCTACGACAAATCGCTTCCATGTGTGGAAGGCACACTCTACGCCAGGCTCTCTCCCAGGCAAACTACAACCCCTGTTTCCACCACCCACAACGTGGTACAAGGCAAATTATCATCTCCAATTTGGAGTTGGGAAATGGACCCCGAAGTTTGGGAACTTGAGCAAGGGCTGGGAGTTAGGTCTGCCCCATTAGAGAACCTGGGTGTTTTCCATTAACGGAGTCATCTTTAATTCCCCGCATCTGTGGATTCCAAGTAAGGTCACAGAACAGCCATTTTCTCAGAACCTTCTACATGCCAAAAAAAGTTGGCAAGTCGGTGCCGTGGAAATCCTTGGAAAGGCAGAAGCACCCCAGCAACCGTGAGTAGATATGCGAAGGAAGCCGCATTTTGTAATAAAGCTCCCGAACCTCAGCGAAGCTCTCTCATTGGTGAAATCTCCACAATCTGCTCCTGGGGAGCAGAAGGGCACCACGGTGCCCACACGAACCCAGAGCCCTGCATAGCTCGTGCTCCCCTCCATCCAACAGCACAGACATAATAAGAACCACCAACCAGGGGCGCCTGGGTGGCTCAGTGGGTTAAAGCCTCTGCCTTCGGCTCAGGTCATGATCCCAGGGTCCTGGGATCGAGCCCCACATTGGGCTCTCTGCTCTGTGGGGAGCCTGCTTCCTCCTCTCTCTCTCTGCCTGCCCCTCTGCCTACTTGTGATCTCTGTCTGTCAAATAAATAAATAAAATCTTTAAAAAAAAAAAAAAAAGAACCACCAACCACAACCCCTCCCGGTCTATTGGCAGGTAGGGCTTGGTTCTTAAAATCAAATCAGTCAATGGAAAAGCTGTCTTTGGGGAGAAGCATCCCAAAAAGTGGTGAATTTCTCAAATAAAAAGGGAGAAGGAGTGAAAAAAATGGAGTAATTCACGAATGTTTCCTCACATGGGTGAGCCAGAAACAATCTATCACCAGTAAAAGTTAGAGAACTCATTTTATTATAGATAAGGTGACGGTCCTTTGGTTCCCAGCTTACCTGTTCCATTCTGAGAGCCTCCTGTCCTCTACCTCGAGTGGGCTCACTGACCACTTACACTCGCCATGCACTTTTTCTTGTCAGTGTCTAGTGCGTATCTGTTTATTCTCGTGATCATGTGTGTACTATCTGCCTCTCCACCAGACTGTGAGTTCACGGGGGCAGCCACCGTGTCTCTTCCCTGTTGCAACACACAGCAATGCCTGGCCCAGGACTTAAACATAGTAGGTACTCAAGGAGTGTTCCTTGAAGAATGAATAAGCATACGAACTTCATTAAATATGATTTCGTAGGTCAAATAAAATAGAGACAGGGTCTAGGAAGGCTATTGTCGTTTTTTATAAATACTTCCTAACTGGTGATAGGGTTGTCCCTGCAGCTCTCTTACTAGACAAGTGTAGGTTAAAGTGCTAATGGCTGGTGGGCTCTAAAAGATGAAAACTCCTCAGTTTGTGTCCTTGACAAGCTTGTATCTAGCACCGTTCTTGTAGGAAAGAAACATGCTGCAAGGGAATGGCAGCTGCTCTTGACCACACAAGGACAAAAATCAGTCTTATTCAGCTGCATAACGCTACCCAGAGCTGTTACTGTATCACTCTTTGGCCCTTAACACCAGATCAAGGGCGTATCAAGTAAATAATCAAGATATTAACTGAAGTTACCTGAATGGACTGTGGCACTTACCCCTCCCCACCATCTTCACTAACGCCCTAACAATCTATCACAGTTGACCAGAAACCACAGCTCTGTTGCTGTCATCCCACCGATGCCGTATAAAAAGTTCATTCCACTCTAACTCCAGCAAAACCAACAAGTGAATTCGGGAGCCTGTCAGTGAATGACTGGTCTAGCGTGGACACCAAATGGAGTCCATTATTATTCCTTTGCAGAAAAACACAAATTATCAACATGCAGAGCTTGGACTACACAACATAAAAATCTGTTGGACGACATTTTCCAGTGAATCCCTATTATTTGGGGGACTTGCAGAGCTCAAGAACGGCAATATATCCTTTTTCTGAGAGCTTTAAGTTCCTCTTTTTTGGAAGCAGTACCCAGCACAATCCCACTGGGGCAATGCACCTACGGCTCAATCTGTCTCTGGGAAAGGTAGGAAGAGCAGTAGAATCCTGCAAATGACATGGTTCATTTCAAACAGGAGTTTGCAACTTCCTGAGGCTTTGGAATGTCAGGGGCTGGCTTTCCCTGTGCTTATACACCGGCAGGGTAACTCCCAATTCTGAAATTTACATCCCCCTTGGTTCTGAAGAAGTTGCTACCGTGTAATCACAAAACGATTATTCTATTTCTTTGTTTCTTGGATTTATCTGCTAACTGGGAGAATAATATTCATGCCATAGCTATTAGCTAAGGAAATACTGAAACATCTGCAAACAACGGAAGGGATTTATTTCTGAATGATGATTCTGAATTTTCAGTTAGAATCTGTTCACATGTTCCCCAATCACATCCTGAACAGGTTATCCCTTGCAAGTTACTTCTTTCAAAGAATAATTGTGTTTGACCTGCAATTAGGAAAATGAGATTTAGGATTTAGAGTATTTCCTTTTGAAAGAAAATTTCATTTTTCTTTTTGGACGCTGGTCTGTTTACAATAAAGGCAACCAAAGAGCCCCCTTGTAACCACCTGAAGAGAAACAGAGATTGTGGCTTGGTTTAGAAAACTTTCATTACACATGTAATAGGGCCGTTTGGACACCCCCACCCCAGATGCCAGGTACTTTTGAAGGGCCCACTCCATGGTCTATCAGAACCTATTAAAATTCATTCACATCGTAGATTAAAGAAATCTGAATGTAGCTCTGAAAGTTTACTTCAGTGGAAAGGGGGGTAAGTACATTTTCTAGATATTTAAACATTGTCCCCCAATTTTAAATCTTCTTCTTTTGAAGACAGTAACTTTCTCTTTCCCCCAGTTCTCAAACACTTTCCAATGGTCTTGAAAAGCTTGAGGTGGCGGTCGTTGAGTTTACGAAGCCTAATGGAGCGGTCGTTGAGTTTACGAAGCCTAATGGATACATTGGCTTTGCAAACCAGTTCCAGAATTGCTACTTTTGCAGGCCATACTTGTCAACCTTTGTTAATAACTTTCTTAATTCTTTGTTTCTTAGTTCATTAAAAAGAACCATGGAACCAGAGATTTTTCAACACATCAGCTAATCTGTATGGTATCTAGGACAAAGTGATCTCCTAGGGATATAAAACCCTAAGTGGTTTAACATCAATTAAAATTTGTTTTTCAAGGTCAATTGGGACAGCAAGGTTTGTTTTTTTGAGTAAAAACAAATAGGAAAAAGAGATCCAGGTGAAAAGTGTTTTTGATTCAATGGTGTAATTGCATTTTACTGCTCAGTCACACCTAAACGATCTAACACCCAAAGAGAGAATTTCAAGCATAACTTTAAGTCTAGAGCTTTGTATAAAGCTCTGGGCAGAGCTGAGTTTGATTCTAAGGTTTCTCTGCCATGGCACTGCTTGGTTTTGTAGGAATTCTGCTGTGATGATTGCAGCTCTGGCTTTTTGCTCAGTTACAAACTAGCATCATTTCTTTGGCTAAAGGGAATTGCCTCATCAGGTCTGCAAGCTTTTCCAGCCAAACCCCAAGCTTCAGCTGGACTTTGCTTAAGGGTCTAGGATAATAGATTCCAGGCGTCTTGGCTCATAGACTTGGAGACCAACACTGCCCAACAACTCATCCCAGGCATGCCTCTGAGTATCCAAAATCATGGGCCTGGCATTTTCTCTTGAAGATCTTCTGCTTTGCTAAAAGAAAACCCCTGTGTGTAAGGCCCAGCTTTTACTTTAGACTCCAGTGATAAAACCTTTAGTCTATTCTCCATAGTTCTGGATCATATCATCAGGACCCACCAGAGCTCACAGGGTGAGATGGAATAATGTTGCATTTACACTTCATTCTGGTGGTGAGAGGCCTCACTAGGGAAGGGGCAAAGGAGAGAAAGGAGGGTGGAGGGAAACATGGGCTGAACCTCATTTCTCACTTTGAGCCCTTCCAACTTATACAGCCCCATTACAAAGGGGCTGGAGAGAAAACCTTATTGTGGTGGGTGTCTGTTGAGGGTGGAGGGCAGAGGTCAAAGCCTGGAAGGAGGTGATGATCAGTGGCCTCCATTTACTCATTCATTCATTCATTCATTCACCAAACGTTCTAGCACCTACTTCCAGGCCTCGTGTCACGCAGTTGGTTTAACTATTCGTTAAGGATGTGACTTTCCGTTTTTCTCCAGAGACAAAGGCCACATTCTCTCCTGGGGAGGCTCTTGCAAGCCTCGGTGGTAATCCCAGCAGCCACTCCCCAAGGGGTCCACCACCACCCCGGCCCTCGCCGCCCGCAAGAGCACCGCGAGGTCCTCGCCTCCCAGAGCCGCGCTCTCAGCGCCCACGCTGCGGGACCCTGCGGGAGAGGCGCGCCGGGGCCGGGGAGCGAGGAGCAGGGAGGCCGGGCCGGGTGCCCGCCACCCGCCCGGCCGGCCCCGCCCCGCCCCAGCCCGCCCTGCCCCGCTCGGCCGGGTCGGCGCCGCCCCCGCCTTACCAGGGTTTTGGCTACGTTCCCCCTCTGGGTGATGTTTTTGCTGTGCTTCTCGTTGGCCATCCGGATCCGCTGTTTGGCCACCATGGCTTGGGCGCTAGGAAATGCTCTCGACTCCTACCTGCAAGAATCCCCCCGCGTTAGCCCCCCGACAGGGCCGCGCGCGTCCGCCCGTTGCGGGCGCTGCAGGTGGCAAGGCGCGGCCCCCGAGCCCCGCGCACCCCGCTCCCCTGCCCCCAACGAGCCGGCTCCAGAGAGAGGCCAGAGCCCGGACGGAAGTAATCTTTCATCTCAGGAAACCCTTTCCTACTTCCTCGCCATCCTTCCGGTCCCCCCTGCTACCTAACCAGCGCGGCCCCGAGGCTGGCGCTGCCGCGCGTCCTCCCCGCACTGGGCGGCCGGATCGCAGCACGCGGAGCCGCTCGGCCCGGGCCCCTGCCGCCGGGTCGGGAGCCAGCGGCCGAACGCGGCGGGGCCCAGGGTTCTGGCGGTCCCCGGCCTTGTGCGCTCATAGGGGCGGGGGCGCCACTGCTCGGGGGCTCCGGGACCGGGGAACCAACGGGGCCCAGACTGGGGTGGCCGCGCTCTAAGCCAGGTCGGGCGGGCTCCCCCGCACCGCTGACCCCTGGCCGAGAGCTGCCCTGGAGGCAGCGGCTGGCGGAGGGTGGCGGGGTGTGTGTGGGGCGGGGGGGGGGGGGGGGGGGGGCAAGAGACAAGCAGAACCAGGGCAAGGCTGGGCCCATGCTCTTGGGGGACCGGCCGAAGAAACTCCCCTTCAGGTGTCTGGGGAAGGGCCCTCTCCAGGGAAGCCCAGTGTCCGACCTTTCTTAAGTATTGCAGAAGCTGGAGTTGGGGTAGGTCATCTTGGCCATGGTAGCTGAGGGGATTAAGTGCAGGACTGCCAGCCACACATCTGAGGGAAAGGTGGAGGAAGGTCGCAGCCTGCAGCCCAGCCGGATTTGGCGTTCACTACCTTAAGTTGGGCGGCCTTGACCTGCTTTGGCTCCACACCGGCCTGGGGCAGTTTGAACCTCCTGCAGCCACCCTTGTCCAGAGGGATGGGATGTGAACTGGCCTTTCCTTGCACTAGAGAGATAACGACTGGAGTGTATGCATCTTACCGGCTGGTGTCAGGACCCTACAGATCACTTCTTCTAGGGCAGGGGGAAGAGGGGTTCAGTCCCTCACTTTTCCTTGTGCTGCATGACTTGAAGTTTGTTCTTAGTAGCTCAGAAGGGCTGAGAAGACAAAGGGAAACATCAACCTGGGAGATCTGGGGCAGTGGGAATCAGTGGGGAAGACCTGGGGTATTAGACTTCCTCTGGCTCCCACACCCCAGGCCTTCCCTTGCCCTCATCTGTAGGGTTCTGTGTGGATAGAATTTCCTGATGTCAGTAGGAATTTAGAGAGGCTCCTTCTTTCTTTTTAAGCGTTCTTTATCAAACTGATTCTCACCCTCCTCCAGTATGCTGTAATTCGAACTCTAATATTGACAGTGTGGGGGCTGCTTGTGGTAACCCAGAAGAAGACAGAACCTACCTAGCATCATCTAATAAAGTCTGGGTCATTACTTGTTTTACTCTAAAGGTCAGTTAAGTTTCCGAACTAGTTTCCACCAACATCACCACCGTTATTACAGGACGACAAACCAAGCAGGCCCATGATTAAAGAGACTTGTGTTTTTAGTAATGATGGACTCTTTTGGTGGGGAGAAGAGAGAAGTCCACCCCTTCCTTGCGGACATGTACTGAGCCTTGCCTTGGTGTGAGGCCCAGAAAGTGCCTTTCCCTGAGTCACCTGTCTCAGGTCTTGCCCAGATACCTGGGGAGGAGATAGAAGGTGGGTTCCTGCCCGATTTGAATAGAGGTCTGGCTCTGAGGAACAGCAAGGAAAAGATCCAGACTTGATTGTCCTTTTGGGCCTGACAGCAGAAATGTGTTCTTAGCAGAGAGAAGCCTGCCTTCCCACAGGCTCAAGTGAGCACCCTATTTGGGGAAAAAAAGTCTTTCTTGACCCCTGATTCCAGCTTGATCGTGACTGATTTTTCTCCTTTCTCTTGTTAAGCTTTGCTTTTACATCATTTTAAATTTGTTCATTTTAATTATACATAGCCTGTGTACTCCCCGTTGACGTGCAAACAGAAAGAGGACATACAGTGAAACCAAGAGGTTTTTCTCTGCTTCTCTCACTGATTCCCATGGGGCCTAGGTTACCCTTCCAGTATTTTTTATTCATACACATACACGCCGGCACAGCTCCTTTTGAAAAGCAAATAGAATCATACATCACGAACTCTGCTGCGCCTTGCTCTGCTCTCTGACTTTATTGACAATGTCATCACATCCACTTATGATGCATTTCTTCTTGTCCTTACACAGATCTTGGTCCTGTTTATTGTCTTGAGCATCAGCATTATTTGCTAAGAGAGATTTTCCCTTCCACCTTGGATTCTGTCCCTTCGTCTACTCAGCCTTCTGCCTGACATAAGCTAGACATTGAGCAGACTCATCCCAGAGGCCCTTCAGCAGGGAAGCTGGGGCCAAGGTCAGAAGCCATGTCCCTGGGGAGTTCCAGAGGAACCATAGGGCTAAGAAAGAGTGAGGCCTGGGACCTTCTTGCTTTGTGGAGGTGGGAAGACCTAGGGGAGGAATGGAAACTCCATCAAGAATTGCAAGTTCCCTTGAGTTAATTTGTGTCGGGAGTAGGAGTTTTATAACATACTGGTAGCATGCTCAACCACAACCTCTAAAATTGCCCTCGGTAAAGTAGCAGGAAGCTGCTAAATGATTAAAATTTAATCTTGGCTGATCATTTTTTCAACCTTGAGAGCAAGAATCCTAACAAGCCCTACATCCATTCGTCATGAGTCTGCCCCTCTGAGGGTACTGGGTGTGTGACTGTAGATTCTGGGTTTTACCCATCTTTACAAATGACAGATTATCAAAATATAGGGATGCTACACGATTGAGTTGTGACGTACTAGACCCCTGTCAATTTTCTGTGGCTGGCCAGCATGCAGCATGCATTTTCTATTTGGGGGACTCCCCCACCGTGTGAGTTAGGACCTTCCTCTCCACAGTGGGAGCCCAGTGGGACAGATACGGCATACCTTTTTTTTTTTTTTTAAAGATTCTATTTATTTATTTGACAGAGAGATCACAAGTAGGCAGAGAGGCAGGCAGAGAGAGAGGAAGGGAAGCGGGCTCCCTGTCCTCGATCCCAGGACCCTGAGATCATGACCTGAGCCGGAGGCAGAGGCTTTAACCCACTGAGCCACCCAGGCGCCCCGGCATACCTTGTTTTATTGTGTGTTGCAGATATTATGTTTCTTACAAATTGAAGGTTTGTGGGCACCCTGCATCGAGCAAGTCTGTGGGTACCTTTTTTCTAATGGCATTTGCTTATTTCATGTCTCTGGGTTGCAACTTGGCAATTTTTGTAATGCTCAGACTTTTGCATTATTTTATCTGTTACGGTTTTCTGTAATCATTGTGTACAGCTCACTGAAAACTCACATGATGGTTAGCATTTTTTAGCCATAAAGTATTTTTAAAGTAAGTTCCATACATTTTTTTTTTTAGATGGAATGCTGTGGCATACTTCATGGACTACAATATCGTGTAAACATAACTTTCATGTGCACTGGGGAAAAAAGTTTATTTGACTTGCTTTGTTGTGATATTCTATTGTGGGGTCTGGAACCAAATGTGCGGGATCTCTGAGGTATGCCTGGACTTGGCTTGGGGGTGTGACCCAGCTTGGTCAATCATCTGCTCCCTTTGGAACTTGGAATTTTAAATAAGCAGTAAAAAAACAAAAGGACAAATTGATGTTCCCGCTTGTGCGGGCAGAGGCAAGCAGTATTCAGCAGTATTCAGCGGTGGATGCAGGGGGATGGTAGAGATGGTGGTGGAGGGGTGGCAGAGCCCATCTGCTTTGTGGGACCTGAAATTCTTAAACTCCTCTTCTGCTTCCAGTGACCAGTTTGTGGTGTTGACGTCCAAGAACCCTGACTCATGTACATGAAAACAGACCAAAAACCAGGTCTTGCTTGGTCATTTCCCCTTCCAAATCTAGACTGAGTGTCATGCCTTCTG